>NC_090931.1:569884948-570187978 GCF_040938575.1 Ambystoma mexicanum | reverse complement strand
AAGATAGGCGATAGGGTGTTCTAACTTGTCAGCAAGTTCCTGTTTCAGGACTGCCCCAATGGCGTATTTGGAGGCATCAGTTTCAACAATGAAGGGTCAGTCAGTGTCGGGTTGAGCAAGGATGGGAGCTTGTGTGAACTCCGACTTCAACCATTGAAACACTGAATCTTGGGCTGAGGTCCACTGAAAAGGAGTGTCTTTCTTTAGTAATGTAACTATAAGATGCACGATCTCAGAAACAGTTGGAATGAATTTTCTGTAGAAGTTAGCAAGCCCCAGGAAGGATTGAATTTGCTTTATAGTAGTGGGAACAGGCCAAGAAAGAATGGAATCAACCTTCGAAGAGTCCATTCCAATCCCCTTTTGGCTAAGAACAAATCCGAGGTAGTGAACGGTAAATACATGGAAAAGGCACTTCTCGGTTTTGGCCAGGAGTTGGTGTTCACGTAGACGTTGTAAGACTGCCCTTACGTGCTTTTCATGTTTTGTATGGTCCTTGGAGTAGATTAGTATGTCGTCTAGATATACAATGACGAAGAGGAACAGCATGTCAGAAAATACCCGATCCATAAAACGTTGGAAGACTGCTGGGGCACTAGCAAGTCCAAAGGGCATAACCAGGTATTCAAAATGGCCGAAGGGTGTTCTAAAGGCTGTTTTCCATTCGTCACCCTCCTTTATACGAATAAGATGGTAGGCGCCCCTAAGATCTAATTTTGTGAAGATGACTGCACCTCTGACCGCTTCCAGGATGTCCGAAATGAGAGGCAATGGATAATGGTCCTTGAGAGTGCATTGGTTAAGGCCGCGGTAATCCAGGCATGGCCTAAGCTCCTTGGAATCCTTCTTGGGAACAAAAAACAGAAGCGCCCGCCGGGGATTTGGATGGGCGAATAGTTCCATTTTCCAAGTTGGTATCCAGGTATTCCTAGAGGGCCCTTTTTTCAGGTTCTGACAAAATAAACATTCTTCCAAAAGGAATAACTGCCGAAGGTTCAGTATCGATGGCACAGTCCTCAGGTCTGTGTGGTGGTAAGGCTTGAACAATGGCTGTGGAGAACACATCTGCGTAAGCCTGGTAGGCCCTGGGAATCAGGATGACGTTGGAAATGGTGACTGGTGCTTGCTGAGTTTCTTGGAAGTCATCAGGGGGCTTTGGTAAGGTGTTTAGGGACAAACAGTGGGACATGCAATGTTCTGAACCAAGAAACAAAGAGCCTGCTGTCCAGTTGATGTAGGGGTTGTGCTTCTGTAACCAGGGCATGCCTAGAACTATAGGATAGTGGGCAGATCTTATAATATCAAATGTAATCCTCTCTTGGTGGTGGTTAATGGAAAGAAGAAGCTCCTTGGTTTGAAGGGTTATGGGTCCTGAAGACGGGGGTCTTCCATCGATAGCTTCAACAGGCTGCATAGTCTCTTGTGTTTTGAATGGAATGTGATGAGTAGTGACCCAATCATGATCTATGAATATGCCCATGGCTCCACAATCCACTAATGCCATGATGGGGTAGGATTCTCTCTTGGAAGGCGATCGGAATGCCTGTAGAATCACAAGGTTGTTTTGTCCAGGAGAGTTCAAGGAAGGAATTGATGTGGAGCAGACACCACTTTCCTGAAACTGTGCCCCATCTAGGATCGCGAGCTGGCGTTTCCCGAATGCCGTGGGGGAGAGATAGGGCACTCTCTCACAAGATGTTTATGGGAGGCGCAATACATGCAGAGACCAGTGTGAATACGGCGCATCCTTTCTTGTGGGGTAATGGGTCCACGGAAGGCCCCCAGTTGCATGGGTTCTGGATCCGAGGTCGGAGAGACTGCGGGCTCTGCACTGGAAGGATGGTCTATGGCAGTTTTTTGGAATGAAGATTTAGACTTCTTTTTCTCTGCCCTTCTTTCCTGGATTCGAAAGTCGATTTGCAGGGAAAGGTCCAAAAGGGCCTGGAAGGAATTGGGCGAGCTACCCTGGCTAACTCGTCCTTTATTTCTTCATTCAGGCCTCTTCGAAAGAGGGTGAAGCTGGCCTCTTGGGACCAATCAGCTTCCTTCATAGGTTGTTTGAAACGAGTCACATATGTAAGCATATCCTGGGATCCTTGTCGAAAATCAAGTAGACGTTCTTGAGCGCTGTAAACCTGCTCAGGGCGATCAAACATGGCTTTTAGGGCTTCCACAAACCCATTGTAATCATCCAGGAGGGCGTCGCACAAATTGACTAGGGGGTTGCCCAGGTCAAGGCGTTACCAGTGAGGTGTGATATCATAAACCCCACTTTTGCTCTAGGAGTGGAAAAGTAGTAGGGCTTGAAGGTGAAATGTACCAAACATGAATCAAGGAAGGCACGAAGGGTCTATGGAGAACCATCATATTTGTCCACTACTCCACCCAACAAGACACTTTCCTTAGTAGCAGAATCACGAGACAGGACTAGCTGCTTTAAAGCAGCATTCTCTGCCTTAAGATTTTGAACTTCTGTGGTGAGTTCCTGCATGCCTCGCATGAGATCTTGGACCGCGGCTTCCATCTCTGTATGTGTATGGTTCTTAAGGCGTCTCAATCTGTCACAAGTCTCTCCCCTTCTCGCCTGTTTTTCTTGTTTGCTTGTGACCTTCTTTGGTGACTTCTTTCGCACGGTGCAGGATTTATAGAAGCCTGTGTGCTGGTCTTCGGATTCCAGCGTGAGAAAGATGTTTCAATTCCAGGATACGTTCAGAAGTTCAGGACGGAACCAGGAAGGAATAGTGTCCTGGCTCGGAGGCACGGAACGCCGTGACTTGAGCGCGGGTGAAAATCCAGGAAGTTCGTAGGTAAGTTAGAGGGAAGGAAGGAAGGAAGGAGGGGGATTCAAGGAACTGGAAAACAGGAGTGAGGAAAAAGCCCCGACGAACTCCGGCAACACACGTCCAACTACAGCGAGCGGTAACGTTGAGACACGGAGCGCCGCGGGGCGTGTCTGTTTAGTAGTGTGCAAAGCGTGGAGCGCAAAGACTGGCAGGCTGCGTTCCGTATCAGGCGGCCATGTTGGGAGGATTACTGCATTCAGTCCTCTATGGGTCAGGGACCAGGAAGTCCAGAATGGACGCAGGCGACGGTTCATGACACATTAGTGATTTCCCTATAATTAGTGGCACCTGCAGGGTCTAGTTTGTCCTTTTTTTAAAAGTCTGGTGAGCCGGGGTGAGCCAGGCCTCTTTCAATGTGGCTGGGACACGGGATTCCCTGAAGGAAGCATTAATTATCTTAGTGATCCATGGTATAAGGGACACGGACTCCCTGATCAGAGGTTTCATGCTGGCTAGCATAGTCTGAACTTCCCTCTAGGAAACCTGAGTAGCTGGTCTTCCAAAGTTTGGTTAGGTCATGTAACTGGTACTAAGGAATAAAGGCACTCCGAGTTAAGTTGACTTGCTGTTAACGATTGCAACATATTAAGGAGCAGATCAGACACTATTTGGCTGAGAATAGAGACTCTGTACTTGATATCTTTGTTCTTTGGGATGCCTTAAAATCGGTTATTTGAGGCAAGGTTATGAGTTTTGTTTCTTACAGAAAGAAAATAAAGATGTCAGAAGGGGAAGAATGGGGAAAAAAAGTGGAAACACGCTAATATTCACTGTCCGTCAACAGAACATAATGCAAATCATTTGAGGGCCAGGTTGGCGTTAGATCATTGGCTCACTAGTAAAGCGGAGGAGGATCTGATACTCATATTGTGAACATGGTGAGAAAGTGGGTCCTTTGCTTGCTAATTGGCTTAAAAAATGGTGTCAAAAAAGCAAATATTGTCTATTGTTCAGGCTGATGGGACAATATATGTGAAAAATGAGGATATTCTTAAAAGCTTTTGAACAGTTCTCTATTGATTTGTATAAGGATTATATGACCTGCACTGAAGACAATACCTATAGGTTTCTAGAGGAAATTGACCTACACAGATTGTCACCGGATCTAATGAACTGGCTGTGTCATCGCAAATGAGGAAATATCTGCAGCTATAGGTTCCCTAAAAAGAGGCAGATGCCCTGGTCCGATTAGTTTTACAATTTTATTTTGTAGTACGTTTCTGTCATGCCGCGAGGTGGGTGGAGCCTGTGGAGCCGCTGGCGGCGCAGATACTAGCCCGTCGCACGCTCCGCTCACTCGTCACGTTCTCCTTCAGCACCATTCTAGTGTTTGCAACGCTTCTGGTTTTGTTTTCCGAGAGTGCTGTCCGCTCTGTGCGTTTCGCAGCCTTCACGCTCACATATTTCCCTGTTGGTCCCCGATCCCTTTCGGGTCCCGTTCCTCCTCTCTTGCTTGCCTGCTCCTCATTGCTCTGTGTTTTTTCCCCCTTTTATTTACGTACCTCTCATTCCCCCTTGCTCTCCTTCCAGTCTCCTAGCCCTCCCCCGTCCCATCTTCCCTTCACTCTGTGCTCCTTTCCTTTTCTCTGTTCTGTCCTCTTGTCCCCGTCTCCTCCTCTGCTTCCTGTGGCCTTCCTGCTGGATTCTCTGTGTACCGGACCCCGGCCTGTTATTTTTGGATTGTCTACTCTACTACTTGGACACCTTCTTCTGTTGTTTCCCTGTGTACCGGATCCTGGCCTGCTATTGGACTGCCGACTTCTCTTGGTGCCCTTTCTTTGAACTGGGTTTCACCCAGTGATTACCCTTGACCGCAAGGTCTGCCTTCCTCCGGAGCTCCTCCAGAATACCACCGCTGACATCTCTTCTGCCCGGCCCCGTCTCAAGTCTACCCATTACTAATAACCTGACGATCTCAGGGGTCGCTCAGGGTTTTTTTGTGCCTTTGGGCTTTTTCCCTTTTTTGGCATTCCCGGAGGGGGGCCCCCGGGTACCCTTTCCGGGTGGCACAGTGCCTTCCTTCCGTGGCGGTCCTTATCTACACAAAAAAAAGGAGCGACCAAGAAGAAAAGGAGCGAAGGGTACGGAAAGGAAAGAAAAAGGTGAGGAGCTAGGGGAGGGTGGAGAATCGGAATCAACGTTCTCTGACGACGATATCTCTGATCCCGGTGACAGTTTCAGGAATTATGAAACCAGTGCTCAGGGAGGTTTATGTAAATATTGTGAAGAGGGACATGATACTAGAGCCCGTGCGTTTGGCATTAAGTACGTTCATTCCTAAACCTGATACAGATCATGCTGACTTTGCTAATTACAGGCTGATTTCCTTGTTGAATGTTGACATTAAGATATTGACAAAAATAGTTGCTTCCCGTTTAGGGGCACTGATACCGCGATTAGGGCATAATAACCAAACAGCATTTGTCGGGGGTAGACAAAGCTGTGATAATATGAGGGAATTCATAGATGTGATCAACTTTTGTAAAGCTCGCTCTGAACACTTACAGCGATAATCATTGATGCCGAAAAGCCAGGTTTTGGAAAGATGTTGTCTTGGACCTACGTTTTTTCTCCTGCATGGGGTCTGGCATGGATTAACATGCTCACGAATATTCCCTGTCGTCAGGCTGGGAATCCTCGGTAAAGAAAAATCAGTATCAGTTTAGTTTCTGATCTGTCTTTCGTAGTAGTAACCAATCACTGATCTCTGCGTCATACTGACCACAGCCAATGACTGCCATCTCCCTAAGCCCCGCCTCTGGCAGCCATCTTCAGATTTTTACTGCACGTTCAAGTGTTGGGATCCTCGTGCTATTGCTCTTGAGCTTTAGTGCTTTTTTCGCGTTTTTTCATAGAAACATTCTCTTTTTCGGTCAAAAGAGCCTCAAGCTCCACCGTTTCTTTATCTGATCAACGGGGACCTGTGTCGGATTCTTCTACGCCCCTCAAGGGTGAAGATTTCGTCGAGCCACGCTTTTGGAGGACTCCAGAAGTTTCTCAGGCCCATCTTGGACATGGCCCAGGAGAAGGGAAGCTCGACGCCCGGAAAGCTGTTCAGGGTCTGCCCTGGATGCCAGCTTCAGAATGTCTTTAAGGAGGACGAACACTCCCTTTGCCTCTACTGCCTGCATGAGGACAAGACGCACGTGGAGAAGGACTGTGCGTTTTGCGGCAATATGTCGGAGCGGACCATGAAGGACCGCCACCTGCGTCTCGCCAACTGGCTGGAAGGGAAGAGCCCGTCAGGCGAGAAAAAGAAGAAGTCCGAGCGGTCTTCTAAGACCTTTGAGGGCGCCCCGGCGACAGGGGCCCAACAGAAGGCCAAGCACCGCGAGTCCCCTGGCACCGGGAGCGCTGAACGGTCGGGCTCCACGGGTGCCAGGCAGGGCGCATCCTCCCCGGCACCATCAACCACGAGCCAACGCTCTGGCTCGGGTAAGAGGAAGGCCGAGCACCCGGCGAAGCTCCTGGAGAGACCCCGGTCGAGCTCGAAGGCCCCATCGGAGGGGGAGCGAGGCGGTGACCCTCCCCCCAAGGAGAAGGCGGTGAGCGCACCTAAGGTGGTGAAAGCCTTGATCCACCCTGCCAAGGCCTCTATCGAGACAGTCGCGGCGGCCCTGGCACAGCCTGTGGAGGCTACACCAGTGGAGGCGACCTCGGGGCCCAGAGTCTCCCTGCCACCGCGCAGGGAGTCCTCTTTCGTGATCATCGACGGGACCCCCGTGAAACCTCCGACGGAGAAGAAAAAGGGGGAGCAGGGGGTCGTCGTGGATTCGGCCTCAACCTCTGAAGAGGAGCTGATCGAAGTCTTAAGCCACGGCGTTGGCGTGGAAGAAGACCAGCCCGTCGGGAGGGACCCCGACGTCGGAGACGACGATAACGTCGAGGGTGCCGACGAGGCTCCTGACCGCCCGTCGGAATCCCCCCAACCAGTGCCGCAAGACAACTCGGTGGCCATTTTGTTGGCTATACAGTCCTTATGCTCGGAGATAAGGACGAGATTGCCGCTACCACCAACGAAGGAACCGCTCCCGACGGGGGACCCGGAGCCAGGCCCTTCTGGCAGCCCTCCTCCTAAGAGAAGGATTCATCCTCCACCTCCTTTTCAACCATCGCGCCCTGCTCAGCCCTCCTTCCCGTCCACGACCCGTGGGGATGATACGGGGACGGACACGGCCGCGACGGGTACAGACGACAAGGTTTACGACGAGGATCTCTCGTCGTCACAGCCTCCCCGGGCTTCCCCGCCCGACGAGATTGGATCGTTTCATGCCATAATGGCCAGGGCATCCGAGCTTTTCCAGCTCTGCCCGGAAGAGAAGAAGAAGGAAGGTTTCCTTTATCAACGGCGCGAGACCAAGAGGAAGACGGTCCTCGCTGTACCTCTACTGGACGATATCTGGGATGAGGGTCTCGCCCTCCTCAAGAACCCATCCACAACGCCTGCGAGAAGGGATAGGTACGAGAAGAAGTACCGGGTCCCGGACGCGGCCCCCTTGTGCCTTCGGGCACAGCCGACCCCGGACTCTGTCGTCTCCACGTCGGCCAGGAAGAAAGCGGGGGGGGCTTAGGCCTCGTCAACCTCCCCGCCGGACGGCGAGGGAAAGAAATTGGACACGATGGGACGCAGAGTCATCTCATCGGCAGTGATGACGATTAAGGCTGCCATCGCCTTGGCTATCGTAGCCCGCTACGACAGGGAGTTGTGGTACAAAATCGCCCCCCCTGCTGGACTTCCTACCAGACGACAAGAGGGCGGAGGCCCTAGAGATCTTGCAGGAAGGAGAAGTGGCGTCGGACCACGCCATTACGATAGCGACGGACATAGTTGACACTGGTTTTCGCCAGTTGGGCAACGGCGTGTGCCTTAGACGGCGTGGACTTCCGGCAGGACGTGCAGACCAGAGTCTTGTCAATGCCGTTCGACGGGAGCAACCTGTTTGGGAAAACAGTGGACGATTCCCTACAAGCCAACAAGACGGACACGGAGACGGCCCGGGCTCTTGGTGTTTTCCAGCAACGACGGCCGCCCTTTCGGAGCGCCGGAGGCAAGCAGGGTGCCTCCAAAGGTTCTGGCGGCGGATTTTCCACCTATCGTCAAGCGGCCCGTTCGTCGTCACGGGAAGCCTACAGGGGACGAGGCAAGTCGGGCGGACCCCCCCGTCGTCGCCAGGGAGGACAAGGCGGCAAAGCCTCGTCGAAGCAGGACTGAACCGGCCGTGGGGTCGGGACCCCACCGAAGCACCCCGGTGGGAGGCCGGCTGGCGAACTTAGTCAGCGTGTGGGAGTCCATCTCCACCGACCGTTGGGTGCTGGACGCCCTGGCCCAGGGTCACGCGCTCGAGTTTCGAAAGAAGTGCCCGCGCGCCCCCCTCCACCCCCGTGGCCAGGAAGGAACATCACGTCCCTCAAATTCTCTTGGAGGTAAAGGTGATGCTCAAGAAAGGCGCCATCGAGCTCATCCCAAAGAGGCTTCGGGGCTCCGGAGTTTACTCAAGATACTTCCTCGTGAAGAAGAAGACAGGAGGATGGCGTCCCATCCTGGACCTACGACGACTGAACAAATTCATCAAGGCACAGAAGTTCCGGATGGTCACCCTCCAGCACGTCCTGGGTCAGCTGGAAGAGGGCGATTTCCTGTCGTCGTTGGATTTGGAGGATGCTTACTTCCATATCCCCATCCTAAAGGGACACCGAAAGTTTCTCAGATTCGTGGTCCCAGGGCGACCCTACCAGTTCAGAGCCCTTCCCTTCGGATTGAGGTCGGCACCCAGGGTGTTCACCAAGTGCCCCGCATCGGTGGCGGCGCGGCTGCGCCTGGAGGGGATCCACGTCTACCCCTACCTGGACGACTGGCTCATCCGAGCAAAGACAAGGGAACTCGCCGCGGAGCACACGGTGAGGACCATCCAACTACTCACGGACCTGGGTTTCTCCATAAACTACGCCAAGTCCCACCAGGTGCCCGCGCAAGACGCACTGTTTCTGGGAGCGAAACTCGACACAGTGGCGCTTCTGGCCTCTCCGTCGGAGGAAAGGACGAGGGCCATCTTGGCCAAGGTGCAGCGGATGCTGGTTGCGGACGCGGCCAGGGTGAGGTCCATCAAATCCCTCCTCGGAATGATGTCTTCTTGCATTTATCTCATCCGCCTGTGCAGGCTTCGGATGCGAACGTTAGAGGAGTTCCTGGACGCTCGCTGGATTCAGACGACTGGCAGCTTCGAGGACAGGATCACACTCGACGAGAGCTTCCGACGAGCGATCCGGTGGTGGGGCACCCGCGCGCATCTGACGGCGGGCATGGACTTCCAGACCCCGGGCCACCAGGAGACAGTGACTACGGATGCCTCCCTGGAAGGTTGGGGAGCGCACACCGAAAATGTGCACGCGAGAGGCCTTTGGCTTCCGACGGAGAAGTCCCTCCATATCAACGTCCTGGAGCTCCGAGCAGTGTTTTGGGCCCTCAGGTCTTTTCTTCCATCCTTCACCGACAACACCACCACCATGTTCTACATCAGGAAGCAGGGCGGTACCAGATCCCCCAGCTCTGTCCAAGGAGGCGCAGGATCTGTGGCATTGGGCCGTCGCCCAAGGGATGTTTCTGGTGCCGTTTCATCTGGCAGGAATAAAAAAACACCATCGCCGACTCGCTCAGCAGAGAGCTGCGCTCGTGCCACGAGTGGGAACTACGAACGGATCTACTGGACCGCCTCTTCCGACGGTGGGGCACTCCCCAGATCGATCTGTTCGCGACGGCGACAAACTCCAAGTGCCGGAGGTTCGCCAGCAGGTTTCCCCAGCCAAGGAGCATGGGCGATGCTTTCTCGTTCCCCTGGGAGGGCCTGTTTCTATATGCGTTCCCTCGATTGCCGTTGCTGATCCGGCTCATCAACCAGCTCAAGAGGTCAGGGTGCAGGATATGATCCTCGTCGCACCTGCGTGACCGAGGCAGATATGGTTCCCGGACCTTCTGGACTTGTCAGCGTCCCCGTCAATCAAGCTGCCAGTGGATGCAGATCTTCTCTCCAGGGAAGGAGGCGCCATCCTCCGTCATGACCCGAAATCGCTGAACTTGCAGGCCTGGCTCCTGCAGCGTTAGAGTTTGGAGGTTACGACATACCGGCCGACTGCAGAGAGGTTCTTGCAAAGGCCAGGGCGTCCTCAACTCTTAAATGCTACGGACACAAATGGAAGAGGTTCTCTGTCTGGTGCCGTGCACAGAAGATTAACCCTCTACGGATTACGGCTCCTCAAGTACTGCCGTACCTACTGACGCTGGCCAAGGCTGGACTGGCGCACGCTTCCATCAAGATTCATCTTGCCGCGATCTCCCGATACACCAGAACCACGGGACGGATGTCTTTGTGGTCTCATCGTCTGGTGAAAGAATTCATGAAGGGACTGTTCAGATCGTTCCCGCCGGTGAAGGCTCCGGCCCCGGCGTGGGAGCTCAACGTGGTGCTGACCAAGCTCATGGGACCCCCGTTCGAGCCTCTGCACTCAGCTCCGTTGAAGTTCTTGTCGTGGAAAACAGCGTTTCTTGTGGCCATCACCTCTGCACGATGAGTGGGAGAGATCCAGGCCCTTTCCTGCAAGCCCCCGTACTTCACTTTTCACAACACAAGGGTAGTGCTCAGGACGCACCCCTCCTTCATGCCCATGGTGCCGTCGGACTTCCACCTCAACGAACCCTTGGTGTTGCCTGTTTTCTTCCCGTCGCCTTCGTCACCGGCTGAAAGGACTTTGCACTCACTGGATGTGGCTAGAGCGCTGAAGTTCTACGTGGACCGCACGAAGAGTTTTCGGAAGACGTCACAACTTTTTGTGAACTTTGGACCTGTCAATCAGGGGAAGGCTCTCTCAAAGGCTTCCATTTCCAGATGGCTCTCCGGCTGTATCATGTACTGTCATCGGTTGGCAAACCGACTGCTGCCCGGCCGTCCGAGAGCCCATTCCACCAGAGCGATCGCAGCTACCACGGCGTTCCTATCTGGTGTGCCCCTGCTGGACATCTGCAGGGCTGCTACGTGGAGGTCGACGCACACCTTCACGAAATTCTACTGCGTCGACCGGGATTGCAGGGAGGAGTCCAGGGTCGGCCAAGCAGTGCTGCGCAACCTGTTCGCCTAAGGTGAGCCTGGTGAGAAGGTAAGAGATGCTTAATGTTGAGTTGTTGTATTGCTTTATGTTGAGCCTGTTGCCACCTCCCGTGGTTGTGCATGTGTGTACTGCTACGTATTCTTTTATTCATGAGCATGTGAATCCATGCCAGACCCCATGCTGGAGAAGGAACAAGTTACTTACCTGTAACTGTTGTTCTCCAGCATGGGTCTGGCATGGATTCACATGCGAACCCTCCCGCCTACCCCTCTGCGGCTCTTCACTTGGTCATACTGCCACTTCACGTGCTACCAAATCTGAAGATGGCTGCCAGAGGCGGGGCTTAGGTAGAGGGCAGTCATTGGCTGTGGTCAGTATGACGCAGAGATCAGTGATTGGTTACTACTACGAAAGACAGATCAGAAACGAAACTGACACTGATTTTTCTTTACCGAGGATTCCCAGCCTGACGACGGGGAATATTCATGAGCATGTGAATCCATGCCAGACCCATGCTGGAGAACAACAGTTACAGGTAAGTAACTTGTTCCTTAGCCTCTTTAGAGCTTTATATAATTACTCTAAAGCTCAAGTTCTTGTTAATGGGTTACGTTCTGTTAGGTTTCAGATTCATTGCGGAACCCGTCAAGGTTGTCAGCTCTCACCACTTCTCTTTGATCTTTATAAGGAACGTCTCGGAGCACTGCTTCCTTCTCATGAGGGTATTAAAGGTATTAATTGTGGTTCTTATACCTCCAAGGTTTTATTGTATGCTGATGATTTATTCGTTTTGATATCTGATGCAGAAATTCTTATAACAATATGTTGGAAACACTTTTATGATATGGCATATACTCCAACTTAAGGGTGAGTGTTTCAAAGACTGATATTCCCAATCACAAGCATGTGTTTCGTAAACGTTTTCATGTATCAACAGTAGATGGGCCAAAGGCAGTTTACCTAGGGATTCAAGTAACAAGCAATATTCATCAATTACTCATCTACAACATTAATATCAAGTTAGAAGATCGTATCAAGATATTATGCCTGATTGTAACCGCTGGTCTAAAATGAATCTCACGTATTGGGTTAAAATTGGTGCTATCAAAATGTCTCTCCTCCCTAAATTGCTCTACCGCTTTCATGTGCTCATACTTCCACTCCCAAGCAAGATTTTAAATGCGGCGCAGAAGATATTAAATGATTTCTTGTGGGGTGCGACAAAGAGACCCTGTATCTCCCATTAAGATCTTGAGGCTTCCGATTAAGGATGGCGGTTTCAATTATTCAATACTGAAGAATTACCATGCAGCGTTCACATTACGAGGCCTTCATGGAGGCCAAAAACGAGTTCTGATTCCAACCCAGCTTGGGTCTCTATTAAGAATGATGCTCTGTCTCCCATTCCTATGGACTGCTTGCTGACATCGAGTGCCACCACTGGTTCATCATTTTGTAGAAAACTGGAAAAATGTCCCTAAAGAAAATAACATAAAAACCCTACTGTTACTTGAAGCAAGTCTATGGTACAATCCAGCTATTACCTGGGGGAATTCTGCAATACATTGGTGCTCCTGGCACAAAGCTGGCATTTGGAAGCTTAAAGATGTCTTGATTGGAAATGGGTTGGCAGGCTTCGTCTTTTCATGCTTCAAATATAGGCTATGTGCATCGAAGGTACAGAAGTATCATTTATTATCCAACATTCTTGTGTCTATTGTGTTCCTCGTTTAATGCAACGTTGCATTAATGAATCAGAGTTGAGCTGTCTTTTGAGGGTACACTGCATGTCTGCCTCAATGTTATACTGTCTAATGTTTCCAACTTCCTGCATTGCTGACTCAAAGCGTTTATTCTGAGAGAACAAACTTCAATTTCCTATATCAGACATTTTTGGCCAGGCATTTTTAGCACCATCTTTCGGATGATGGTAGATCTGGATCTGAGATGCACCCAACAGAGAATTGTTCTTTGTTTGTATTGGGCGCCATCGAAGATGCAAGACTCTAAACTGTTACCACTGACTTATGTTGGTCATGTAAAGCTGTGAGGGGTACAAACATGCATATGTTTTGGGAATGTAGCAAAATTGGGGATTATTGGGATGATGATATTAATAGAATGCAGCTAGTGACAAATTATAATAGTCCCAGGTCGCCAATGCTTATTGTTTGGGTCAATTGTCATTGGTTCCGCTTATGAGACAACATACTGGTTGTACAGTGCTTTAATAGCGTCCAAGAAAATGATCTTAAGAAAATGGATGAGTTTGGGTAAGCCAGTGCATGAGGAATGGACGCATGGTATGGTTTTATTGTATGCAAAGGAGTGTCTTTTATGCAGAAAAAAATCTCTAGATGATTATAATGCAATATGGGGCGCATTTAAGGATGTATGTGTGAATGTTTTTATGAACAAAATGATGTGTAGCTTTTGGTTTAGTTTTCTTTTAGTTTGGCCCATCATTTACCTTTTATCCCTCCCATTCTTACCTCCCCTCTTTGCTCTAGTTTTCTCCTGATTGTTTATAACTCCTGTTTTTTTTCTGTAGATGTTCTTTCTCTATTTAATTAGATTGTTTGTTTATATATTGCATATATAGTCCTTGGTCTTCTATGAGACTTTGTAATTGAAAATCTTATGAAATCTTATTAAGCTTTTTTTTTTTTTTTTAAGGTTACATAATATGTCCTTTGTATGGAAAGCACATTCTGTTGTTCAAATAAAGTGCTTTTACTGTCAGTTTCTTATAATTCAAGGTTTGGAGTTTATGGTGATCGTTACAACTAACTAATCAAACTTCAAACATTCATTGAGTAAAATCTGTTGCCATGAAAATATAAGAGTACTTGCCCAAAGCAATGTCACCTAAAATGAGATACTCCAGCATGGGGTCTGGCATAGATTCACATGCTCATGAATGTTCCCAGTCGTCGGGCTAGGAATCCTCAGTAAAAGAAAAAACTGTTTCACTTACAAACTGTGTTTCTCCTTTAAACCAATCGCTGTCCTCTGGGTCATACTCCCCACCCCCCATCCAATGACCATCCTCTTCCGTAAGCCCCTCCTCTGGCAGCCATCTTCAGATTTTTACCGCATGCTTCAGTGTTGGGAGTCCTTGAGTTTGCTCTGTGAGCTACTTCTACGTTTTTTGTGTTTTTGACTGAAAACAGTTCTATTTTTGTTTTGAACTCTGCCGACAGTGGGGATCTGTTGTCTGTGAATTTCAGCACCCCTCAAGGGTGAGGATCGTCGAAGATTTCAGAAGGTCGTTGGCCTTCTTCGCACCCTCCGACCATGATGGAGGACAAGAAGAAGGGAAGGTCCCTCTTCAAGCCCTGCACCAAGTGCAGGCTACGGAATGTGTTTATTGAGGACAAGCACTTGCAATGCCTCTACTGCCTGCATCCGGAACACAAGGAAGTGGATTGCTAGATATGCCTCGGGTTCTACAAGAACACGACGAGGGATAGGCACGGTAGACTGGCAGTGTGGCTGAACGCCAAAGTTTCAGCCCTGTGCTCCGAAGCAGGGCCATGCCTCACCCAGGACCGACCGGTCCGAGGAGCGGCCTTCTAAGTCCTTGGAGGGCGCCTCATCCGTGGGGGCCCAAGACAAGGCCAAGCACCACAAGTCTGAGTGCACTGGGTTCACTGCGAAAGCGGGTCCCAAGGTGGACAGGGCGCGATCGACATTACCCTCCGTCTCCATTGCCAGCTTGCAATTGAGCTCCTCCTTGAAAAGGAAATCATTCAGCCCGACTAAACTGCGGGAGAAGCCAGAGAAGCCGCGGACGGAGGAGAAGGCCGAATTGCCCAAGAAGGCCCAATCGGCACAGGATAAGACTTTGTCGACGATATTGGTGGCGACTGCTCTCACGACAGCTAAGGGAGCTGACCCTGTGAAGGTAGCCCCCGCAGCACAGAAGGTATCCCTGCCCCGAGGTGCAAAACTGCTGCAGTGACTTTGGCAAAGTCTGCTGGCACGCCGGAAATCGGAAAACTGGCTCAGACCCTGGTCCCAGCCCCTCGGGATTGGGGCGAGGAGGGGTGAGGAGGCCCTGATACAGCCCTCCCGGGCCATAGAGTTCTCATCCACGAACGACGAGGACCTGGAGTCCTTACACACTGTCCACGAGGTTGTGGAAGAGGAGGAAGAGAACGACGAAGACGGCGCAGGGCCTAGTGTTCTGATCCACTAGCTCAGCTGAGGGATTTGTCTCTGGACATTCTGTGGACCCTTCACACCTTGTTGTCGGAGATCCAGAAGAGGATGCCACCGGGTCCAGTGGTCTCCCAGGCCATCCGACACCCCCATTTCAGTTTCCACATCTGCATCGGTCCCCCTATCCCCCAGCGGACCGAGACGACGACAGGCGACATTGTCGTGGCGGGTCTCTGCATTTGGATACACCACCTAGGGCATCCCCACCGGATGAGGTAGGGTCGTTCTATTGCATGATCGCCAGAGCCACCAAGCTATTCCAGCTTGTGCCCGAAGAAACCAGGAAGGAGGGTTTCTTGTACCAGAGTCACGAGCCCAAGAGGAAGACAATCATGGTGGTGCCCCTTCTGGACAACGTGTGGGAGGAGGGCCTGGCCCTCATGAAAAACCCTTGCACAGCTCCGACCAAACTGGATAGGCTGGAGAAGTAGTACTGGGTGCCGGAATCTGTGCCAAAGTGCCTGAGGTCTCAACCATTGCCGGATTCGGTGGTATCGGTGGTCATGAGGAAACTGTTATCTAACCCGTCCTCGTCGCCTTCGGTCCCTCCGGACAGCGAGCGGAAGAAGATGGATACCATTGGAAGGAAGGTGATGTACACCACAGCGTCGACCATCAAGGGGGCCAACGCACTGGCGATCCTATCCAGGTACGTTAAGGAGCTGTGGTACAAGCTCGGGCTGATTTTGGAGTTACTCCCTGTCTTTAAGAAGATGGAGGCAATCGCTCTCCTCCAGGAAGGGGAGGTAGTGTCTGATTACACCATCACAGTGGCAGTGGACGTCACCGACAGTGTTCTGGCAGATGGGGAATGGTGTCTGCCTTCGTTGCCAAGGCTGGATGAAGGCCACACATTTCCGCCAGGAGGTCCAAGCGAAGGTACTGGACATGCCCTTCGATGGAGATAACCTATCTGGGAAGGTCGTTGAATAGTGCCTACAAGCCATCAAGGCGGATAAAGAGATGGCTCCTTTCCTGGGCACCCTCCAGCAGCACCGCTCTTCTTTTCGATCCTCCAGAAGAAAATCGAGCAGGTCTTCCAAAGGTTTCTCCTCATCGTACCGTCAGCCTTACAGATCCACGACTCAGGAAGCCTAGAGAGGACGTTCCCAGGCCTACGGTAGCGGAGGACAGCGTCTCCGTCGCCTGCAGGGCAGGACGCTGGCACTGAAGTAAGCCTAAACTGACCAGGACTTCAGGCCTCCACCCGTGCACCCCGGTGGGTGCCTGGCTGACAAAGATTGTCAGCGAGTTGAGAAAGTTCCCCACCGACATATGGGTGCTGGACACACTCGCCCAAGGACATACCCTGGAGTTTCAGCACAGGTGTCCGTGGATCCCTGTGGTGGCCCGTCAGGAGCAGCACATCCTCAGGAGGATGTATGGGCCATGCTATGAAAAGGTGTGATAGAACTAGTTCCCCAGCGACTCTGGGGCTCCGGAGTCTATTCCAGATACTTTTTGGTCAGAAAGAAGACAGGTGGCTGGAGGCCCATTGTAGACCTACGACTTCTGAACAGATACCTCTAGTGCCAACAAATCGGGATGGTCAAGTTGCAACACTTGCTCGGCCAACTGGAAAATGGAGACTTCTTGATGTCGCTGGACCTGGAGGATGCCCACTTCCACATCCCCATTCGCAGAAAACACCAAAGGTTTCTACGCTTCGTAGTGCAGGGACAGCACTACCAGCTCCAGGCCCTACCTTTCGGCTTGAAGTCAGCCCCCAGGGTGTTCACAAAGTGCCTGGCACCGGCGGTGGCCCGTATACCCCTACAGGCCATCCACATGTACCCAAACCTGGATGACTGACTGATTTGCGTCCGTTTCGTAGGAACTGGCCCAGGGCCACATGGAGACAACTGTCCGGCTACTAACTAATCTGGGATTCTCTGTCAACTATCCACAGTCCTGCTTCACGCCATCGCATAACTAGGGGTGTCACGGTATTCGTTTTATGACGGTACGATAACCTTCTTGCCAAATGACGGTATATCATGGTTATCGCGGTATAGCAGGTGGAGTTAACTGATCTTAACAAATATTTTCTAAAAGGTCATAAATTGACAGATGTATCATTACAAACAAAACCACGCACCCAGGGCCAGAATTGGGCTTTTCAACATACTTTCCACTGAAATGCCTTGCTTCCACCAAACACAAACACACGTGTGGAGAGGAGGGGGTGGGGTGGAGGCCTGCTGCAACTGGCAAAGCAAACTGAATAGCTTTTCTTAAGTGGTCATTTAGGCTTTTTGCTTCCCCACTGGCTACTTGTGAAGATGAACATGTTGCCATCTTGATAACCTGCATGCCACAGATCAATGGAGGCTGATGGTAGTATACGCTTGCGCGCACGCGCACGCACACGCACACGCACGCACACACACACACACACACACGCACTTTCTCTTTACGTTACAGCCTTTAGTTTACTTGCGGGCCAAAAGGTGTTCAGTAATCACTGACATGTTACCCTTTGGTATGGCAGCAGGGAATACCCACAGAGATGAGTGAATTTCGCAGTGTGACTTATTATATGTAAATTCAATGATAGAACCAGGGAAATCCCCCATTGCCATATGTTTAGAGAACATTATCCATTATAAATATATAAACCCCGAAGCCGCCACCCCAAAGTAAACCCTTTTCCTTCTTGGCACTGTATCTATTCTTCCTATTGCTAACATATTGATTTTGTGTAAGGCACGTGTGGTTTATGGAATGGCATTAAAAACTGCTCCAACTGAAACTACTTGCCAGACGGCACATCCAACAGTGCAAAACCAAGACTGCCCAGCAATTGCTTACTGCAGCCTTTCCAAATCAGATTGAAAAGCACACTTAACGGTATGAACGGTATAACGGTATAAACAATGTGACGGTTATTATTGTTCAATTAAGTGGATCATGTCAAAACCCATCGATCAGCAGCCCAATGGGGCGAATTGCTACCAAGGATGCTGCATCTTCCCATAGGAAATCCTCGTACACCATACAGCAATGGATAATAAGAGGAGCGGTTACAAAATGGTGACAGAATAAGAGCCCCTTGGGTGAATCTACCATCATAGAGCCCTGGGAAAACCTATCAAATCGCCATTGTACCTAACTGCCGAAGAATGCCATTGATAGGGAAGTGGGGACAACATGGAAAAACAATATCGGGTTCACCATAGACTCAGACTATGCGACGAGGACGAAACCAAAAAAACTGTAGATTCCAAGTTCACCTAGCACCTTAATATCTACGTTCTGTGGAAGGGTACCCATGACTGACAACGCTCAAACATGCAGTAGGAGCGGTTCTGCCTATCTACTCCATGTGACTAATGACCCGGAAGCAAGAACCAACCACAAGTCCGAGCACTGCAACAGATCTGGCAACAGCGTCAAACAAATTAGTCTCTTCACTTTCGGGTTGACTGTGCTACATCTACTGACAAACATGCCCATTGTAAATTTTCTTCCTTGTTTTATTTGCATTTTTTTTTATTAGGGTCATTCATTCCTTTACTTTCATTTGGTAGCCTGATTCAGCGATGCCACCAGCTGAAACTACTTACTATGATTCTTCGATTTTCACCTGAACCACCTAAATATTTGTATTTAACTTTATTTTGAAATTGCCATTTTGTATATGGCGAATGCTTAGCAAAACCTGAATTGACCAATACGAAACAAACTCCTCAAGACACATCCTGGCATTTAAAGATGTAAGGCCTGGATGGCATGGGAGCATTTCAACGTCTTCAACTGAAATGGTGACCCGCATCTTGGGAGAGCTACAATGGGGGTGGGAGGCGGTGGGGGCACAGTGACTCAAGCAGAATATTTAATATATTTCCTTCAGTTGTCATTTGGGGGTTATGCTCCCCTGCTGGCCGTGTTTCTTTGTCAGGCTATGCAGAGAAGAGGACAATACACATGTCCATGATGAGTGGCACTCCGCATTCCCCTTGTATTGCATTTTCTAGGATTTCTTGCAAGGACCAGGGTACATACTGAGGGTTGTGTACGTGCACATATTCACTGAGAAAGATACATTGTTGACATTACATTGATCTAGGAGACCAGTAATCCAACAAGGCAGATTTAACGATGTTGTGGAATTTGAGCAAAAAAAAACTTTTTTTTTTCAAGAATCCATCCATTCCTTCTATTGACGGTTTGATTTATATGACTGTAACTCCCACGCCATTTTGCTATACTCGGGCGACTAGTTGTCCTGTTTAACTAGCCAGTAGATGAGAACACACTGCTTTGGATCGAAGGGGTTAACCTTCACATCAGTAGTTCCTGATATGAAGGCTCTGCGCTGGTGTAATGGGCTGTGGCTGTAGGTGGCAGCATGCTAAATCCAGGAAAGCAGGAAGGAAGTAACAGTAACTAGATGGCTGACAGTGGGCTTGCCCAATGACTGTTGATGTGTAAGGCACAGAAGAAGGTGAAAGGGTGAGGTAGCGTGGAGAGCAGACCGCTTTCAGGTGAGGTATGCAGAGTCCCTAACTGAGAGAAAACCCTCTAAGCATCTCCTCTCCCTGGAAAACTGTCATGATGTGGCTCTAGCCATAATGACTAAGGTTATGGAAGAGGGGCTATGCCATGTGCTTAGGCATGGCTGAGGCATACAGGAAATGTATTGGGCATCATTATGGATTGAAGGCTGACTGATAGGAGGGCGTGGGCACTGAAAATCCAGAGAAAAGGAGCAGTTACGGTGATGTGTGGAGAAAGGGAAGTAGGGATGGACGAAGCCCTGTAACCAGGGAGTTCCCTTGCTTTCCCCGAATAGTTAAACAAAGGGACTGGGTAAAGTTATGATCAGAAAGGAGTTGAAATGGAGACTGACCTGTTTAAGGTGCATCAGTATGAATTTGACAAAAAGCGTGAATGTGCACTTTGTTTTGTCTAGTTTGCTGGCAACGTTTTAAACGTGTATGCCCTCGTTACTAAGGAATTACTCATCAAGACCAACATACAGTGTGTGTGTGGCATTGAAGTTTGTTCATGCGCAGAGGTAAAATGTGAAACTGTCTCCACCCAGAAAAGGTATGTAGCGTTTGTCCATTGCGGTTTTGCTTTTGGAAATCTTAACCTACACTACATCAAAGCATTCTTGGCTGAAATATGCCTGCAGGATTTCCTAGCTAAAGGCAAGGGTGCCCCCAGACCACATTTTGAAATTTGTATTTGTATTTTGTATTTAATTTTATTATAAAGCGCCTTAAGCCAAAGCTCTGAACATCAGAACAACATGATACAAAAACATAACAGTGGAAGCAACATACAATAATGAATCAGTCCAACGAAACAGAGGGAAGAGGGGAGGCAAAGCAGTAGAGCTGAGATGGAGAGGGAGTGGGGAGGAGGTGGAGAAGAGGGAGGGAAGGCAAGGTGAAAAGGATGGGATTGGGGAGGAGGAAGAGAGGAAGGAGATGATCAAGAGGGGGGCAAGGGGGGGAGAGGAAGGAAGGAGGAGTCCCTTGCTGGAAGGTATTCTATTTAACTTCTTAGTCAGAAGAAATCATTTGAAAACCTGCTACGTGTTGAATAAACTATTTGATGATATTATTTTGTGAAGTTTGTATTAGTTGCAATGACAACGCTTCCTTTTTAAGTTTGAGGTATTAGGTGGCACTGTAAGCATGTGAAGTGAGGATGGGGGAGAGATGGGATGTGAAAAGGGATACACAGCATGTGGGTATTTAGGCTTCTTACCCACTGATTTGAATACCCATGGCAATCTTAATCCATATGGCCATTCTTTCTCACGACTTGCCCAAATCCACTGCCCTCCTTGGGATCTGTGTGTGCTAGGTACGTGCTTTTAAAGGGATGCCAATGTTATTTCTAAGAAGTCTTCTGAAAGGTAAATGCAGCTACAAAGTCGCTCCTGGCCTAATGAAAAAGTCTTCACCAAATGTGCCTTTAGCCACTTCATTTGTAAACTGTATGTCTATCCTTGCATGTAACCTTGTACACAATTCCTGATGAGAACACGCATTGTCAAAGCCAACAGTTTTGGCTCTTGTTTAGGCACTTCCATAATAGCCAAATACTAACACAAGTTGCCAATTGTTGCCATCTTATGGTCCATTAGAATCCTTATGGCAGTGTACAAAAAATGAAACCATTGGTAATGCTCTGTAAGGACGAAATGTTGTTATGAATACATCTTTAATCTCTTTTGGCATCCTGAAACAATCGGATAGTCATTACGGGAAGCACTTTGTTTTGTCTATTTCTTCACCTTTATAAATCCCGGCTACCCCAGGACGTTTATGATTTCCGGTAAATCCACAAAAAGAAATATGTGAGATGTCAAGGTGCTGGTCCCTGCGTGCCCACATCTGGAGGGTGCATGTGGCGTCCTGCCTATCATTTTCGGCAAACCATGCAAGGGGCCTCCCACAAGGGACCGCCAAGAAATTGATAAAAGGGTGTGCAAAGGTTGGGAGAGATTCTAACCCCCAGGGCCCCAGATCCGCCCCACCCTTCCCCGCCAACCTACCACAAGCCGATGGGTTTATCACAAAAGCTTGTCAAAGTCACGAGCTTCGTAAAACCCCTGGGGCAGTTTACAGAGTTCTCAACTTGCCCAATATCATGTGTGGTGTAATCCACCATCCCTGGCTTTTATAGACGTATGGCATGTTGCATTGCGGTACTTGTAGTCCAGTATCTATAATATGTACCGGAATGAAAAGTGACATGCTCTAAAACTCGAGTATGAATGGAGTAATGTTCGGTGAGAAAAGTGGGAAGTGGTTTGCCTGCATTACTGGCTTTGGTAGGCTTTAAAATGCTCCTATAGAGTGGATTCTTGGCATGTACTGTTGTGTGGCACAAATAAAAATGTATCATTCTTCCAATTAAACAGTGGGGCCAGGCTCACACATATTTTGAGCTCCTGGTATCTATATGTTAGAATTCTGGCATTGCCATCTCTACCGGTCAACCTTATTTTGCCAATACATTGTTTAAAATGTCGTGGAGCTAGTGGTTCTCACTGCGATCCAGTAAGGTTGCCTCTTGACCCGGGCCGTGGCAGCCTCTGTATAATGGGCATTTGGGCAGTGCCCTTCGATTCAGGACGGCACCACTGTCATGCAGAGCATCCCATCATTAAGCCGGACTGATGCTCCTATGAGAGACGGGGCGCAGTATGCGTGAAGCCCAATACTATAGCATTTTAAAAACCAGTTACAAGAGAACGTGGGAGGAATAGGGAGAAGTCCGGAGCCAGTTCCCAGCTTGAGGATGGGGGCAATAGAGGGAGGCCCAATTCTTGCACCTTCTTTGTGCCAGCATGTTTATTTGCAGACCACTGTTATCGCCAAGCAGAGGTGTTGCTAGTGCTAGGTCTGGAATAGACTCGGGGCTACGCCGATATCGGGACTGGGGCCTAGCTAGCCTTTTGGTTGTAGCTCCTGAGATTGTATACGGGGCTACAACCAAAGGGCTACAACCAAAAGATCAGGGGCTATAACCCCCTTAGCCCCTCCCACCCCCAGCAACACCCAGGCTTACCTCAAAGGCCAGAAACTTAGTCTTTCTATTGCTTTCAGTGCTCCTGAACCCAGTGGTGGAAATAGAAAAAAATTGGTCAGGGATCCCACAAGGGCGGGGGTGGGGGCTGGGCGCTGCCCGGGGAGGTGGGGGTTTAGGGGCCAGAGCGGGCAGTTGACCTCCGATCAAAGGAAATGTCCAAAATAATAGTTTAAAACAGCGCTATTTCTTCCATGCTGCTTCTTTTCCAAACTATATGTCAATTCCACTTTAAACCACTTCCATGCCACTGGCGATAAGTTACTTCTCTATGCGGATAATAGTTTTGACCAGTGTTGCTGAGTAAATATTCTTTAAAATGCACAATTTGCATCCCATTTTATTTTTAAAAAACTACCCCTTGGGTACTATTCAACCAGGGTGATTTCTGTTCGCCATAAGCAACGTTTTCTTTTACTTGAACCACACCTGCACAGCTCCTGCCGCTCCCCTCTGAAAGCAGTTGAGTGGCTGCATCGTGTGTGATAGTTTCAATGTTAATAGGGGTATTTATTTATTCATGCAATGTTCGTCGGATACCTGCATATGTATTTTTTTTTATTTTATGCAATGTTTGTCGGATACATGTATCCGACAAACAGTCGTGGCTGAGGACCGTGACTTCCTCTGGTGACCCCTTGCCTGGGGTCACCAGGGGAAGTTAGTTTGCTCGCGTGTGCTTTTTTTTTTCTCCCAGAGCTGACTCTGGCCGGATCCCGATATCAGGCTACGCACCTGGTGCCGGATCTCGGATCCGGTGAGAGCCAGCCCAATCGCCAGCGCTGCCTGAACTTGAAGCCAAGAAAGACCATTAAACAAAACTAGATCCAAATTATGAGAGAGGGAGGGAGAGGGAGAGACTCACTCTTTGCTACAAACGTGCACTGGATGCGACAGTGCTCCTCGGTGAGGAGCGAGAGCCACACAAAGAAGCAGTGCCCATGCATCGCAGAGGACTTTGCAGAGCTGCCAAACAACCCAGGCAAACCTGCACAACAAGCTAGAGGCCCCCTAGACCACCGGCAACCGAAAGGGAAAAAAGACCCACCCTTTTCTTAAGACCTGCGACTGCGGAATTGGCGGAATTGATTGTTCTAATTACATGATCTTAAGGAACATTTTTATTAGGTCACACTTATATATGCTTGGTATTAAAACAAGACGGGAAGCCCTATTGACAATTTTGCCTGCCTACGAGGAACAGTTTAGTTATACTGTGGCCAGTTTTATTGCTGCAGCAACTCGTTTAGGATTAGGTTAGTGAATTTATATGTATATATGATGTAATGTAAAAAGGATTTTTTTTAACTACGTATTTTTAGGTGCTCTTGTTTTGTATTGTATTTTAATGGCAAAAGCCAAATAAAAACCTTTGTTGTTGTTAAGAACTTAACTTGAGACACCTCAGAGTAGGGTCCCGCAACATGAACATGAACAGTGGCCTTCCCAGGTTCCCATCAGATAGGGTCCCGCAACATGAACATGACAGTGGCCTTCCCAGGTTCCCATCAGATAGGGTCCCGCAACATGAACATGAACAGTGGCCTTCCCAGGTTCCCATCACCAGTACGCGGCAATCGCATGCAGAAAAGTTAGGCTGGCCTTAGCCCTCTACTTATGACGTACCAGTTTACACACATGCCCATAGTGGGGAAGACCACGCCTGATTGGCCAAGGAAAGAGATCCAATTCCGGCAAAGAAAGGGGGATATAAGCAGGAAACAGGAAGTATGAAGGGTGGTTATTCTGATGAGGGTGGAGGTAGTGGATGACCAAGAGTCCAGCAGGACTGTGGCAGACTGTGCAGGCAATTTGTGGAACAGGTGAGGTATTGGCTAAAGAGTGGAAGTGGTACTGCAGTGCGAGAGTGTGTTTGTGAGGAGTGTGTAGAAAGGTTAGTAAAAGGAGTGATTGGGTAGCTTAAGTTAGAAGGTGTTTGAGTAGTTTGAAGGGGGCTGTACTGTGAAAGAGGGAGTAGTAGTATTTGAGGAAGGAGAGGTAACATCATAGGGTGGAGACAAGACCTAGGCTGATTGAGAGCTTCAAAGCGACAGCAGATTTGTGGAAGCAATGAGGCTGAGTGGAGAAGCAGTAAGAATAGAAAGAGAGAGAGAGACCCCAAAAGGACCTACATAATTTATTTATTTTATTTATTTTGATACAGCTGAATAATCAACTTTACAAAACTATTGTCGTGTTACAATTAATTTACATTTTACAATTTTAAAATAATAAAATAAGTTCCTACATTATTACATTCATACAAATTTCACAATTCTTAAAACATTCACAGAATGGCTTCATTCCACAATTCAAGACTGAAAAAACCAGTATACATCAATCATAGAAGTAGTCAAAGCATACAAGTCAATTTCAATGTATGTAAGAAATTCAACACCACTATCCGTGTCATTAGTTTTTCACCCACAAACAGCTTTTCCCACAAATCATCCTCTGTCACAGTTTGTTGATTTTCAAAAAAAATCTTAAAGTGCAGAATGCGAAATTCTTTAAGCATAGGACATATGACTAATAGATGTCGTAATGTCTCCTTGAATCCAGCACTATTGCAAAATCGGGATGTATTGTCACAGTCCTGAAGTTTTTTGCACCGTTTCTGAATGTCCTTAGTGGGCCACAAGTTGAATCTAAATCTCATGAATTCACTTCTATGTTGAACTGAAGGTGACTTGTGCACATATGTTTCTACAGTCCCAAAACCCTTTACTTGAAATGGATTGGTTCTGTAGTCTGCATATTTCATACATTTCTCTCGAGTCATTATCCAATCCAGCTCAAACAATTTGGCTTTCACTCTACATGGGTTTGAATTGTTATCTCTATTTCGCATAAAAAGTCTATGATCATGTTTCTCCATTTACACACACGTTTGTATTGCCTTCCAAATATTAAATACAAATCGGTAATGATCCCTGAGCCATCTGTGAAATGCCCAAAATGGGGGCCTGTAGGGACCTCTGTTGCTGCATACACTAGGCGGTCCTTGCCCATAGGGAGTCATGGGAGCATCTCAGTTGGAGTCCCAGCATGCACAGAAAACCTCAAGCTGGGTATCCAAATCTGCTTCATAGCCTTTTCTGGGACTTTGGAGGCGGGATTTATGGTTTTAGCATGGGCTGGATTAGAGTTGAGGGACTAGGCAAAAAAACATTGTTTGCGTGTTTCTGTGCTGGGGAGACAAAGGTGCAGTTTGTTACTTTGCAGCCCTCAAAAAATCTTTAAAATCCTGCCAGGCCTGATGGTCAAGTAACTTAGTTTATGTACTCGACCTAAGGAAAATGAACATGACCCATGAACTTCATGGCATATTGTTTTTGTGTTGAATAAGCATGGTGATGCTTGAATAAACATAGCAAGCAATTAATGTGCCTTTTCAATACTCTCATCCTTCTGTCCAAGTTGGAACACAATTTCCTATAGTACAAGTTTCCTTACATGTGAAGTACCACTAGGCGAGGCTACTGTGAGGGTTATAATACTTTTGGGCGACAGCTTTAGAGTTTGCAATAGTTAGTTGGTTCGAATTCGGGTTAGAATAGGTCTGAAATGTAGGGTTTGAATTAGGTTTAGGATAAATTATCCCATTCTCAATGCACCAGCGGCCAAGGGCCATGTTAGGGTTGGAGATTGAGTTACTATTTAGACTTAATAAAAAAACGAGCATCTCTAAATTCTGTAGGCTGTTAACAGAAAGGATATGGTTGACGACAAACTGATGCAGAATTATGTTAATATGACTAACAGTGCATTTGTTTATTTATAGAGACAATATTGTATACCCCCAAAATGCATCCACTCACTAATGATATGTATCTTCTTACACAATAGCTGTGGCCGAGGTATCTAGAACGGATTACAGGCCACTGTCTACTGTTGGCTCAATATACACTTATGAAAATGGATAAGCCAGGCCATTGATGAATATAAATGAGCCTGGAGTTGGTTGTCTCCAAGTTGACATGACGAGGCCGATAACCTGGCCTTGTCAAAACAGCTACCAACCAGGGGTGGCCAAATGGGGATGGGGGGAGAGCTAGGGCCTGTCCGAACCCTAAGGAGGACAGTACTAGTGGAGAGAGAACCCCAATTTTGGGTTTTCCCTTGCTTGTGCCCTTGCAGATCCTTCTCTCCAGTTGTGCCCGGGCCACAGATGCTGGCCAGTGCCCCAAGGAGAAGAAACCCAGCAGGGCCACGAAAAGAGATCAGAAACACACTGAGTCTGACCACTGTAGGGCACAGCTACCAAGACGGGAAGGTCAGAAGTGGACGTGGCCCAAGAGACCTGGAGGAGGAAGGAGATTTGTGGGGAAGGTTAGGTATTGGTTTAGGAGTGAAAGCGACTCTGCAGTGCGAGTGTGCATGCTTGTGTGGCAAGCGAGTAGAGGTTAGTGTAAGGAGCGGATGTTAAATGTACGGTGCTGGGTGGAATGAGGGTGTTTTTTTTTTAGTGGAATAGGAGGCGGGAAGAGAAGGAGGAGGAAAGTTGGAGGGGAAGAGTAGTAGTGTGAAGGAGGGAAGTAGTATTGTGGAGGCAGGAATAGTGGACTGCAGGAATAGTGAAGTAGAGTGGGAGGAGGAGGACCAACATCTATGGGTAGAGGCCAGAGCTAGGACGTGTGAAGCATCAGAGGGACAGCAGCGGGTGGGATGAGCAAGAGGAGGGGTGTAGTAGTGAGAGTAGAAAGGAAGAGGTGAGTCTGGGCGTGAGTGAACCATTTTAGAGCCAATGGAACAAGTACAAGGCACACATCCCAAAACCCTAGTAGAATACTTACAACAGATTAGAGTAGGGACAATTAGGGAGTGTTGAGGGAGCATAGATGCCAGCATTTAGGTAAGACCTTTCTAGACAAATGTAAAGATTGGACAGTAGGGGTTACAGTTCAGGAGCCCTAACGGGCATTATGGATGCCTGTTCTAGGGAGAAAATCCCCAGGGAAACTAGAGCGAGAGAGATGGCCCTAGCGCCCGCACAGATCAAATAAAGACTTGAGCTATCCTTTACCCTTAGTGTTTCCTAGGACCTTTACTTGAAGAACAACAATTTTGATATCTGTTTTGAAGCTGAAAATTGGGTGACATGTCTGCCCCCTGAGGCTGTGTCTGGTGTGGCCGCAACAGCCAGGTATGATACAGGCACTGGACTTCAAAGCATCTGCTCCTTATCCCCAGCCCTACACTTTTACGAAAGATTTCCTGAAAGTCACATATGGAACAATGATAATGCAATCCAGACCCACAAGTATCACCACACACCATCAATCTGAGAGGTAGCCTGCCTGTGTGCTGGAACTGTAGACCAGAACCTTCTCAAGACAGATATGTGGTTCTGAACGGTTTGGATTCATGGAAGGGAGGCACTATTATGGGTAGTGAGGCTGAGGAAACCAGGGTACACCATTCAGTGCCTGGCCTGCAGTGGGTGCAATACCTCTCACATGCCACTCCTTGAGGGAATTTCTGTGACTGAACATATAGCATGATGGGTGGTTCCGGCAGGTACCGCCCCTACTGGAAGCAGGACTTGATCAGCAACTGAAGTAGTGTTAGGTTTTGGAAGCCAATGATCTGGAAACAGGGCAGAGCTATAGATACAGAAAAGGATGAATAGAGCAAAGACCCCACAGAGCCCTCCTCTTCGTAGAGAGAAAAGAAAATGCCTAGTTCCTCTTAAGGGAATTCATTAACCAAAGATGATAGGATTGCTTTAGTTTGCTCAGGAGTTCTGTGAGAAACCTGAAGGTGTCTCCCTGACTAGTTCCTGGGCATCTGTCATCCAGGTGGCCAGGAAATGGGCATCGATATTGAACCCAGTTCCTGGGGGTGGACCAGTGAGGGAGGATTACAGGGATGGGGGAGTCCTCGGGGGAGTGGAAGTGGGACACCGACGGGTGAGACGCGGTATCCACCTTCTTATAACAACTTTTCCCCATCCTACCCCATAGGATACTTTAACACCCTATCCCCCACCCCCTTTTCCGACATGAACACTTTCGCACACCACGAAAGACGACTGACAAGCACCAGAGCCGTTTACCTGAAACGTCCCACCACGAGAGTCAGGCAATTAACCAGAATCACACACACCATTCGTCCCTTTACCTTCCCCACTGGTATAAAAGGTGGAGCACGAGCGCACAAGACAGAAAGGCAGACCGCACAATGAGAGAGCTAACTCAGCATGGCAGTTCAAGAGGAGGAGAAGGACGGCACGAACCGAGAGGGTGACAAGGAGAGAAGCGTCTCTGCCCTTTCTGACCAAGGCCCCTGAAACCTCCACCGAAGGAATCGTAAGACCGCAAACAATAGCCAGCGTGTGTTGCAGCAGATGTCAACGGACATGGGGCCCTCCTCCGCTGATAACCAAGCCGGGGAGAGATGCTTGCCACTGTGGTACCGACCTTAATTCCAGAGACTAGGAATGCCAAGCAGTTCATCACAGCCAATGAGTCGAGAGGAGAGCCGATTTAGAAATCGAACTTTGTTGAACGAAAGTAGCAAGCGGCTAATTGAAGAAAGTACAAAGAACTGTCCATACAAAAGGGGGAAACCAGCTATAGAGGAGTCGGGCACCACGTGGGTGCACACTCTGGAAACTCTGGACGATTACCCTATTGTTGAAACTACCATTACCAGAATGCCTTAGAAAAAGACGAGAACGGGGTCAAAGTGGTCATACAGGGTTCTAGTAAAATCCTCCATACAGTCAAAAGTCTTTGACCTACAGATGATTGTGAAGCTAAGGGAAGTGAATCCTGCATCTTGAGAAATGTTCAAGGAATTATGTGATTGGCAAAGTTGACAAGAGTGAACGCGATGGAGGGATATCCACAGTGAACTGTTCAAAAAAACATTAAGATTTGTGAATGTTGCAGATGAGATTGTGTTGAAAGCAGTAGTGAACCCGACGGAGGGAGGCTAACATTCAAGAAGGGTCTAAGCCTGAAAGATGGGGACCCAGGGGTGAAAGGTATCACCCAGCATGCAAGCAAAAAGGAACGGTTTTGTTTATTATTTTGCAGACATCAGGTCCTCGGAGGCAAGAGACTTTTTGTAGAAAAGAGACCTAACCACCGAAGCCCTGATAGCTGAGAGCGGAACTGTTAGCTCGTGCTGGGAAAGCTCAGGAGTCCTGCTTTATCCTGTTAACAAAACGTGGGGAAAGGAGACCCCCAGCTACCACATCCTGACTTGTCATTTGTGAACACTTCTTTCTTTCTTGTGAATATTATCCCACACTCCTTTGTATTTAGCATAAGGATTGGCAATAGGTTTTTCTTAGTATAGGCCTTTTTATTTGACAAGACGACGCTAGGACTGCCTTATTGTTATTTGATGGTCATAGCTTGCTCTGTTCTTAGATTTAGGTTTAAATGAGGTGTTTTTCCAACCCGCACATACAGTTTAATAAAGACCCTTGAACTGTGATGACTTGTGTCTGTCTTTAATGTTGCCACCATGAGTTCCTTACAGTTCTCACTGAAAGGGCATGCTCAGTTGAGTAAAATAGCACTATACAGGACAGATAACGAGCAGTTCTCCTAAAGACTCATTCCCACCGGTTGTCTCTTATAAAGATAACCTCGCCAGGATTGAAAGGGTGGCTGCATATATGTTAGCAGGAGCCGCCGACAAGAAAATGAAAGCAACAAGCTAAGAGAATGGCGGCCGCTTCTGAGATACTGTAGTACCATTTTCTTGACCGCGTGTGCTAATAGCAGTTACCATGTCTGTTGTGCGGAAAAGAGACTCCTTGGTAAGAAGATTGCTGGCCCGGAGGACTTCCAGGTAAGTGCTACAGGCAGGAGAAATCGTGCTGCGTAGAAGAGCCGTTGGGTAAGTAGAAGGGGCTTGGGTCCATGGTATGGAAAGCGCTGTCAGGTTAGTTGGTTAAGGAGCAGGCTGTGGCGTGGTGCAGGGTTCTGGGTGTGGGAATTAGCGCATTGAAAGATGCACGCACACTCAAACCTGTGAGGCCAAAAAGCTTGGCCATCGGAAGTCAGCAGCACCCTGGTTGCACACCCGCTCGCTGACCCAGGGGTCTGGGAATACTCTTAACACTCACTTCTGATCTGCCCTGTCAGCAATGTTGAAAATGGAGCCCATATGTCTGACTTCTGTGTTGAGGTTCACAGTCCTTACCACTTCCTCAAATTACTTGTTCTCTCTCTATGGCACAGCACATCCAGCGGAAGTTCAGCTCGCCTCCTCTTTGGGTCCTCACCAGTCAGTCTGGTGCTGGTTCTTAGGTTGTTGAGCTTGGAGTCTAGTGAGCTGAAGTTGTCACTCTCACAGTACATATCCACCTGAAAGCAGCTCCAGAGCACAATACTCTCCCTGGCTACCTGCCCAACAGACTTGAATGGCAGACTGCTGCACATCGACTTTCAGGGTTCGGATTAACATGTGGGTTAGCATGAGCATATCTGTTTGAGACAGTGCTCATAATTTATTTGGCATGTTGAAATCGACAGCACTTTTCTTTCCTATAAGCGCTGACCATGTGTGAGAAATGTGCAGAGCCGCACCAAAGCCATGATTAGGGATGGGACGTGGCTGAAGCACAGGCAAGCAGAAATGGCTGGCAGGCATTGAGAAGTCCAAATGGCTGTGGTGTTAGTCTCTGCTCAGGGCCCAGGAACGCTCAGTGATGTACAACACATATTTCAAGGTAAGGTATTCTTACTTGAGCACCGGACTAGAGGTCAGGTGGATGCTAGTCACAAGAGCAGGGCCAGTTACGCATGATGGAGAGATCTGCTTCAGGTGGAGATTGTTGCGTGGGTAGTCAGAGTGGAATTGTGCAGACCTAGCATGGTGCTGCTCGACTATGACCCTCAAGGTCGGAGGATGTTATGTTAGAAAGTCTATTGTTCATGTAATCAACTAAATGTATCTTGTAGATGTTCTGTATGATCCTTATTATGGTCCTATAAAAATATTCGAAGAAAACAGTGTTTGGAGGGTCTCTTTCTGGGACGGGGATACTCTAACGATTTTTCTATTTCTGCATGACTGAATGGTAATAAACCTGACTTGGCTGCCACTGCCTGCTTTCCTTAGTGGCTTTGTGTTTGGGTTTCTGCAGGCATTAGTACCATCAAAATGTCATTTACAAGGGCATTGCTGGAATTGGTTGTGACAGGCTTGTGATCTTGTAGGGACATAAGCAGCATGTAAGGGACTGCGCTGGTAAATGGTATTGACAGGCCGCTTAATCTGCTTTGGGTTACAATGAACATTAAGGGGGAGGTGGAGTGCTGGCATATTATAATCGGCTCAGGTTTTAATAGCACAACTCGCACTGACCTTTAAAATAGTCAATGAAAAGTAGCATATCTCAAACAGGGTTTGAAATTGAGATTTGATGAGCAGGAGCTAAAACCACCTCCTGGGTGTCGGCATCAACCTGTAGGTAGGAGCTACCGCAGGGGAACCAGGAGCTCCCAGAGATGCTCCTTTAACTTTTTGTCCATTTTGTATGAACCATTGTGTTTAAATGTATGTTAGATGTGAGGCAAACTGAGCCTTTACACAGCTGAATGGATCCTCTGCACGGAGACACCGAAGCCAAAGGTCACTCCACCCCCTTGAAGTTTCCTTCTGGGTATATATACCCGCCCGTAGGGCACCCGGACACCAATGTGTGGTCAAACGGAGCAGAAACGGGACTGTCATAATGAGGGGAACCTCGCTGGACCTGTTCTATGTTTGGAGAGTTTACAGTTAAAGGGGCGGGGTGGGAAACGGGGCGTTAGCACAAACGTTGGGAACCTACATTGGGAAATGTTGAGACCATGGGAAAATCCCATATGCAACTCATCACCAGCAGGACCTCGAGCACCACCTGGAGCTTACGACAAACCGCACGATACCCCTGGCTGACACAATAAAGGTCTTAACGTGGAACTTCAGAGGCCTGAACAGCTTCGTTAAACAGTGCCGAATCCACGCCTACTTAAAAAGATGCAAGGTCCGAATCGCCTTGCTCCAAGAGACACACCTAACTGCAAAGAAACTGGATGCTCTAGCCAAAACATGGCGAGGGACCTTGATTGGGTCCTCCTACTCTTCCTATGCCAGAGGGGTCTTGATATGGATCACCCGACTGTCCCCTTCAGGCTAACTAGCACAAAAACGGACAAGGAGGGTAGGATGGCATTGGTATGCAGTTCCATCGAGGGTAGGGAGTTATGCCTAATTAGCACCTACGCACCTAACCATGATGCAACTGCTTTCTTCCACTCCCTATACACACGACTCAGCCCTTATATAGACAGAATCATGATGTGGGCAGGCGACCACAATTGTACTCTTAACCCATTAAAGGACAGATCGGACAACAAGCATGATCGCCCCTCCCCTCCCACCAAAATACTATCCAAACTATCTCAACAACTGCTACTCAGAGATCTGTGGAGGGACCTGCACCCTGAACAACTTGAATACTCCTTCTCCCCACCACACGCTGTTCACACTAGGCTAGACTACCTTTTTGGTAGTCAGGCACATCAGGCCATTGTCGGGGGGGAAATTCTCCCGGGGTCGGCTGGGCCGTCCGCGGACCTCCGGCAGGGAGGCCCCAACTCCTCCCGCTTATCCCAAAAATGAGTATGAGACACACACAAGAAGCAAGGTGGTTCTACTGTTTATTGAACAACGCCAGGGATGGGTCTAGGATCGTACGCGTCCGTCCTGACTCTCGAAATTCGTGGCGCTCGCTGGCCCCTTTTTGCCTCAGTATGACGCGCTACTTGCGTCACCTGGGAAAGTTAGCAAAAAAAAACCTATCGCCACTCTGGATTGGTTCCTCGAGTGGTAGGGTTAGTATAGCATACGAATAGAGGACGTTGTTAGTGGTAAAGGGTCAGTTAGGTGGTATACTTGGGTTGTCCCTTCTATTAGATACATAAAAATTGTTACACGAAGACCCCTGATGATTGGCTAATGTTAATGGCATCAGTGATGAGTGCCCCATGTTCTGATTGGTCCACTCGCGAGCCCCCCAGCCTGGGACCATCGTTGTTCCCAGCTCGCGGTGTACCTGTCATTTGCAACTATATGTAACTATGTGTTTGTGCAGACAATGAGTGGATTTGCTCATATGCTTGAGAGCAGACTATTCCCACCGCTGTAGGTGTCCATTGGGTCATTTCATTGTTGCAGCCTGTGTCTCAAACGTGGAACCTAGGCGACTTCTCCCTCCTGGGTCTGGCACCCTGTCAGGTTCGGCTTAGTCACGTGAGGAGAGACCGTGGTTGAGGCAGAATTCTGCACATTTAATGTTGTATTTTCCACTGTGTGTCTGGCTTAGTTTGCAGGTGTGACCTTGGCTTCGGCTTGTGGCATGCGAGTTGCAACATTGCCCCCTTGGCTGTCGGTTCTCGCTGGGCTCATTCTGCAGGGTCAGCAATTGTACTCTTGTTCGTTCAATGTTCATGGAGGCTCTTGCTTGCGGCCTACTTGGGCCTGGTGCGTAGGTGGGGATGTTAAATGCACAGCACTTTAGGTTACGGTATCATATTGCTTCATATCCAGTATCATGTCTTCGTTGCATTTTTCATCACAATGCATGGGTTAGGAGAAGCGTCAGCAAGCATTTTAGATGAGTGCTTAGTGCGTCTTGCGTTTCTGCATTTTGAAAAACCTATGTGAAAAATAATAAAGATGCGCGTCAGTAGGTGTGTCCGTCACCTACATCATAGCACTGAATATGTTCTTTGTGTGGATTGGTGTGGGAGTGTCCAGTGTGCATGGTTGCACGGGTGTTCTGACAGTTGGCTAGGTCGTCATGGCATCTCTCACGATGTGTTTATTTACTGTTAAATGGTTCAGTCGAGTTCATCCATGCCGCATGTGTCGGCTTGAGCAGGGCAGGCTGGTGGGCAGGCTGGTGGGCACATCCGTATGTTCCTGTACCAGGGTATTTGGTCGTCTGGTAGATAGGCAAATTCATCTTGTGGCGGGTATCTGGGCCGCGATCCTCTAGGCCAGGGGCGCGAGGGGATTGGGGGGAGTCTTTTGTCCCATTCTCCCACTTCACCATGTTCGTTGATGCACACTATTTGCCTAGGGTGCTGTCCGACCACTCCCCCCTGCTAGTTGCCTGGGAGGTGTCCCCGCCTAAACCCCCGGTACACACGTGGAGGCTGAGAGCAGAGACCTTGCTTGATACAGCGTTCCGAGAACGTATAAGGGATAGCACCGAGGAGTATTGGCAAAATAACCAGCATAGCGTAAAATACATGAGCACAACATGGAAGGCATACAAGGTGGTCATGAGGGTAGAGATGATCGCAGCAGTTGGGGGTGCCCAGAGATTCATCACAACCTCTTTGGAGCACGCAGAGAAAGATCTGAGTGTGCTTGAGGGCAGAGCTGACCCAACCCCTGAACATCAACTTGAAATTCGCAAACTCAGACAAACCTGTCTAACTCATTGGGAATCCCTTGGGAAACTGAGCTACGCTAAGTACACAGAAAGAACCCGTGCCCTCTGAGACAAACCCGGGAAGCTTTTAGCTTGGCTCTATAAGAGGGAAGCTCCCAGGTCACCCATTTGCCACATTCTTAAACCAGACGGCACCACCGCACACACTCAAAGAAATCAACTCGGTCTTCTCTGACTATTACCGCAACCTCTACTCCGAGCCTCCGCCCTCTCCTGACACCGAGATCGAGGATGTCTTAGACGTCATCGAGCTACCCAAATTAGATCCCCAGGTGGCCGAAGCCCTAGACGAACCCGTCACTCCTGATGAAGTTCGTGTGGTAATTAGATCATTGCCGGCTGGTAGGACCCCGGGCTCGGATGGCCTCCCGGGGGAGTTTTACAAGACCTACGAGGAAACACTTGCCCCATTATAAGCCCAGGTCTTCAACAAAGCCTTTGAGCGCGACACCCATCCGGACTCCATGAGCGAGGCCGTAATCATTCCCCTACTCAAACCGGGTAAAGACGGAGCGGACTGTGGCTCATACAGGCCCCTCTCTATGTTAAATGTAGATAGAAAAATCCTAACTGCCCTACTTGCAAACAGATTGCGCAGAGTAATCCCCCTGCTGATCCATCAAGACCAAACAGAATATGTACCTAGGCGCGCCATCACCGAGAACCTGCGCAGGCTACACCACGTCATATATAGCACGGATCGAAGGCCACAGAAACTTGCAGTTGCGTCATTTGACGCCACCAAAGCCTTTGACTCGGTAAGGTGGGAGTGGTTATATACTACCATGGTGAAATTGGGGATAGGCCCGGTTTTTCTCAAGTGGACCCAACTGGTTTACACCAACCCAACTGCCAGAGTGCGCACTGACAAAACATACTCCGACAAATGGTCCCTCCACAGAGGCACCCGCCAGGGATGTCCACTGTCCCCCATGTTGTACATTATTGCCGCAGAACCGGTGGCTGCCTACCTAAGACAGGAATACGGAGATGGGGGGGCATTGAGATAGACGAGGTGACCCACCTCATCTCTATTTTCGCAGATGATACCCTATTGTACCTATATAGGATAGGCCTAGTAGGATCGTTGTCCGACTCCCCTTGTTCCCCCCCCCTTGCCTCATCGCGCCTTGAAACACTTGTGTATAGGCACGTTATAAATTCCATATCATATCATCTTAGAAACCCTGGACTGTTTCCACAAACATACTGGGATCCAGATTAACAGGAGCAAGTCCTGCCTCTACCCACTAGCGGCACTACACAACGAAGAATATAGGTCCCTCCCCTCCCTAGATCTTGAATGGCATGTGACCTCCTTCAAATACCTGGGGATTGCTATACACCGCAATCCCAACACAGAGCACATCCTCAACACGGTCAGGGCCAAAGACTCTCTTGCGAAATCCATGGAATTCTGTGGCAAGCTTGCGCTCTCGATGGCCGGGAGGGCGGGTCTCCTCAAGATGGTGGCTCTCCCCCACCTGCTACACAACTTCACAAATGTTCCCTTCAACATCCCCCCCCCTCATTCTTTAATGACATCAACAAACTCTGTAGGAGATTCCTCTGGCAGGGGGGTGGGCACAGGGTGGCATTGGAGACACTCCATAGACCCTACGAGAGGGGAGGATTGAAGGACCCCAACTTCGAGCTCTACTTCCTCGCAAGCCAGCTGCGACACGTGACGCGATGGATGGCTGATGAGGAAACGACAGATACCCTCCTCCTCCAACCAGCCCTGCCTCATCTGCTACTAAGAGTCATACTTTGAGCCGGGAAGGGAGCTTTGAGACACAGCCCATACCTTGCCAAGCTCAGGATCCGGCTTTGGAGAAGGGCCTGTAAGCTAGTTGGGTCGGCGGATCCGTATTCCCCGCAGATCCCCATTGCGGCACTTATGGCAAAACACTCATGGGGGCAACTTGAAACACGCACCCAGTGGGAACCCTACGGGGTGACCACACTGGGAGACTTGATGCAAGAACAAGAGACCTTAACATTCATGGAACTCAGCGAAGCCACAGGTCTTCCAACAGGGCAGTTCCTGCTACACAGGGTAGTGGTGCAAGCCATGAAAAACAGATGGCCGGAGGCAGTCGACCAGATCTTGGAGAGCGAGTGTATAGAAACAATGCTAGACACCGCCGAGGGAGGCCACGAGACTTCACGAATCTACGAGGCCCTGTTGCTGGGCACGACTGCGGACGAACTGAAATGCAGGAAGAAGTGGGAAACAGAACTGGGCCTCGTATTTGAAGACAAAGACTGGGGGGAAATAACTTATTACCACAAAAAAATCTCCAGAAATGCCTGCTTGCAGCTCATCCAACTGTACATCACCAACAGGGCTTACCTCACACCTGAAGTCATATCGAGGTTCACAGGCGCAGGAATCCAAGTATGCCCCAAATGCAGCGAGCCCAAGGCGAGAATGACCCATATGTTCTGGGGCTGGCCAGTGATAAATTTTCTGGACACAAGTGAAGGATAGAGTGGCTAACACAGACATTGAAGTGGAGGTGCATGAGCCTACAGCGTGTATCCTGGGCAGATATAGGCGCAATAGGAAAAATAAGCCCTTAAACTCAGAGACCTAATATATATATATATAACGGCAAAAAGGCGCATAGCTATGGGATGGAAAAGCCCCAGGAGTTTGAATGAGGCCCATTGGTGGGGCGATCCTACCAAGTGGATTACTGCTGAGACTGCAGCATGGGAAACCGCAATTCAAGTACAGAGGCTGGACTCCAATGAGGAGCTGCACCATTGGGTGGCGCTAACGGTGCCCCTGCTCCATCCCGCGGCAGCAGATAGCGCCTCAAGCAGCATGGGCTTTCCAAACCAGGAAACTGACTCGAGGAGAACTGGGAACTAACAGTGGTCTTGGGAGAGGGTGGGGAGGGAGGGTAAGGGAGAGGACTTTTATTTCTGTTAAAGTATGCCCTTTGATAAATGATGATGACTTTTTTTATGTTGTTAAAACCAATAAAGAAACTTAAAAAAATAAAATAAAAACTAAATCAAATGAATGCATTTTATTTGTAGGATTTTATGATGTGATACAATGTATTTTGGGTGCCCTCAGGATCTAATTAGGTCACCAGTAGCATGAACAACTCGCTGAAATGCGGTAGTGATAGCCATACAGTCCATAATACACCCCTGCAAAGTTCAGCATAGCTACACGGTATGGTGTCCTAAGTACATGGCCAAAAGTCCCATACCCAGTATTTCTAGTTGGGTATACCGCATTTCTTGTTAGGAAATAATACTTGCCCCCTCCACCCCCAAAAATACTGACTAATTTGTTCCCCTGACTGTCAATACATTTTGAGGCCTAGACCAGTGGCAGATTAAAGACAAAGGGCAAGTGTGCAAAAATGACAGAGGGCCCCAGGTGGGTGGGTTATGGAGGCGGTGCCTACAGTGGGCGGAGTTTCACAATGGTGAACTTTAGGGACGGATGCTACATTTTTTTTAAAGTTGTGTTTTTTACAGTTGTCTTTGTTTAGGGGTCTGACTCTAACTGAAGAGAGCTGGGTCTCCTCACACGGTTTTGCCATCAATTTCAACAACACCTCACCAAGGATTAATTCCAATGGACGCCCATACCAGCGCACAGACCTCAACTGACAGTGCTGTGCTACTGTTAAAATATGCCCGCTCAAACGCTGGCTCCCCACACTCTGTTCAGCGCTTCGCTGCTCTCAAGCTAGGACCGCGCTTTAAACAATACATTTTTTTTTAAATGGTGATATTGAAAGATCGAGCCTGAAGCTAATATTTGAAATTATACGTCCACATTACAGGTTACGCAACCAGGAACCTTGCATGCGCTTTCAGCAGTTCGTTATTCACCATTTAGGAATTCTCTGGTCTAGGCGCAGTTGTTGGATCGCACGATCCACCCATAACATGTCACTCAACCAGGAACCTCAAGCTCTCTTTGAGTAGTTCAACATTCAGCTAAACCAGTGGTTTTTTAAATGCAGCTCCACAACTTTAACAAACAAGTGTTTTCTCAAATACAGTTCCACAATAAGCACTTGCTCATCCTTGAAGTCGGAGTCCTTCATTGAGCTTAGTTTTCCATTTTCTTTCAGTTCATAGTTCAATCAACAGGTTTGTTATTTGGATTCAATTTAATGTTCAATGTTAGCAGTTGTGCTGTTCCATGCGCCTCAATATTCAAAATGAATAGTCTTTGTGTTATATAGTTGACTTGTTAGCTATTGTTATTCAGCTTCTTAAATGTGTTATGTTAAGATGTGCAATGCTCCTGAAGGGCTAGAATGTGACTGTCATCAGGTGCTAGCAGAGTTCCAGGTTGTGATGCGCTTGTTTACTTTCTGTTGGGAATTCCATGTTAGGCAGTTGATGCTAGCAATATTTGATGGTGTTGTGCTAGCATTGCTGGGGGTCTTTATGTACTGTAACTGTCTTAATGAAGGACATTTAACGTGACATATAACACTTTGCCTTTCTTTTCACATCGGTATTCAATGGGTGCAAGTTCTGCTTATTTCATTCAGTTCAGTATTCAATAAATGCAACTTAGCTTGTTTCATTCGGATCAGTATTCAATAAGTGCAATGTTGCTTACATTTGGGGTTTGCTACTTTATTCACAATCCCTTGGAGCACCCGGGTGGTCGTAGCCACTTACCTGGATCAGCAGCTCCTCTTGGCGGCTTCTCTCCAAGCGGGAAAGCCTTCGGATGGTGCCTCATTCAGCACATGCTGGATCTTGTACGCAGCTCCGCCTCTGCTGCCCGCCTTCCCTTCCGAGGGTCGGGATGCAGCGTTCCCTTGTCCGTCCTGCATAGTGCCACCAGCAAGACTCCTGGGATCTTGGTCGGCGTCTCGGCTTCTCGCACGGCTTCTTTTGCTGTGTCTTCCTCTTCCAATTTGCTGCTGCTCCTCTTTCTATGTGCTTCTGCATTCCATCTATTATACACCTGTGGTCCTCTAAGTGGCTGCAGGCGGTTCCATGACATTTCATCGTAGGATGTTTTTTGCAGGGTTTTTTGCCGCAATTTTTTTAACTAAAAAAACCCATCAAATATTTTTTATATTCTTTTTGGGGGGGTTACCCTCCCTAACCCCCCATTTTCTCAAAAATGTGATGGGTTTTTTTGAAAAAAATTTGCGGTAAAAAACCCAGCGAAAAAACATCCCGCGATGAAAGGACGTTGTATCCTGCAGGCATATCCCATTGCCTGACTCTGATTTAAAGGACATGCCTGACCTTCATGCATCTTCTTCGTCCCAGTACCAAAGTGGTGAGAGTAGGTGGTGTCTATTACTCTGTTGCTTCTTCCTTGTCTAAGTAGTGGAGTGGGGAAGTGTGTAATGTTCATAACTCTCAGTTGTTTCTTCCTCGTCCCAGTGCTGTTAGGTACCCCAACAGGGGAATGAAGGGGATCTGCTTTATAATGACCCATAAAGGTCAGGGGAGGGTTAAGCTGGTTTTCACGAGGATAAGGGGGATACCTTGTCTCACCTAAAGTTACCTCACTCCCAATCCTTCTCCTCCTCTTTCTAACACGGCTTGGTAGAGAATATCTCCTGCTCTTTTCAGAGACAAGGAAACATGGTGAACAATATCCCATAAGTACTTCTGGGATAGGGGTTCACTCCTCAAAGGAGCATATGGAATACCTTGTATTTCCCAAGAGCATCTCACTCCAATCCCCAAGGACCCTCCATCCAGGTGGTCTTTCATCGCCTGTCTGCTCCCAGGGCCAGGATCCAAAAGCAAAGGCCTTTCCCTGGCCACCTACATAGAGGATCCAAGGGGAATAGATGTGAGCAAACCCTTGGGTTTCTCACAGATGCCACAAAAAAAGCTATGCTTATCTTTTTGCTTGACCTATTTCTATAACAACGCATTGTGATGAATCTGATGGACACATCACCGATTCCCTGGTGGTTACCCCCTCCCAGGCGGCCAGAGGACGGCAGTCGCTGCCTGATCCTGACCCTATATTAGGTAGGATCACATGGGAGAGGACAACTACCGGGGGAGGAGATGATTACACTGAATGAGACGTGATATTCCGCCTTTGTTCCTGACGAAGGCCCTATAATACCGAAGTTCTTGATGGCTTGTTGTCACCCCGCAGATCCCTCCTATTGTAAAAATCCGAAAACCCATTCTTTCTGTCACTCTAGACAAAACTCCATGCCTACTTAAACATTCACAACACACAGAAAACATTGCCTGTTTCTGACATTTCTGTATGTGAGGTTTTTAAACGGCATCATGTTGGAAATCCAATTACATCTGTGGTTAAGTTCCCATAGGGCCTCAAATACTGAGATGAAGAAGAGGAGAGAACAGTTAATGCAGATTAAGCAAAGTCCAAAGACCAACGTGCAGACTAGTTCTGTTCACGTTAGATTGCCCAGCACATTTAAAAATGGCAACTGTGGCGTTCAGAGACAGTACGGGAGAGAACTACAGAGGAGAAGATGGGCACCTGTCTGCGGCGGCTTGCGATTGTGAGCTAGACACCGGCTTGGCGGGAAAGTGGGAGAAGTGCTTCCAGTTTACCTGAAGCACCACAGGAGCACTGAGAAGCATGACAGAGCCCCTGTAGGTGTGGTTGAGTCGGGGTGCAGTGTTCCCCGGTCCTGGATGCAGAAGGGAGCCAGTGAGTAGACGCAGAGCCTCAGGGAACAGTGAAGAGACACCTGTAGTGCCTGGGAAGCCATTCCAGGGAGGAACCTTCACAGCAGAGGCACACTGTTAGTTGGGGACCCGACAAACCACTGGTGAGTCGGCCACGAGCCATTGGGGCCCCCGGGGCCTGCTAAGAAACCAATTAAAGAATGAGAGATTGAAATTTTGGACAATATTCAAAACCGATTCAAACACACGCAAAACCTAATGTCAGATCAAGTTTTAAGAACAAGAAGATTTCAATACCGACAAGAAAAAGAGTAACAATGAAATCGGAATAATTACAAGTGTGTGAAATGTCAATGTGGGGGCGAGCTGAAGCAAGTGTTATCCTAAGCAAATGTATTGGACCAAACAAAAGCAGATGCTAAGGTGACGCATTGAAAGTCACAGTAAAGCTAATAGAGAAGTCCTGGTAAACAGAAGATACCACGCAATTGACATTTGGGGGCAAGGTACCTGGCAGGGGAGTATACCAGGCAATCCATTAAAGTTGTGAAGAGATTTAACATTGTGGCAGGATACCTGGCAGGGGAGAATACCAGGGGGATCTAAAAAGGCTGTAAAGAGAGGCCCTGCCAGCCAAATACACCAGGTCTTTGAAAACTGTATAGAGAACTTTAACATTTGGTGAAGATGCCTGGCAGAGAAGTATACCCGGGCATCTGAAGAGCTATGCCAGGTAGTCCTCTAAAAAATTGATGCACATAAGAAGTCTTGGCAGTCGAAACTACCAGGCATTTTGAGAACTGTGGAAAGAGGCAGGGACGTATACCAGGGGATCAGAGGAACCCATGAGCAGATTCCTGGCAGAGGAGTATGCTGAGTAATCCAACAGAAGTTGTAAAGAAAAGCTTAGTAGTGATACTAAATTACCTGGCCAGAAGGTTTACATGGGAGTCTGGAAAGTACATCAGCTAAATCTTCAAGTTTACAGATGAGAACGTTGTGAAGCCAATACAAAGACATTTCTTTTGTTTAAGAAAGACACCGTTTGATACAAAGGCAAGAACTTTCTGAATCCAGGGTAAAAGCATTAAGGAACTGTTTAAAGAGAGATGTGTTTTGTTGGCCTCACGGAACTGTTTAAAGAGAGACACTTTTTCCACTAAGACATATGTCGTAGATATTTCCTTACACTCTTCGTTGTTTCTAGTGTGAGGATCATTTTAGGATGTTTTGGACACAAGGACGGTTTCTACATTACTAATTACTTGACACAAACCGATTCTTAGTTTCAGTTGTTTAAGTAGGGGACCACCTTGCTTAGGATAGAGCTAAAGAGGGGTTTTTCCAACCCTTTTATTTAAAAAAAAAATGTTTGACTGTGAGAATACTGCAACTTTGTGTCCGTCTAATTTACAGCCCTTCATAGTATGTATTGTCTGGATGGTTTCTTATGTGGTTTGTATACTTTTCAAGGCATTGCTACAAAATTAATTGTTTTGGAACACAAACTTTACAATATATTTATATGCCCGATCACTGGGGGTTAAGTGCTTAAATCCCAGCCTTGGTCCAAATGCCGATTTCAGTTTTGCTATGAAAAAACCCTCATAGTTTACTACACTATTGAATTGCTGCATATTAATAATAGTGACTATTCGTATACTGCACACCACATTGTTCTCTTGGTTACACACGAAAACTTCTTATCATGTCAATCCTGCTCATGCAAATTAGGGGGGCTGCATATCGTTTGCTGGACAGGCCCAGAAGTCGAACATGTCAGTGCCTTGTATGCTTAACAGTCCCACAGTGTTGTGATTTTATTGTGCTGTGTAGGTGAATGCGTTCAAATGCCTTTTGCAGTAATCTTACCAGAAAAGTGGATTAGGGAGAAAAGAGTTTTGCGTATGATGCCATAGTGAACCGTGTACTCCACCGCTTCTAATGATGTGCAACTTAGTAAAGTTGACCACGCTGGGTAGGGAGGGAAAGGGGGCGTGGACGCAAAGGCCAATAAAACAAGACAAGGTCCCAAAATCCCAGAACATATTTGAGGGCCACAGCATGGGACACAAAAGCAGGGAAAGCACGGAGGAACGGAGGGGGCTCAAAGACTGGACCTCTCTCTGCTTGAAACAGGGATTGGTACAGAAAGTCAACCGTGCATAAGCATTTGTGCCATTTTTCGCATTTGAACACTATTTCTTGTGTTCCATGCTGTATGCCAGTGATCAAGATAAGCAGGAAGGAGACAACTCTCCACAGGTAATGTAGTGAAGCATGAACAATGTGTAAGTGAATTCCAAACTGATGCATGCAGGGACAGTTGTCAGTGTCTTTCAACTTTTTCAGCAGCAACGGGCAACGAGCGTCAGGCGGGGCTGGGGAAAGGGCCAGAGCAGCTTCCCCCTTTTGCCAGTCTTACTACAAACATATGTCTTTTTTTTATGGCATTAAGGGCCTCATTAAGAGTTTGGCAGTATTCCGGTTGTAAAACCACAGAACACAATTACTGCTACCACCACTTGGTCCAGTGGATTTACCACTGGATTGCAAGTGGTGGTAATTCCCCATTTTTGTAGTCCACCGACATGTAGATTTTGGCAGATTTACCGCTGGCAGAATTACTGTGAGGAAATTGCCTATTATTTTAGAGGTAAAGTGGAGGATTTACCTCCAGCAAGAAGGTGGAGATAAATCAGCCACCTTTCCTCAGAAAATCTGCTGATTTGGCGCGCTGTATTTCCAGCAGCTGTAAATCCACCAAAAATTATAATTTGGCATTCTGGGAAAAGTGGCTGTAACGGAATTACTGCCACTTTTTTTCCCATGCCGCCAAACTTTGTATCGAAGCCCTACGTGTGCACTTTGTCTTGCATGCACGTAACAGCCTGCCCTTTGCTGGCTGCTGTCACCTTAATTGAAGACTTAAAATGTGCGCTTTGCAGCAGGTTACAGACAGCGCGCAGCAGCATTACCACATCTTTGCTTTTAACTCTGGTTTCGTTTGCATTAGCACCTTGCTAACAAAGACCAATTATTAACTTTTCAGTGGACGTTTAGTGTTTCAGCTCCTCTGTGGCTGCCTGCACTGTGACATTACAAGCATTATTCATATACAGTCTTATTTAAGTAACCAGAGGGTGCCACACTATGTGTCCCCGTCCCAAACTGTAGTTATGGGGTGAGGGGGGCGGGCAATCATCTTATTGAAATTGGCCCCCACGAGCCCTGACGAATGTTTAACCGGGCTCTGTGAGGAAGCGCCAAGACGACTCATTGTTCTGCTGTGCCTAGTATCTGCTAGCTAGGAGGGCGTGTGTAAAGAGATTGAGAAGGTGTTGGACCAGGACAGGGAGGGACCGCTCAGCCTTTGTCCGTTTTCCGAATGCTAATCGACCTGGCCTAGACAAGTGTTTACCAGCCCTCCCCGGCCCACCTCCCTCGACCCCAGCACGGGTCCTTCAAACTACTTTGTACCGGCCTGCCTGGAGATTCAAGTTGTCCGGCAAACCTGGATTCTGCTAAAAGCGGTACCTTTCCTCAAACACCCACTAGGGGTAGTCAGAACTCCATTCAATTCATAAGAAAATCTGACCGGTCTGCCTCTCCGATTTATTTGTACTGACCGAGTGCGCAAATGACTGTTTGATCCTTTGGCTCTTGACGCTTTTCGGATTACATGAATGATACTTAAGTGTTTTGTTTCACCCGCCGTACAGAGGTTGTCCCTCTGCCAAGGCAGATTGGGAAAGCGTTAGTTAGACGAGGTGAACTAAAGCCGTTTTAAAGAATGCTTTTGGCACAGAACGGACTGACTAAATAACAATTGTATGTGTTTTTTCGTCCTTTGTGCAGGCGACTGGATGACAATATCCGAACAGTGGTGAGAGGTCAGACTAACGTGGGGCAGGATGGCAGGCAGGTATGTAAACACGAAATGAAAAGCCTTCATTTGACAGGGCCCGGTCGAGTGCCCTCTCAAGAGCAGAAAGGGGACCCCGGCGTGTTCTCCATCCTGCTATTTCTGTTAAAAGACCCATTTCAAGTGGATCCAAAGTATTTCAAATGACATGGCATTCGTTTGGGATCGATTCCTTTTATATTTGTTGATCTCGCACGTGCATGCTTACATGTTCCCCGGCACAGTTCCAGGTTTTACGCCACCTGATGCCGACACACCTTGGTTCCCTTCCTTCTCACAAAAGTCCTCGGAACACTACCCCGTTGGTGAGCTTGATCTCGCATCTTATTTTCTGGATCGTGTGTCGGTGCTGTTCATGTCTGTCTCCGGCTGCACCTCGCGGTATCAGTGACTTTTACTTAAATACAGTTGTTCTTGCTATGCAAGTGGTTACATTTGCCCAACCACAACACAACAAGGGTGCTCTGCGTCCATTGGTGGACTCCGTTGCTCATAAGTGTTCTCTTGATAGTACCAATCAAAAATATGTGCATCTTTTGTCTCTAATTACTTATTAACCACTGCCACATTTATGAAGTCTGCACACTCCCAGTAGACAACCGGGAATGCTGGTGGCCACCCATTGCTATCCCATTCTCAATAATGGGGATGTGTGGCCTGCGGTCTGTGGACAATGGGCAGCCCATGATCCTGGACCTAGACCCTTTCTTAATGTTGTTCTGTATCTCTTTTAATCTTCAAATAATTTAGTTATGTTTTTTATTTGTTTTTTAGGCTTTTCTCGCTTAAACTATCTTAAGGAGGTGACGTCATCTCATGAAACAAGTGTTGAATTGCTTTCGTGTCCTGGATGAATTGAATCTGAATGTCATCCTACACCAAACTTTTAATTTTGAGTTATTGCAAAAACAATAGAGTAAAACCATGCTCAATACATTAGTTCATTTTTAAATGATGATAGCCGAACAATAAGATAATGCCAACTTCTTGCAAAACGTATTAAAGGCACGAAAAATAAACGCATTCAATGAAAAAAAGAAATACACGTCCACCTCTCGTGCCAGGTCGCAGCGCCTCATCCTACCCACCAGAATGGGCCCACTATTTCCATACCCTGGCCAAAGACTGGCAGACTGCAAAACCATGACCGGATACTCTGTGGACATAACTAAGTTCATAGCTTCTCCAACATATCTGAATCCCTTCTCTATGAATAGTGGCCGGGCCCAGGCTCTGCCTGGGTCTAAAGAGGCAAGAGAATAAGAAGTGTGCAGTAGACTCCAGGGACTACCCACTTATTAACTACCATAATCTGGGTAATTTGGCCTAGGCTCAGTCCGCTGTAACGCTTCCTTGTTAAGATGTTACTCAGATCCAAGTTGATTCTTGATTTCAATATAGGCCATGGTATGGGAGCTCATGGCTGTGCCCACAAATACTTGTGCCGCCCAATGATTACCAGGCCAGACCCAGATTTCTCTCTGATAAGATCTTATAATGGCGTCTGGTGTACCCCATATACTTGAAAACATGAATTTCCACTGACAGGATTTCATAGCCAGAAGCCCCAGGGGGCCCTCTCGCCTGTCCATAGCCACCACTTTGGCCAGTGCCCTGTTATAATGCTGTACACATAGATTGATTGAGCCATTGAGGTATAGCTTTACTCGAAGGAAACATGAATAACCTCCAACGGCTCCGCAATGGGCCTAACCTCTCATTCTGCCCTCAGGGCGGTTAGTGAACTACCAGGCACCAGCAGGCCACTGAGAAACCTATGTTAGTCTACCCAGACTGCCTTGGTTCAACCATAACTACAGAGTTCTGCTCCATGCTCCTGCAATTACAGGATTCCCTTGATGTATATGCAGATCCTCTTTGACTACGTTACCCTTAAACTGTGATTAAATCAAACAGCTGCTGTGCACACCACACTGCCTGCTCCACATTATCTCTACCCTTCTCTACTCGATGGGCCTTTGAGAGAAAATCTCAAACCCCAAATAATCATCATAATGTGGAACTTTCTCAAGGTGGGGGGGCCTTGCCAGGAATTAATTTCCCCTTTCCTGCCACCCGAATCTTGCTCCTGGCAGAATTAATAACCAGTTTCCTGTTGTGACTCCATGTGCCTGGCTGTTTTGGATACAAAACCAGATTGGGCCTCATTACGAGTATGGAGGTAGCCATCCGGTGCTACGGCGGTTTGCCGCTGGACTCGCAATATCTACCGGCGCCTGGCTTGCCAGAATCACCGGGGGATTACGACCCTGGCATTCCGGGAAGTCAGGGGCGGTAAATATTAATCCCCATTCCCATTTGAGTCCCATAGGACTCAAATGGGAATGGGGACCATTCCGCCTGCAAGGTCTGACCCTTGGGGGCGGGACAGCAACCGCCGCAGACTTGTGTGATGGTCTGGTAACAACGGTGCTTTTGGGCTTATCGGTACTGCTGCTACCGGACTGGCACACTTGTAATGAAGCCCAGTGTCTAATAATGCATTCACAAAGAGACATGCAGAGCATCACTTTAAAAATCCATTAATCGAAGTTAAATCCTAAAATTGTATTTCTTGCTCCGGAGTTCACTGAACCATTTGTTGGTACATCAAAAATATCCAGGGTCAGGTAAGTACCCTGAGAGTCATTTTAGGAGCGTTCTGTTAACGGTAGGAAGTTACATAGGAATCAATGTGACAAAAGTCAATGGACCGTCCGCTTTAATGGAGGTAAGTCTGTTCTACCCCAGAGATGTGTATTCTGTGGCAAGAAAACACAGGGATAATCAGAGGAGACCTCATTGAAGAGGTCCAGAGGTGGGAGGATGAACCAGAAGCCCGAGAGGAAGCTGCAGTAGAGCAGGAGGTCCTCCAATATAAGTCAAAGGGAGACACAGTTGAGAATCAGTTCCAAAGAATCTTGACCCTGGACCAGAGGGACCCCTGAGAGGCTGTGTTTGTTTGCTTGTTTGTTTATTTATTTTGTATAGCGCTCCTGACCCAGAGGTATATGGGCGCTTAAGCATCAGGTTACAGGCATAGGTAAGAACATTTGTACATTTGTGCAGCATATGTATAGTTACAAAAGCAGTTATGAAAGCAGTTATAGTAGAATTAGTAACATCGTAGCGGATACATACATACATACAGTGCTAGTTATTTGTTGAGTATCAAGTGTATCTTTAGTGTATCTTTAATAATCGACAGCACAGTGAACCGAGGACGCATGACGGGGCAACCTACAGCTGCAACTCAGGTAAGGTGATACGGGCGGGAAACATGGCCATTACTGGACTCTGGTAAAACCCTGCCACTCCTATGTTACCATCACCCGCTCCTAACAGCGTTCTGATTTGCACTGTGCACTTTAAGTTTGCCATTTTATTGCCAATATATTGCACTTGCCCCTGTTTTTCTGGCCTTGGTCCGTGCAGGGATGTGCTCTTCCCTTCCCCGGAGCAGGGGCAGTTCCCATGGATACCACCACCCCTATCCCCCAGCCCGCTGGGTAGGGAGGGGCGTTGCACTTGCCAAATACAATTGCTGTGATAGGACAAGGACTACACCCTGAGTTCTTTGACGATTAACAGACACAGACACCAGAGTGAACTTTTATAGGGATCCCAGTGAGGACCCCTCTTTATTAAACATACCCATTCCTAAAATCTATACCCTAGGATTCCCCCCAGTGTGAACTCCATCTAAGTGTGGACCGGCCCCATCAGCTCACCCTTCTTTGGAGGGGTCTCTGGGACCTTAAGGATGAGCTTGCTGCATCCAATACCCTTCCTAAACTCGGGTACCACCCACATGGAGGGTGAGGCCAGTGGATGGACTCTGTGAGTGGTCATTCTTGCACGGCGGCCTTGGGCAGGCTGCCAACCTATCCCTCTACCCCACGCCAGGGTATCTCGCCTCTTCCCCCAATTAATAACAGTGGCCCTCTACCTAATATCCTATCTATCCCTACTTAACGGTTACCCTACTTGGCATTCCCCTAATACCCCAACTCACCCTACATACAATTAAACACATAACTACTCATACATCTATACATGAACTCACAACATATACAACATAAAACACTATGTCACAATGGAGTGACTGCTGCAGTCAGTCACCACTTTACAGTACCTTGAAGTCTGTCCTGGGGCACTGGCTCTGAATGGGTGAAAGGCTGGAGAGTGCTGGTTGCAGGCCTGGCCCCTCCTCTGTTTTTAGGGTGGCCCTGTTCACCACATGGGTGCACCACATTCACTGCCGGCAGCCCGGGTCTTGAATCTATTCTGGGTGGCCCCCTGCGCACATGGGGACCATCCACACTCGCCGCAGCACATCCGCAGTGCATATGTTCATTTAGGGTGTGCCCCGTTGGCTGGGGGCCCATCCAACATCACCACCAGGGCCCAGGTATAGTTAGTAGAGCCGGCAGCTTCCACGTTGCTATGGGGACGCTGCCACGCTCACTGCTGAGCGTCGGGCCCTCTCCTGGCCCGCCCCTTCAGCAATGCGTTGTGGAAACGGAGGGGTGGGCCAGGTCTTCACCCGGGCCGCTTTTCTGGGCAGCCCAGAGCTTTCTTCACCTCGGCCGCTCAATGGAGCAACCTGGGACTTCCTCACCACCCGGGGCTTACCTCTTCACTGCTCCACCCTCTGGGGTGGAGCGGACTCCCTCTGCACTCTCTGCATTACCTCCCGGGCTGCTCCGGACATATTCAGCCCGGGAGGATATTCTTATTGAAAGGCCCGCCTCGCTGGACACGAGGCGGGCCTCTGGGGGCACGGCCGAGCAGCCCGGTCGGGGCTCCCCCCCCACACGTTGTCCTGGCTGGGCTGTTCTTGATGGGCCTGGGCAGTGTAAGGGAGGCGTGGTATCACAAGTGTGACACTGACACAAGAGATTCAATTTCTAAAACCTTTATTACATTTTTGAGGTTTTGAAAAACTCCTACTTTGCCTTATAGCTATGATGGGAGTAGTCTCTACCATCAAATAATAAAGAAAACACAGTCCTAGTCAGTCAAATCAAAGATGGCCTATACTAACAAAACCTAATACCTGCCCTATCTTGTGACTCAGCTCTCCTTCCCACGTTGGACAGCACGGAGCAAGGCGTATCCCGTAAACAGGATGACACACTCTGGCTCAGGTTCTCGAAATAAAGGCAGTTCAAATCATGGATCGACGCCCGTTTGGCCTTCCACATTAAAATTTCTCATTCCAGCTTTCAAAAGTTCTTATACAGGTCAACAAAAGTTCACGTAGGTCTCCCTCAGACAGGCTTGGACCTCTCAATCACAGCACTTCAGGGGTTCCCTTCCCCAAGCTTAACTTATCACACTTCCGGTCTCCCTTGGTCAGGCTCTGACCTTTTTCTGATGTCGAAGACTTTGGAATGTGTGAGGCCTTTACTATAGACCTCTGCAGGACCACTTCGACTTTGTCTTCAGCTCATGCTCTTATGTTATTTGCCCCAGTGTCTCTTGGTCTGGGTAGTTCAGTATCATAAGCACAAAAGTTCAACATTCACCTTTTCACTTCCCCTTTTGTCGGGGGTTCATCTTGAACATTATGCATTTTTAGAGTTTATTTACTTTGTCGCTTTATAACAAAGCATTTACCTTTCGCAGATACTTTCGAGTGGGCTACTTCCTTTGGCCAGGTCACTCCGCTAATCTGTATCACAGGCTTAACAGTTATCAGTAAATTAAAGTTCACCACCGGTCTGCTTTCCTTTGCGTCTCATCCACACACGTGCAGCCTTTAATTGTGACATATACTGTTGCAACTTCAATCTTTCCTTAACACACACCAGCCTTTCATGTTGCTCGCTAACTCACCGGCTATGTGCATTTCTTTCTTCTTGTCTTTGCAGTTTTAATTCACATGTCAAGGTTAATACCACAGGCTTGGCCTCGCCTCTCCAACTCTGTCGTTCACCCGGGAGGGTCACTGGCGCCCTTGAAACACAACGCAGTCTTCTTGTCTGGGATTTGGCCTTCTCTGTGTATCTTTCACGGCTCCTCCGAGGCAACGCAGGTTCGCCTTTTCCCCAGAAGCTCTCGTGTTCCACCTTGCTCAGAGTGTGTCTCTTTTATCCGTATTTTATCCGTGTGAGGAGCGCTAATGGGTATCAGATGGATGGAATGAAAGTCAAGTGCGTGACTTTGCCTGACCCAATTAGCGGGACATGTCCAATGAGGTATGTAAGGATTAGCCTTTTTACTCTCAGTTGCCCTCTTCCTCTGCGACAGTTTTTTGTGTAGAAAAGGGGAGGGTTGGAGTTGGGACGTTGGAGGATCCTATAAAATAGGATGTGTCATGGGTACGGGAAAGGGGGAATATGTGTCTCACCATTGGTTGTCTCACCCTCTCTCCCAAAAGTCCCCTCACCCAGATGATCCTCCTGCACTGGTCCACCCCCAGGGTCTGGATCCAAAGGTGATGGCCGTGCCCTGGCCACCTGAGAGAGATACCCGGGGACTAGTAGGTAAGACACCCTTTGGTTTCTCACAGCAGCCAACATGGTGCCCGGGCCATCTGGCCCCCGGGCGGTCTGACGGGTACCACGGACCAGATGTGGCCGAGCTGCCCTGACATAGCAGCTCAGCCCTCCTGCTTTTAGTCTCTGCGGGGGTTCCCCATGTGCCACCCAACACTTTTCAACGATTAAGGCCCCAGGGAAGTGCTCGACGCAGCGACCCCCTCCCCCTCCAGATAACTGTCTCTCTTTCTCTCTCCTTCTTCAACTGTCCTTTAAACTGTTCTTTTTTTATATCCTTCAGATTCTTTTTTCTCCCTTGCCCAGCCCCTTCTTGGGCAGGGGTGTTCTTTTATATTGTTCCTTTCTCTTGACATTCCATCCAGCCCCATGGTGGGCTGGATTGTTTCTCCCAAACGCATACACATAAATAAAACCCACTACACACTACACATGTAATAATAACATTTATTACTCCACTGGTGTGTGTGTCTTTCCTGTGTGTTCCCTCACTGGGCTAGCATGTAACCCATCTAGCCGGGCCCCGTAAGGCCACAGGCTACATTACTCTTCCCCCCCTTTGGGAAATTCCCATCCCCGGGAATGCCACCTACAGCGACGCTAGGGGCGTTACTATGAAGACACCCCGTGTCCTCAGGGGCATAGCCCATCTCAGCAGTGCCTCTAATGTGGCCCCTGGTTTTCCAGCCCTAGTCTGTGCAAGGATTTGCTCTTCCCTTCCCCGGAGCAGGGAAAGTTCCCATGGATACCACCACACCACAACACGCTGTGTAGGGAGGGGCGCTGTACCTGCCAAATAAAATTGCTGTAACAGGAGATGGCTACATCCCAAGTTCCTCGATGATAAACGGACACAGACACCAAAGTGAACTTTCATAGGGAAGAACTGTGAATGTTAGCCAGGGTATTGCACCTGGAGCAATTGTTGTATGCTAGCCCATGTATTGCACGTAGAAGAAACGTGTAGGTCAGCCAGTATATTGTATTTAGTAGAATTGTGTAGGTTAGTCCATGTATTGCTCTTAGAAGAATTGTGTAGGTCAGCCAATATACTGCACTTAGTAGAATTGTGTAGGTTAGCTCCTCTATTGCACTTAGAAGATTTGGGAACATTAGCCCATGTACAGCACTTAGAAGAATTGTTGTAGGTTAGCTCAGGTATTCCACTTATATTTGTATTTGAGGGTAGCCAATATATTGAATTTAGAAGAACATAATACAACTGTCTACAAACCCATTGACAACTCTCAAATATTCTGCTTACTCACCCTAAAACACAAGACACAACATACCTCTACCGCGAATCGCACACACCACATGCCAAACAAGAAACTAAGCCAGCCACACAAACTACACACACACGGGTTGGAGGCATCGTTGGATCTTCCCAAGCGGCAGATCAGACTCGGTATTGGTGTTCCAGCACCCTTTAGGTGACTGCAGGTACGCACAGCCAAGCAGAAGATCCTGGCTATAAACAGAGGGTTGCAGCAGTAAACGGCTCAGAAAGTGGTTCCAGCATGGGAAGCTTTCACACATTAAATGATGGGGAGGCAGCAGGAGCTTTCTGGAAGCCAGGAACTGGACATCCAGGACCAAAAAATCCAAACCAGGATATGTCCAATCCAGTATGAACAGCCGGAATGGTCTGGTAAGGGTAAAACAAATGGCAGGAAAACTCCAAGTCGCAGACCTGCTTCTTCCAAGTAGCACAACTGTAACAGTAAACGAGAGGATCAAGGACCAGTCAGGTCCTTAAGTACCACTGAAAAAAGGGTCTGCCCAAAGGCCAGCCCACCAATTACTAGAGGGGTCTGGAGGGCACGGGTCAGATGAACAACCGTATTGGTTGTTCAGTAGGATTGCCAGTCAGCTTATATTACCTCCCCAGGAAGTGAGAGTCCCAGAGACCTACACTGGCCATTAACATTATGTTAATGTTAAAGGACATTTATACCATGCACTGTCACCACCGCAGTAGTCCCCTGGCACTCTTATGGAGGCTACCACAGGGGATCACAGAACCCACTTGGTCAAAAGGGCCATTTTGTGCCTTCCTTGTTGTTGTCATGAAAAACGTACCCTAGTGTACAAAATGGCAGAAAGTAAGATTTCAAAACGTGCATTGGTTTCTCAATGGCTGCCAGATAGATACTTTAGGCCACCAATGCAGTAAATGGCTTGCACCCCTAGTGAAGCCAAAACTAAATTACATCTGCCACCAACCTACTCCCTCTGCGGTGTTTCAAAAACGTATACCTTAAATAAGATATAAAGGGTTGCAAAGAAAGGGGGACTTAAGGAGAAGTCCCTTTGGCCACCAGGAAAAGGCCAGTGATCCAGAACAATAAAGGGAAAAAAGCAAGAAGTTGAAGGGGTCTAAAAAGTGACCCTAATATCCCCAGAAATGGGAATTCTGTCTTACCACCCATTACCCTACAACGAGGAGTTGTATGTGCTTCACATTAAGCTTGTTTCAAAAGGAGAAGACCTAAGAAAGCAATATCAAGATGGGACTCGCAAGCAATGTATATCCTGAAATCACATTCTGTAACATATTGAAAGAAAAACATCTATTAACATATCAAAATCAGTACTATTTTATAAAAGGGGATAAATGGGGAAGAGCCCAACAATGTGAATCATAGCTCTAATAAACTATAGCATCACACAACAGTTGGATTGATAACATGAAAATGCAAAGGAGCATATCAGAGAAGGGCTACTATGGAAACAGTAAAAATGGGGAAAATTGCCGAACGAAAATGGGGTGGGGGATCTTCGTTAGCTGAAAGAAGTCCTCTGCTGATCAGCAGGGCGTAATCGGGAACTGGGCCTGAGCAACCCAGCATACATCGTTTCCAGGGACAGCCTCCACACTTCCCACTTCGTCCCAGTAAGGCAGCTTCTCAGACCCTCCAGCTTATAGCGATTTTGCGATCCCGCAAAATGCAGCGAAAACGGCCGTTTTGCACAAAATGCCACAAAAACGGCCGTTTTGTGCAAAAACAGCATCTTTAAAAAAATATATTTTTTTTTACATTTTTTTTTTTTTTAAGTAATTGCAAAAATTACTGTTTTAAAAAAAAATAATACTCCGGGTGCCAGGTTCTCCACTTTTTTTATACAAGAAATGAAATGCGCTAACACATCTCATCACTTGCGCCCCAAAAAAGTGCTACCCAATCCACAAGGGACACATGAATGGGCACATTTTATATGCGCGCCCATTCAGATGGCCCTTTTCACCTCCTTGATCAAATAAAGTGGTGTTTCTGTCAATTTAAAAGCGCATCCCTCATTTCCAAGCAAGATGCACTTTTAAATGTGCAGAAATTGTAGGCAACCCTACGCGCACGGGATGTGGGGCTGCCACTGCATGACAGGGTCTTCCCTGTCATGCATTTCTTTTAAGGTATGAACCGCTGCTGTGTCGCTTGCATTTCTGTTCCTCAAACAGGATAAAAATGCATTTTTTGGGTCTCATTTTACAGCGGCAGACACCTGGAGGGCCTGTCCCTGTGAAAGGCGATGGGAGCTTGCAGAACACTGTCGGGAGAGCGATTTTATTCAAAGTACTGCCCATTTTGATGACAAAAATCTATCGAATGTTACAATTTGACCTATTTCGTCCAGTACTGTTCGATCGATTTTTATAAATACTGAACATGTGTTGCTGGGGTGTCACCCGCTCCCCATGTTCAGTATTTTTGGTCTTGGGTGGTTGCAGAAGCGTTTTCCCCTTTTTCCTCAAAATTGGAAGCAGGGACAGAAAAAAAAATAACGAAAAAAAGGGACCCTGCGGAGTCGAATCCGACCCGCGTTAGAGGGATGGATATGGCACTGCAGGATTGCAGGGGAAGCGGCAGCGGCCAAGCAGTAAAGTATGGGAGCGGGAGGGGTGGTGGTGAAAGGTACATTTTGGGTTGTTTGGCTGAAGTGCAAATCAATTTGCAGCGAAATTGACTACAGTCAATTCCGCCACAAATAATTACACTTCGGTCAAACAACCCAGAACACCTTTCAAGGCAGCTGGCCAGCGCACAATTTGCGCTACAGCTCAAGCCTGTGGAAATGTGCCGGTCACCTTTGAGAATAAAGTGACCTGCTCATTTCCAAAAATGGGTTGTCTAAAAATAGCATATTCTCCGTTCTTTTTTTAAATGCCCCATTATTTGAGGAACTGGGTCAAAATCTACATTTAAAAAAAATAAAAAATTGTTACACTATGAGAGAGAGGGAGAGTGATGGGTGAGATGTGAAGTGATAGGCAAGAAAGCAGAGGGAGAGCAGTGGGTCAGAGGAGGAAGCGCTGCACAAGAGAGCAGAGGAAGCAGTGATGCGGTGGGCCAGAAATCTGAGAACGAGCATAGGTACAGAAAGTAGAGGGAGCGTGTGGTCAGTGAGCCAGAAAGCAGAGAGGAAACGGTTGGCCAGAAAGAGGCAGTGAGCTCCAGATTGGGAAAAGGATGAGGGAAGAGTGCAATAGAATGGGAGAAAGGATGCAAGATGCAGAAGCAGCACAAAAGAATAAAGGACTGTGTATTGCGGGAGGAATTGTAGAGTGTAAGGTGTGAGTTGGGAGTATGATTTGGAGTGAGGCAGGGGCTGGGCAGTGCAAATTGTGACTTGACAGTGTGACCTAGCACGTGAGTATTTGTATGACAGAGTGAGAGGTTAAGGAATGTAAGTTGTGATGGAGAGTTGGTGAGATGTGTGTTGGTGAGAGAAGTGTGTGGGTGTTTGGGGTATTGGAGAACAATGAAGGGGAATATTTTCAGCATTACAATTGATTATTATCAATGTAGTTAATACTATTAAATAGGCATGAACATTAAACCAGAAATGTAGCCAAATCAAACACTGTTCTGCCAAGCCAGAGACATCTGGGACTCTTCCTATTAAATAATACAAAAGATACATAATAATGATACCCTGGCTCTCTTGTAGACTTGCACTCTGCCCATTTCCTGCAATTTGGCAATCTTACACCCTCCAGTTAATACAAAATAACCTGCAAAAATGCCGCAATAAATAAAGATTTGTGCCGCAAAATTTGCCATTTCATGCCGCAAAATCCTGGAAGGTTCTGGATTCCTGGCCTCTGACCTGGATCATACCACGAGCGCATGACACTGCTGCAGCCACTGACTCGGATGCTGTACCTCACTGCTGTTTGGCAATGGCCTGAACTCCATTATGCAAAGCACTCTGGTATTTAAAAGAAAACTACTCGCCCATCTGCTGCTCAGTGGTATATATGGACATTGCAGTGGCCGATTTGCCAAGAGGCAGGGAGGTCTTCCATTTGTACCACGGTGAGACTGGATACTTAGAGTCATCATAAAATACATTATTTTCCTGCAGATGGGCTCGCTCAAAGATTGTAAGTGATTGTTTCATCACTGGAAATTCAGGCAAATATATGTTACCTGCCTTAGAAGTAACCCAAGTAGTAGTCCCACTACCCATGTATTTCATTTGTATACCGTTTACATTTCATTGAAATATATAAGAAAATGACACACACCTGAGCAACTGCATACAACTACTGAGAAAATGAATACATTGTATGCTTCATTCAACATATAGTTCTTAAAGTGCCACATGAAATTAATAATACAATAAACTAAAGAGCGACCACCGCAGGGGTCTTTTCTTCGATCTTTTGGAACAGAATCGTGTGGCCTTTACATAATATGCCGATGACACACAATGTGTCATCCCTTTTGACCGAGTCACATGAAAATTATGAAATTCTTATAAATAGCGTGTATACTCGCATCCAAAATTGAATGTTGCAGAATGGCTTGGCATTGAATAAAGATAAGACCGAGTTTATGGTGGTTGGCACTCCAGACATGATTTTAAAAAAACTAGGATCGTCGTATAACTGCTTCTCTAGTGCTGAAAGTAACAATGACACAAAAAAAGAAAGTTAAGGCGCTAGGAACTATTCTTGATCAGCACCTTAATATGAAGGTGCATGTTAGAAACCTGGTTTCATCCTCTGCCTACTACATGAAATCCTGATTGGTACTGCGAAGTCCGAATGCAATTGCCTTCAGGTAATCCAAAATAGTGCGGTCAGAGTAGTCGCAGGCCTTAGCTGGAGAGAACATGTCTCCAAGGCCAGACGGAGCTTGCACTGGCTCCCAGTGGAGTCCATATTATAATACTGTCTACTTCTGATCACACATAAATGCTGTGCCTGGAATGCCCTTCCGCTTGATCTGAGAGAACTTAAGACTACGGATGTTTTTAGGAATAAATTAAAAACATTGCTATTTTCTTAAACAAGCTTTTTTTTTTTTTACTTGATAGGCTTCTTCACTCAGGTTCCGGTCTAATGTTTTGTACCATGCATGTTCTTGTGTCTGTTTTTATTTTTGCGCCCTTAAGCCTGTGGGTCATTGGTTGTGCTTTTTAAATTATTTTAAGTAAAAGTAAAGTAATCTTCATCCCCCAACATCATCACTTGGGGTTCGACCAATAAATCGACCCCACTAATCCTTTTTATTTGTGCCAGTACTTCTTTCCAGAACACCTGGATAAATGGACACGACCACCACATATGAAAGAAGGATTACCAGGGCCCCAAAGCATCTTCAGCAAGTAGAGGGAATTGCTGGATTCATCTTATTCAACCTCTCCGGAATGGGGTACCACCTGAGCATAAATTTAAAACCATTCTCATTTAGCTGTATAGATTTGGATGATTTCCCCGCTCTCGCTCAAATATTATACCAAGCGAAGTCATCAATTAGTTTGCCTATGTCTTCCTCCCATTTAATCATATACGCAAGAAGGGGCTTAAATCTACTGGCGTTAAGCACTCCATACAAAGAAGAATACTTAACCTACTAGAGGATCACCTAACCTCAAACTGAGACGTTTCTCTTAGCTTAATTCACCTCTTTTACATTAGTAGACCCGTGTCTAAGTTGCATGTTACCATATCTATCTTCGTCCCCCACTAGAAAAGCTTGCTTACATTGCTCAAATTATAAGGGTCGATCATCCTCAATTTACCTAATCTCAGCAGCCCTCCATCTAACCAATAGATAAATCTCCAGGTTTCACATCACGGAGAGAACTCTGAATTATTCCATATACCTTACCTCCCATGTATTGTTTAGATGATTTCAAGCAAGAAAGAAGATTCTGTACCAATGCTGCTTTGTGTGCAGTGGTTTTCTCTAGCCCCCTGCCCCCCTTTCATGATCTCTGTGGGAAGATCACAGAATAAAAAGGCAGGAGGTAGAATTGTGTTGCTTCATGGCCCTTTTTAACAGACTAGAGACCGGGTCATTGTGACAACAAGTCTTGCAGATATGGGGCATGTAAAAAATTGTTATTCAGAGAAGGGTTAGTTGAGTTTCTGTTTCTTACATTAAATACAAATTGGATAAATATAATTGCTGGATTTCGTTATCAAAAAGAAATAGAGTTGGCCAATACGTGACACACATTCTTATGTTTGTTAAGACACTGGTGATCTCTGATGTGCCATTATCACAAAGCATGTGCTAAGCTAAGCTTACCTGGTGGGAACTGAACATTTTGCAACACAAAAGAAGTTACAAGAAATTAGTTTTGAACGGTTCTTGTGTAGTTGTGGGGAAAACTGGCAAGTGTGAGTTACTCAGACAAACTGTCTGTGATTGGGAACTTTGTTGCACTCCATCATCTAACATCTCAGGTGCCCTTGGCTTACTCGGTTTCCCAACATTACCAATCATGGACAACTTGGGATTCTGGATTTACTGGGCATGGTGATATTGGTGCAGTGAAACTACATGATATTTGAGACCGTTTTTCGATTGGATTGTGTCTTTAACATGTAATGTTCAGCTTTGGCTGCTTCCGAAAAACCTTTCCGGCAGAGGGCGCCCTGCGTCGATGGTGTCAAGTCGATGTCCCTCGAAGGCCTCCATTGAGGGTGACGTCATTGGATGTTATAAGTAGCACGCACGGCGCCCGTTGGCCTCAGTTCAGGTGAGAGGAATGGCCAGCCAAAGAGGTCAACGAAAATTCCCTTGTGGTGGACGAGGTAGAGGTGCCAAACCAGTTCAAGATGCAGCCTCCTTGCCATCGGCGTCTGCAGCAGCTGCTTCAAAACCGCTCTGAAGGCGTGCGTCACGAATCACCGATGGGGGGCAGACTGTCTCAGCATCTCGACAAATGGCGAGCCATTACTTCAGATGCTCGGGCTCTGGAGACAGTAGTCCACAGTTAGTGCCTTCCCTTTTATAGTACAGCCTCAGACCAGTCCACCAGGGAAACACTCTGAGGATGGCCCTGCGAGGAAAATATTCTGAAGGGAGAACGTTTTTGTCAACCATGGCTGGAGATGACTGTAGTGACGGACGCCTCACTCAAGGGGTGGGGAGTTCACGCCAACGATTTGTCTGTCAGCGGTCGTTGGTCTCCATCAGAGTCCAAACTAAACATCAATCTTTTGGAGCTGAGAGTAATCAGACTAGCGCTGAAGGCTTTTCAACCGTCTGTGCGGGGAAGGTATGTCCGGACAATGATGGACAATACGGTGACCATGCACTACCTCCACATGAGGAGGCGTAGGGTCCCTACCACTGTACAGAGAGGCAATGCAGCTCTGGTATTGGGCTATTCAAGAAGGAATCTTCCTGGCGGCAGTTCACCTAGCTGGGGAGGATAACACGGCTGCGGATGCTCTGAGCAGGCAGAGCACGGTCTCCCACGAGTGGGAGGTAGCTCAGGAAGTCCTTCAAGAGATCTTCACGCTTTGGGAAACCCCTCAGGTGGATCCGTTTGCGACCGGGGTCAACCAGACGTGCAAGCAGTACTGCTCAAGGTAATTTCCTCTGAGAGGAGCTCTGGGAGATGTGTTTGTGGTGGATTGGGAATTCCCACTGCTGTACGTGTTTCCTCCAGTCCCCGTTATTCTTCAAGTAATCAGGAGGTTGAGATGGTTCGGGAGCCACATGATCCTCATTGCCACAGATTGGGCCAGGAGAACATGGTAGCCGAACCTTCTGGACATGTACATCGTCCTCCAGTATGTCTTCTGCAAAGAGAGGATCTTCTCTCGCAAGAGGACAGTCGGGTTCTCCATCCAGAGGTCGGCACACTCAACCTTCACGCTTGGTTTCTGAAAGGTTGAGGGTACAAGGATTGGGACCTCCCGGATGACGTGATGGAGGTGTTGCTTTCGGCCAGCAGCAAAGTCTCTGTACCGTTGCTGTTGGAATAAGTTTTGCAGCTGGTGCAGGGAAAAGAATGTTGATCCTTTTCAATGTACGACTCCAGAGGTTCCATCTTTTCTGCTTTTATTGGCACGCAAGGGTCTTCAGGTTGGAAACATCAAGGGTTACCTGGCTGCGTTTTCCATCTTCAAGCGCTCATCTGAGGAATGCTCCCATTTCAAAATTCCGCTGGTGACTCAATTTCTAAAAGGGCTCCCGAATGTGTTCCCACCTTCTGCTTTTCAGGTTCCGGTTTGGGACCTCAACCTGGTGTTGAAATTCCTAATGTGTGTGCCATTTGAACCCTTGCACACATGTCCGTTGAGGTCGCTAACCTTTAAGACAATACTATTGATTGCCTTATCATCTGCACGTAGAGTGAGCGAGTTGCAGGCACTTTCGTCCAAGCCACACTTGACTATATTCCACTGGGACAGTGTTGTGTTGAAGGTTAGACCCTCTTCCTACCTAAGGTAGTTTTGGATTTTCACTTATGAAAATTGTGCTGCTGGTCTTTTATCCTCCTCGGCATCTTAGTAAGGAAGAGGAAAGGCTCCATAGGTTGGACCTTAGGAGAGTGTTAAGTTTTTATATTTCCAGGATGTCCAAGTTGTGAGTGGACGACCAGCTGTTTGTAGGGTTTACTAGATGCAAATTAGGCCAAGCTGTTTACAAACAGACCTTGTCTAGGTGAATCATCCTCGCTATTTCTGAATGCTACACACTGGCAGGCAAGGACCCTCCTGAGTGTTTACGTGCACATTCAACCAGGGGCATGGCCTTTCGACAGCCTTGCAAAGGGGTGTCCCTATTAGAAACATCTGTGATGTTGCAACGTGGTAGTCAATCCACACCTTTACTAAGCATTACTCTCTGGATACTTCCCATGCTTAGGATGTTGCTTTTGGTAAGGCAGTGCTTTACTCTGCCCTTTAACACTTTGCATATCTAAATTCTTCACCCTCCTCCAAACATGGATACTGGTTTGAGGAGTCTGTCAAAGATGAGAAATACGTTGGAGGACACACTCCATTTGAAGAACAAGTTACTTACCAACTTGTAACATTCTTTCGACTGGATGTTCCTCCAACGTATTCCTCATTGCCCTCCCAACCTACCCCTCTGTCCAATTTCCTGTGTTCTTGCAGCTTTTGTTCCAACACGGCTGAGTACTGTCCTGCCCATGGTTATGGGCATTTTTGCTAACACGAGGAGGGGAAAAACAGAACTGAGGCCAACGGGCGCCGTGCGTGCTACTTATAACATCCGATGACTTCACCCTCGACGGAGGCCTTTGAGGGACATAGACTCGACGCCATCGATGCAAGCGCCGTCTGCCGAAGTTTTTCAAAGCAGCCAAAGCAGGACATTACATGTCAAAGATGAGGAATACGTCCAGTCGAAAGAATATTACTAGTTTTCGTTTAACTTGTTCTTCTATTCACTGGGCACGGTATCTGCTTGAAAAAGTGGCAGTTGATTCTGTGCTTTTAGGCAGGTATGTGTCCAATGCATCTGCCTGTCTGGGGTGGCCATATCCAAACAACATGCTTTTCTGCAGTTTCCTTTTATAGATTGCGATGATAATACAAAACGCAACCAGAGGAAAAGCTCCAGCCTCAGTTTTGCTAGAGATGAACCCAGTTGGAGACATTGTCTATGCTGAAACTTGAACTCAGTTCTCTATTTGTTTGGACATTGGTTAGACTCTGGTACAAGAGGAGGACCCTCGGATCTGGGCAGACTTGTTCAAAAACCTTTTTTCTTTTCTTTCGTGAAGATTTTCTGTCTATCCCGTTTCTCAATGTGTTCCCCTTTATCATCTTCCTACAGGACTGGAGACACATCTTTCCATTCATTTTAATTATAATCTTTTATAATATGCTTAATACTAGAGCCTACTCTCCAAGCGCAAAATCGGGAATCAAACCTGGGTTTCTGTGCGTTGTCTTGCTTCAAAGAGAAACGTGTGCCCCCTGAGCTATCCTTTCAGCATTTCTAGTTTCAATTATGAAGAAAATGTTAATGGTGGACAAGCGTAGTCTTCAATTTTTGTATCTCGTTATTCAGAGCCTTCTCCCCACTGCCTCCTCCGCCCTGTGCACTTCTAAAATAATTGAATAACTTTCCATTGAATGTAATTCTCTGTATTTTATTCTCTAAGGCTTTGGGCTTTAAGCTGCTGGTCTGATTTATCAGGGATGGCCTCTGCATAATATCTCTTTTTTAAAAACAAAAAGATCATTTAAGAATGTTGAAAAATCAAGCAGTCCATATCTTAAAGGGTTCTGAGATCCCATCGACCTTCAGGTAGTATTGTACATGTTGTGAATAAGGGACCCTATGATGACAGGTAAATAAGCACTCCATTCAACGCAGACGTTGAAGATGGAGGAGCAATGTTTCCTCCATTTGCTGCAAGCCTCCCTGCCAGATGGAATGGTTAATATTTTTTCATGGCACAAGTCCTTAAAATATTTTTTTTAAAAAGTGGGCGGGCACATTAGTATATGCAATGGGAAGTGATGGCTTCAGAAACTAACATATCAAAGCAAAACATGCTAATTTCATTTAATTGGCTTTGCATACAAAGTGTCCAAAGTATTACACAGTGCACACCCAAGTCTAATTATTCTAGGTAGAAAATCTTTAAAAAGAAGTAAAGATGTAATGTTCCGTATTTTAAGGTGCGGGGGAGAAAAAACACTCCTGGCACATGGGCTGGCAATATTGAAAAACAAGATAAAGTTCCCAAAAATAGGGACTAATATAGACTATTGTTTGTTGAATCATGTACACCTGCCTTAACTAGTTGGTTATGTTTGATAGACTATTTTCATGGAGTATTTTTATGATGTGTTTTGTACATATAAACATCTCTTGTGGTATCGATTAGCGGGACAATACGGGTACCCATTTTGAATTGGTTCCATTTTTAAGGTTGGATATTCCGTAACCAGCTACACAGTAGGGAGTATTGCCCCTGATGATTTTTCTTTTAAATAATTGGCTTTAAAAAATATATATATATATCTTTTTTACCATGTGGATTTGGTTTCCAACTAAATACTACTCCCTAACCTGCCCTATGGGTCTATATGTAATCTGGCATAACATGACCTGCTGTAATTGGTATTTTTTTATATTTACTATTTTTGGGACTGGTTCAACTGTCTCCCCTTTTAAGGCTCAGGAAGTCATTAGTATGTTTTATTCTACTGTAGAGGATTAGCGCATCATTTTTCAACTATACTCGCAAATAATGAGTGTTTATAGCGATGATGCCATCGCCGTCATAACGGGTTGACGTCCTTGCGCATTGTCGGCACACTGCTTTAAATGGCGGCGATTTTTGTTTCCAGAAATCTTTACGACTTCGAAAAGACAACATCACACGCTATACAGTAGTATAACAGATGTCTTAGGTAAATATTTGGTATAGGGTGTTACCTGAACCCCAAATGTCTGGGGTGTTAGCTAGCAGTAAGGCAGTAGGAAGTTATCCTAATACAAAGCTCTGTTTATTTATGACGGGGACAGATCCTTGAGTTCTCCATTGTGCAACAGCAGTGAATCATGCTACCTTATGATTGCATACTATACACACCTCCATGGTGGGGGTGAGTCCATCAATTTATTATCTTATGGGCACAAGTGACTGCAATTTTTACAGTGACCTTTTATTTCACAGGTCACAGATTTGTCAATCTCCATGACTAACAATTCTCAGTCTGGAGTATTACACTAACCTTCTGTATTTGACACATTAAACTGGGTGAGATTCCTTATCGGGCTTCCATTGAGAGTACATGATTTCAACACTATGTACATGGATACGCGAGTTGAAACTTACAATAACTTTCTGGATATATGTTATTCGTTGGAGGAGGACATTGGTTATTTAATAACATGATACAGTCAAGATACATATCCTAGATATTCTAATTTGGGAAGAAACTGTCAGCCTTTTGGATTGAAGGAGAGGTGTGACTTCTCTCTTGCTCTATACTCATAGATTTTCATTTTTTAGCTCTTGTAAATTACTTGAGTTAAACATTAGAGTTGGTTATTTTGTAATTTTTCATCATTAAGGAAGGATTGCCCCATACTTGAATTTGCAAGCCCCAGAATGTCGTCTTCGTAGAAGAGTGGTACATTGAGACTATGTAACTGATAAAGTATACAATTTGAAATATTGATGCTAAGATTCTAAATTTTAAGGCTGATTTTGTTGGCATAGGTTTGGAAATTTGTACTTGAACATCTGTACCAGAAATTTAATATTTAGTTGGTTGCCTTTCGGAATTTGGGTGTACACACACCTACATAAGACTATCCTCTTTATCCTTTGTAGAAATATTAACTGGTCAAGACGCCTGATAAAGAGTTGAAATCTCAAAACGCGTTGGGTCACACTAATAAATATGTTTCCGAATCATAATCTTTTATGATCATATGTTGACATTTATGGAAATTAAGCTCATTTAAAAAATGTAAGTAAGTTGTTGCTGAGACTGAATAACCTTACTAGCATTAAGATTGCTATTCCTTTAAACTGTATGCCAAACTCTTGGCTGATTTTTTTTTTTATTTTTATTTTTTTTGGCATGTGAAAGTGTGCAGGGAATGGGAGTTCCCTATTTTTGGGGACTTTATTAATTTTTTTTGCAAACAAAGTGAATAGGAAGAATGAGCATTTGCATTTCATCATATCAACAAAGAAAAAAAAATCCTAGAGCGCATGTTGGAAAATTAAAGTGCACGTTTTAAACCCAAGAAAAGGTACCAAAATATTCCCTGGAGAGCCACGGCCGAAGATGAGCCATTTACCTTCAGCCATGCGCGCTGTCATATGGTCTTGTGGGGAAAGTATTCAACCTGGGAATCTGGTGGCCACAGTTCAAATCCCCAGTATCCAGCATCGGCCCTGTTTGTGAACATGGGGGGAATAGTTAAAAATTCCATGAAATTATGCAAAATATCTCGTTTTTAGTTCCAACCTCGTATACACATGAGGGGTAAAAGTGTGCTGACGGTGTTCATCCGCGTGTACTCTCGACTTATGCCCTGTTAATAGACCAGAAACCCTCAACATTCATGAGAATGTGGAATATGACAGACAAAGGGCTTCATATTAGTATGCATGGATTGTTACCACATTTTTTGTTGTGATTGTTTTAGCAGTTTTAAACCCATGCTCTTTGAGGGTAGTATTATTTAAGACTGCTCATCAATGAGGGCAGCAGGTAATTTACCACCTTCGTGACACGTTTATCTTACTCTAAGGGCCAAGGTCAGTAACTTCAAGGACACTGGTCAGGGGTGTTGACAGGTCCTAGTCCCTGAAAGTTTCTGTGTATGTCTTGAAACCCATTTTTGTTCTTATTCAGGTCGTTTCGAAGCCTAACATATTAGGGAGCTCTGTGTATGCGAAGACGAGGTTTATTTTGTCGCTCTGGTTTTAATGTTTTTGCTGGTGTCCCAGACCTGCCGCATTAAGTAGAAGTCCTGGAAATGTGCAGGGCCGCGGCATGCCAGCAATCCTTGGCCGCAGATGTTCGTGGGTTCGAGGCTCCTGAAGCGGGCCCAGCTCCTGTTACAGGGAAAGGAGACCGCATTTTATTCAGGAATGTTTAACTGGCGCTTGGGTTGGAGAAGGAATGCCGAGCCCGTCTGCCCAGAGCCCAGACGGAGAGGAAGCCTGGAAGCCGTGATTGCTTTTCCTGTCCTCTCCTTGCGCCTGGGATGGAGGGGGCAGATCATGTCTGTAGATGAAAAGATAATGGGGGCAATTATTCTCGCCTGCTCGCTTCTGCCTGTCCATTTGCCTTCCCTATGACTATGCTCATAAATATAACCGTTTCCCTTGGGTGAGACTGCAGCATCCCATTGTCTCTATGTATTAATCCTCTGCTCCCCATTGCTGAAAGTAGAGGAGGGGTGGGGGTAAGGGGGGGGGTTCTGAAGAGTGGGTTTTTTCGGCTTCCAAATTATAGTATCAAAATGATGCCAGTATTGCATTTTATTGACGTTATTAATTAATGCAGAAAGGCATGCACACAATGTAAAAATAGATATTCACAACAGAAAAGTCAGAAAATTGTACTGATGGTATTTCAAATCGATTTGTGTAATATAAAAATATACAAAAGTGTATTCTTATGTTATTGCATCATACAACAGATTTCACCTTCCTCATTCTGCAAGAATTGCCACCAGTGGTAAATTAATATTCCACTACTATTAATTGCTGAGAAGTTAGCTTGTCTTCTGTGGTAATTGCCACAATTTTAGTGCATCTTATGTCTTAGGTGGAGATTAATGGTGACAATCAGTTTACCACCGCCAGAGCCCATTTTTCAGTCTAGCTGTAGTTGGCTCTTCTATAATCGGTAGTACTGTTACCACCTACCTTTTCCCAATGAGGCTCAGGCCTGACCAGAGCAAAGATCAAAAGACGTAGAAAAGTATAGAAACTATTGCACAATAGAAGGGGAAAATTGGCTAAATGTCGCTTTTGCTATATAGTTCCCTTTGAGAACGTAACACCCCTTAACCACTCCTTCAACCCTTACCCCACGTCACTCTGTTCCATTTCCTAGTGCTGTCTTTAAGGGGTGAATTTTCAGAGGTTTCAGTTTTACTGTCAAGTTCAACAAAAGTCTGCCATGGTTGTACCGGGTCATACCTCTGCAGGGATTTCCTTTGGAGAACTCTGTGTTGGGATTTTCCAGTAGAAACGATTTTATGTAACTATAATAGTTTTGTTGCTTGACAGTCGAGCATCTGATGGAGATTGTTCTCTTGGAGGTATTGGGCAGAGATCATCTGTTCAAACGATTCTGATGAGAAGCTGGCATCGGCATCTATGTAGTCTCTAGGGCTGCAGGGCTGTTTTTATCACATGAAAGGATGTTGCATAGCTGTGCAGGGGTGCAACTAGACTTCAGAGGTGGGGGACAAAGGGAGAGTTAACCCGTCAAATGTTGGGAGAGGGGCTATCTCCAGAGACTGAGGGGGGAGGAGCAAACCTTGTGTGGGGGTATATTGCTTCTTTACACATTCTACAGATACTCTTCTGTCGGAGCTTCAATGTTGAAAGCAATTCACTCCACCTTTACACCTGAAACCAGACACCTGAGGACTGCTGTGAGAACGAGCTGTGTCCTGTCTCCTCCTTCACTTCAAAGCACTACCGACATGCAAGTGCTAACATCCCATCACCATTTCAATTGCCTAAAATTGTATGCATACGGATGCAGTTTCTTACAATGAAACATTATTAATTGCCAGGCCTTTGATAACAGTTCAACCCCAGATACCGTGTATCATCTGTTTCCTGTCCTACCTACCTGTGGGTGTAGGTGAACCCGGTCAAGTCAACATAGCCCAAAATGTAGGGGCGTGGGGGCTAAAGACCCATTTTCCCAATGGTTGTAGCACCAGTGCAGAGTTGCAGCCTAAAGTGGAGAGTTAGGGCCCTCCAAAAGATGAGGAATCTGTATCCCACTGTGTACAACAGAAGGATAAGAGGAAAGATCCATAGTTTTACAAAGTCTGAACTTCTCCATCATACTAAACAGAGCCAGTCACATAGGCTCCTCGGAATAAATGTCAGGCCAATCATTAGGCCTTATAATAGATTACCCAGTGAGACATTGTGTGGTATGCAGTTCGTGACTGTCAATACAGGAACGGCACTTTGACTTACTAGTCCTTCCGGGTCTCCTCTCCCCTGGGCGCCTGCTCTCCTCTCCCTCTCTGGCTCTAGCTCGTTCTTCAAGCTCTCAAACCCTGATTTATGGGCCCAGGTCTGTACCTGCAACCACCTAGACTCTGGTTTCGTCACAGGTACTGACTCTGCAGCCAAAAACCTGCTGCCATTGATTTGCGCCAACAAGGGATAACCGAGGCCTTAATGGTGGGAATGCAGAGATTCCAGGCAACAAAGACAACCTGTGCGGTTTTTTACTAAAAGCATTTATGTACCAATGGCATTACAGAATGCATATGTGATCTATATCATGTACAATGCATCCCTCGCCATAACCTGTGTGAACGCACAACAGAAAACATAGACCCATTGTGGAATACATTAAATGGCCCTGTGCTTAATGGGAGCCAGAAGAGATCTCAGTGTGCAGTGAATATATGTCCTGTTTGGGTGTGTTGCTGTTGAGGATGGCTGCCATATTCTGCCCAGGATCACACATTTGTTACAAATGCGTATGGTTTGCTGCAGTAATCGGACATATGTCTTACTTGAGATTAGCCAATGTACGAGACCCGAGAATATGTTTTAACAGTTTTAAAAGGAACATTCTCCCGGAAGCCATAAAGTTAGCATGTGCTGGGTATCCACTCTTCAACCTCGGGCTTGATAATGTCCATGCAGAGTTTGGTGCTTGCCAAGAAAAGGCTGTCCGTGCTTTTCCAGAATGCTGTGCACTGTGTGAGTTGTACCACATCCACGACGTGATCAATTGAGATTTTAGACGCACAGCCAGTTAGTATTAGTGCAGTAGTAACATCATGCTGTGTGATGTGACCCGAAGGAGACCTGGCATCCTTCATGGCATGTCTTGAACACCCAGTGTCTTCTGAGTGGCACTGTATGGCACGCACACAAGACGTGCCATTAACATTGTTACGGCCAATACGCCTGCCTTTTTTATTAATAGTGAAGCACATGTATGGGTTGAGAAGTGCTTTTGTGTACCGTTATTATGGAGTAAGGTAGTTGGTTATTAAGGTAGATCATTTTCTTTGAGATGCTGTATGATGGACACAGAACATAAAAGCACTTGCCTTGTTAAGAGTTGTGCAATGAGACTCTTCAATGTTGATTATGGCAAAGATAGTCCCATGCATTTATAGGTGAAGTGCAGAGATGGAGCTAGGAACCATGTGGAGTCTATGGTATCACAGCAAGCAGGGAAATGGATAGTCCAGTTGGGCCCCATGGCCCATCTCACTGGCCAGGATGTACTTGGATAGGTGTATCTGTAACATATAACTTCTTCTGTTTTGCAAGTTCTGCAAATGTCTTTCTAGGGATCGTGCCATAAGCTGAAACATTCTGCATCCTACAGGGTGCACTCTTTTTCGGGTGGTGGTACAGGCCACATAATTCAGGGATCGAAATAAGGATTTCTCGTGCAGGAACTAAACACTGCTTTTTGTTATCCATCATAAGCCAGTAAGCAGGAGTTGGTGCACAGCGTGCTGCGGAAATGAGAATCAGACTAACTTCATGTCCATTAAATGTGGCCCATTAGAATTTAAATGTCCTCTACATGTGTCCCAATACTCCTTTATATACATTCCTAAATTCAGAGTGAATGTCCTATGGCATTGTTTGGCACCATACGGCCTGGGGAGGTGAGTGTTGCTCTTGGTAACTGTTGATGTCCTGTTATCCAGGTTCTTCCAGTTACCAGCAGGACCTAAGCAGAACCTTATTTGAGCACAACGTATGTAGAAGTGGAGAACTAAATCTTTCAGTAGCCAGACCCCTGGTCACAGGTAACGGAAATGTTACTCTTAAAAACACGCAGTCTCTTCTGGGCTTTACCTCCAGTCTTCTATCCGGAACCGTGGCTCCTTCACAGCTCAATACACATACTTCTCTCCCTCCCCGTCACGAAAAGCACAATCTGGAATGCTAAACCGCAGCACTCCTCTGAGCTAAAATGGCAAGCTATGAAATGTCCAGCAGCTGTCGGAAGTCTGAGCTAAAGAGCTGCTCCAACTTCAGCACAGCAGCTTCCGCGCCCATTTCTAGAGCGTTAGGAAGGCACACTAAATACCGCGCTAAACCGATGCATGCCACCCAGTCAACTTCAGAGTCACAGGGTGTAAATCAGGCTGCATTACGGTGGGTGACAGATGAAGCCGCACTGTATGCATTGGATAGAGGGCCAGAATCAATAACTCCTTGGCAATGTATGTATTCTTTTTATAAGTCTATAGCACAGCTCTCTGGGGAGACTTGTGAAACTCATCCTAGGGCCTGCTCCCAGGAGAGAAAGTAAGCAGGAGTGACCTATGCGAACAAGGGGCTAGTACACAGCGTGCTACAAATCTTAACATTTCACGCAACGCAAACTAGAACGTCATGCCCATTACATGTGGCCCATTATGATTTAAATGTAATCTAGATGCGTCCTACTACTCCTTAATACACATTCATTAACTCAGAGAGAATGTCATATAGGATTGTTTGGCAACATTTGGCTTGGAAGTCAAGCATAGCACCTGGTAGCTGCTGGTGTCAAGATATTCTAGGTACACTCAGGACCTAAGTAGCTCCCAGGAGTTTTGTTCCTTTTAATGCCTGTAGCATTGTTTCCGTACCCTCCTTCTAATATTTGAGCACAACGTATGAAGTATTAGAGAACTGAAGCTCTCAGTAGCCAGGCCTAAACATGCCTATGTCTACTGGACTGCCCGGTGACCCGGTAATGAATGAAAAGTTCCTGTTAAAAACATGCAGTCTGTTCTGGGCTTTTACTCTGGCTTCAACGCAAACCGTGGCTCCTCCACAGCTCAAGAGACATATTTCTCTCCCTCACCATCATGAAAAGCACACACGCCAGGAGTCAAAGCCATCCCACACCTCCCCCTGCCAGGAGAGAGTAGTGGATGTCAGCCTTCTCCCGCCCAGGAGAATGGGTAATGGATGCCATTCTAACTACATGAGACAAGGTAAAAGAAGCCATTTTATGTTTTTTGGCCCCCCACCTGCCCAGGAAAGAGTGGATGACATACTTGCTTGCCCCACCCAGAAGAGCGTATTGACACCATTCTGAGACTCTCTTCAATAACCACTTTTAAAGATTCTGAGTGTGCTCGTTCAGTTTCCTGGTCAGAACTAAGGACACCAATGTATAAGGATGAGACATAGGTTTGGTGTGGTTTAGATCTAGAGGGCTCGCAAATCCAGCTTTAAACTTTGTGGGAAAAACTGCACCACTCAGGGTGACCCTTTTTTGTCTGATGCTTAGCTCCTCAGTCGAGGTTTATCAGCAGGCTTTCCAGGTACACCCTAACTAGATTGTTTTACTTAATCACCTAGTATTTTCTTGTGGTCTTCCTGCTTTTAAACCGTGGTCAGGGACATGCATGTTTAGTGGCTGACCTTCTCTGGATCACCATCCCCAGCATCTTTATATCACGGGGGATAAAAGGGTAGGACCTTTCCTCCAGAAGCTCCTGATGAGGATACCGTAAGGGTGCAGAAGTACAAGCCTGGCACAGTTGTGGTATGGTGATTGGCAAAGGCTTTTACTTAACCAAATATGAAGCGGAAACCTATCTCTCCCTAACGCTAAGTGGGGTTTCCCAGCATCTAATAAGGAACTAAGCAGTCTGTCAGAATGTCCAAGTAAATAAAGAGTCCACAGTTGTGTCAAAATGCCTACTTCGAATGGATTGTGTCTGACGTATTCCTCATTTTATGATAATTAGTTATCTCCAGCTTCGCTGCTTCGGCAAAAAAGAATTCTCTCGGCAGAGGGCGCTGTGCTCTAGGTTGTGGCGTCGATTGTCCCTCGACGGACTCCGAACTCTATCGACGTCACCGATGGTATAAAAAGCTCGAGCCGCGCCCGTTGCTTAAGTTCTGTTTTTCCAATCGCTTTGCTATCGAACGGCGCGCTTGAGTTTTTCTGTGAAGAAAATGTCGTCATCTTAGACTACTTCGACACCCAAGACTGGGTTCAAGAAGTGCGTAGACTGTGGATCAAAAATGTCGATCAAGGATCCTCACCGGTTTTGTCTCTAGTGTCTCGGTTCCAGTCACCGGACCGACGACTGTGGTTCCTGCCAATCCATGACCGAGAAAGCTCTTCGTGAGAGGAGAGGTAAACTGTCGGTGGGGAGGGAAGCCTCTAAGAAGGCTACGTCCAAAGGCCCTGACCCCCTCGAATGAACCTCGGAAAAGCCATAACTTTTAAAGTCGCTCCATTGGACGACAAAGGGAAGTCCAAGACTACCATGGTAAAAAGCCGGTAGTGTCGAGGATACTCGAAAAACTCGAGTCGACGCCAAGTCGTCGAGGACTCTTCGAGAGTCGCGCACCTCTCCGGTGCCATATAAAAAACATAAGTCGTTGAATGCGTCGACGATTTCATCGTCGGCGTCGACCGTTTCGGCATCGAAACCAAAAACAACATTGACGCCCGTGTAGAAGACATCTTTGAAGTCATCGAAGATTCCTTCGACAACTTGGTAGAGGAAGAAAGAAGATTCACTCTGTTGCCCAGATCAGACTTTAAGTCCATGTCCTCAATTTATGAGGAATCTGGCTCAGAGGAAGACTAACTTACTCCTTTTGGAGTTTCATATGGCACAAAGCAAGTTCCTGAGGAACTCATTGATCAAGAATCTAAAATGAGAGACCTCAGTGACACTCTACATTCTGCCAGTGGAATTGACACCTCCCCAGAATTAGAGTTTGCCAAACCTGATCCTGCAGAGCATGCAGACGCTGGGTACAGTCTTATGACCAGAGTAATTGAGTATATGGGTTGGGGTAACACTTCACCTGTTTTTGAACAGGATGACATGACGGATATAATTGTCAGAGGTCCTCAAAAAGATCCAGTTCTCCCCTTTCACAGGGCTCTTCAGAGGACGGTGGAGAAAAACTGGGTAAAGCCTGAGAGCATTGTTGCTGCAGATAGTAATTTTGCCAAGAACTACAGACCAGCTGGTACGGATCCCGAATACTTAAACAAGCATCCGACTCCAGAAAGTCTAGTCATTCAGGCAGCATCCACATAAAAGCAAACTGCATATCCCACTATCCCTCCAGATAGAGAGGATAAAAAAGTTGATGCCTGGGCACGTCAGGCAGTATGGCCCTTAAATCGACAAATGTCACCTGTACCCTGGACAGGTTTACCCATACCCTGTGGGACTGTATTTCGGCGGCGGCTGATCATATTCCGGAAGGCGAGGAAAGGGAAGGCTTCCTGAATATAGTCAAAGACGGGAAGGAGGCAATGGGGGAATGTCTCCAGTCTGGACTGGATACTGCTGATAGTGTCAGCAGATCCATGGCTGCAAGCATTGTTCTACGCAGATTTGCGTGGTTGAGGAAGTCGGGGTTTGCACCAGACGTGCAAGCCAGACTCCTTAAAATGCCCTTTGATGGCTCGAGGCTGTTTGGCAGCAAGGCTGATGAAAGCCTAGAAAAACTTCAGACCTCGAAAGCGGCAGCTAAATCGCTTAGCGCCTCCATGCGCCAGCCTCTAAAACCCTATTCCGGCTCATCTTCCTGGAGGGGTTGTTCTTTTTTTTGTTACTACTCCTCATTTAGTAGAGGAAGAGGACAGGCTTCTCAAAGGGGCAAAAGAAACTTCCCTCGTGGAGCACGAGTAAGAGGTGCAAAATCAGCCCCAGGAGCGGCATCTGTACCCTCAGCCACTCCTGCAGCCGCCTCCAAATCCCTCTGAGACCTTGTTGCACAAAACACCAGTGGGAGGCAGGATCTCTCAGCATCTGAAGGAATGGCGGGCAGTAACTTCAATGCTTGTGCACTGGAAACAGTAGCCCATGGTTACTGTCTCCCCTTCCTAAAAATGCCTCAGAATCATCCACCGGGAGCCAACTCCGTCAAAATTCCAGATCCGCTCCTGTTGCAGGAAATTCTAACCCTGCTAGAGAAAGGCACCATAGAACAGGTACCTGTAGCGGAAAGGAACAGGGGTTGGTACTCCCCATACTTTCTCATTCCAAAAAAGGACAGAGGACTGAGGACCCATCTTGGACTTGAGAAACTTGAACAAGTTCCTCAGGAAGGACAAGTTCAAGATGGTGACTTTCTCAGATCCTTCAGGCTCTCCAACTCCAAGATTGGTTGGCATCATTGGACCTTCAGGATGCTTACTTTCATGTGCCAATCCATCCAAAGCACAGAAAGTACCTGAGGTTCGCGATTGGCAATTCTCATTATCAGTTTTGAGTTCTGCCATTCGGGTTGACCTCCGCCCCGAGTGTTTTCACCAAACTGTTGGCGGTTGTGGCAGCGAGTCTCAGGAGAGGAGGTATTCACATATATCCCTACCTGGACGACGGGTTGATCAGAGCAAGTTCTCCAATACAAGCTCAGGAACATTTTTCGATCACCTGCCATTTTCTCCACAAATTGGGCTTCTCCCTCAATTTCAAGAAGTCCCATATGATACCATCCCAAAAACTCCAGTTTATTGGAGCAGTCTTGGATACTTCCTCGGGAAAAGCCTCGCCTCCCGAAGTGAGCGCTCTCCACATCCAGCAGATGGTAACAAAGTTCCAGAATGCCCAACGTCTACCGTCCTTCAATTTTCTCAGGTTGCTCGGCCTCATGGCATCCAGCATTTTCCTGGTACCAGAGGCCAGGTTGAGAATGAGATCCCTTCAATGGGGACTCAGAACTCAGTGGTCCCAGTTCTCAGGGAATATGTCAGATCTTCTGCAAGTCCCGAGCGCAGTTGCTCAGGATCTTCTATGGTGGGCTTGCAACGACAACATTCTCAAGGGAGAATCTTTTTGGCAACCATAGCCGGAGATAACAGTTGTGACGGACGCCTCACTTACGGGGTGGGGAGCACACACCAACGATCTGACAATCAGCGGACGTTGGTCTCCATCGGAGTCCAAACTACACATCAACCTTTTGGAGCTGAGGGCAATCAGATTAGCGCTGAAGGCCTTTCTGCCCTCTGTACAGGGCAAGAATGTCCTGATAATGACGGACAATACAGTAGCCATGTACTATCTCAACAAGAGAGGAGGTGTAGGGTCACTACCACTGTGCAGAGAGGCAATGCAGCTCTGGTTCTGGGCAATACGAGAGGGAATCTCTCTATCGGCAATTCACCTAGCCGGAGAGAAGAACACGGCGGCAGACGCTCTGAGCAGGCAGAGCACAGTCTTCCACGAGTGGGAGCTAGCTCGGGAAGTCCTTCTGGAGATCTTCACCCTTTGGGGAAACCCTCAAGTGGATCTGTTCGCCACCGAGATCAACTGGAAGTGCGATCAGTACTGCTCAAGGGAATTTCCTCAAAGAGGAGCTCTGGGAGACTCATTCGTAGTGGAGTGGAAGTTTCCACTACTGTATGCGTTTCCCCCAGTCCCTGTGATTCCTCGAGTAATCAGGAGGTTGAGAAAGTTCAGGAAAACCATGATCCTAATTGCCCCGGATTGGGCCAGGAGGATGTGGTACCCGGACCTTCTAGACATGTCCATCTGCCCTCCAATACGTCTTTCGCAAAGAGAGGATCTTCTCTCGCAAGAGGAAGGTTGGGTTCTCCATCCAGAGGTCAAGACACTCAACCTTCACGCATGGTTTCTGAGAGGTTGAGATACAAGGATTGGGATCTTCCAGATGACGTAATGGAAGTTTTGCTTTCGGCCAGAAGGCCAGCAACAAAATCTTTGTACCGATGTTGCTGGAACAGGTTTAGTAACTGGTGCAAAGATAAGGATGTGGACCCTTTTCAATGTGGCACTCCAGTAGTGCTCTCTTTTCTTTTACATTTAGCTACTCTGGGGCTCCAGATAGGAACAATAAAAGGATACCTTGCTGCGCTGTCCATTTTCAAGCGCACCTCGAAAGAGGTTTCATATTTCAAAATACCATTAATAATTCAATTCTTAAAAGGGCTTACTAATGTATATCCTCCAGTACCTTTTCATGTCCCAACTTGGGATTAAAATTTAGTACTAAAATTCTTGACTTGCATACCTTTTGAGCCTCTGCACTCCTGTCCATTGAGGCTTTTAACACTAAAAACGGTCCTTCTTGTGGCTCTATCATCAGCCCGCAGGGTTAGTGAACTTTAGGCTCTCTCATGCAAATCACCATATACTATTTTTTATAAGGATAAGGTAGTCCTTAAAGTTAAACCCTCCTTTTTACCAAAGGTAGTTTCGGGCTTCCATTTGTCACTAAAAATAATGCCACCAACATTTTATCCTCCTCCTCATTTGGGCAAGGATGAGGAGAGACTGCATAGACTAGATCCCAACAGGGCTCTTAGTTTTTACATATCGAGGATGTCTAAATTACGACAAGATTACCAATTGTTTGTGGGTTATACTGGTCATAAACTGGGCTTATCAGTCACAAAACAGACCATATCCCGCTGGATCATTTTGGCCATAATTGAATGTTACAGATTAGTGGGAAAAATCCCACCAGATGGGCTTCGAGCTCATTCTACAAGGGGAATGGCTACTTCTACGGCTCTAAAGAGGGGAGTCCCGGCAGCAGATATTTGTGCAGCTGCAACTTGGAAAAGAATGCATACTTGTATCAAGCATTACTGCTTGGATACTGCCTCCTCCAATGAGGGGTTATTTGCCAAAGCAGTTCTACGTTCTGTACATGAAAACTGTAATTGGTACTCCCACCTTCAAAATTGCCACTGCTATGGGAGTCATAAAATGAGGAATACGTGGGAGGACACAATCCATTCGAAGAACAAGTTACTTACCAACTGTAACGTTCTTTCGACTGGATGTTTCTCTCACGTATTCCTCATCGACCCTCCCATCCTACCCCACAGTACAGTTTATGTTTTCTTACACTTTCCTCTCACGAAGAGTGCATCAGTTATGGGGCACACCTGGGTGTTCCTCCTATATGTTTCATCGAAAAAACAGAACTGAAGCAACGGGCGCGGCTCGAGCTTTTTATACCATCGGTGACTTCGACAGAGTACGGAGTCCGTCGAGGAACAATCGACGCCACGACCTCGAGCACAGCGCCCTCTGCCGAGAAAAAACATTTTTTCCGAAGTGGCAAAGCTGGAGATAACGAATTATCATAAGATTAGGAATACGAGGGAGGAACATCCAGTCGAAAGAATGTTACAGTTGGTAAGTAACTTGTTCTTCTAACCCTCACACTTGTAGGAACTAAAAAAAAGGTTTGTGGATCTTCTTGGTCCAGAAGAGTGGTTCCCTTTTTCTGGACAATGAGCCACAGTTTCCAACCTAGAGGACATTTCACCTGTGAGAATAATTCCCTTCTCCACGTCTTGGTTCCTTTCTCAGGAAATAAACAAAGTTTCAGTTCACAAGGGCTGGCTTCCTCCCAAGCCTTACTCAGCTTTTAACAATACACAGCTCACTATTATAAGGCGGAGAGGGGGGTCCCTCCCCTTCCCCTGGCTTGCTTTCCCAGTATTTGTCTTGCCTTGGAATGTTAGATCTGATTTACTCTCATGCTAGGTACTGTGACTATGAATGTGATTTGGCTTGATCTTCGTAAAAGTGTGCAGGTCCCAGACCTGTGGGATTCTTCTCTTTTGGAATTGTAGAACTGGTTCACTATCCTGCCAGGTACTGTGATTACGAAGATGAATTGACTTGATCGTCACAAAAGTGTGTGGTTCAAAGACCCTTGGGATTCTCTCCGCTTGGTGCTGCAGTTCTTTTTCGTTAGGGGTTTTAGCTCTCCTCCAGGTGCTTCCCTTGTGCCCTAGTATTGTAGCTCCAGTGTCTGCCAGGGCCCCCTGTTACCCCTTCCAACTGCCTCAGTAGACGTGTACCTTTATGGTCTCTACTGTCTTGGCCCGGTCGGTCTCGGGGATCTCTGCCCTCTGTTTCTGGCACCTCTAGGCTTCTCTGCTCTCCCGGCATGCTGCAGCGTCTCTGCGGCATTTGTACATCCTCAGTGGGTGCACCCTCTTGCAACCGTGTGGTCCCTCGGGTTGGCTTGCCTGGATGTTCGCTGCTCTGCTTCGCCGGATGCTCCTTCTGCGTCGGATCAGCTAAGAGACTCTCTGCCTGCCCAGTAAGGTCTTCTGTAGTTACTCTGATTCTCTAACTAGTGTTCCCCATGCTCACGGTTCCTTCAGGGAAGGCTTCTCTCCCCTTCCTGATCTCCTGCTATAGTATTTGATTTAATCTTTTTTTATTTCCAATCTATGCAACAAAATATGAGTACCACTCATCTGTGTTGACACAACAACATAAAGATTCACATTAAAAAAAAAAAAACATGCTGTCGCGTTGTGGTCAATATAATGGCACCTTTCCAACATTGCTTTTAACAACCCAAACCAGTGCCCCCACCCTCTCCCCCATGTACTGTGAAGGCATCATGAAGCTAGACACAGAAAACAGATTCACTTTTCTTAATAAAAATACTTTATTGGTCTTTATTAGTCAGGATAGATTAATGCCTAACTTGCCCTAAGCTGAGGTGGGATCTCCTTACCTAAAGAAACTAAGGCCCGTCTGTGCCATCAAGTTCAACTCAAAAACCTCTGTGTCCAAAACCTATTCTTGCCCTCACAACTAAAGCTATACAATGTGTAGAGATGTCAGCACTAAAAGACACAATGTTTAAAGTAAAGGTTCTGAGCTTCGTCCAGCTTTAGCTTTTTTTCCCTTCCCCAAGTGTAACACAGTTCACAAAGTCTTGCGGTTCCTTTCCCCAAGCAGGCATCTCCTCCACTAGAACTGCTGTTAGCCTCTTGTAAGAATACTGTCAGTTTAACTTTGTACTCTTCTAGGCTCTTATTTGGCTCAAGCAAATGCCTTTTTTCATGTCAGCAATTGTCATGTAGCATAGTTGTATTATGGCTTTTTTTGATTCTTCCTCCAGTAGGGCTATTCGGTCTAGGCACAGTTCATGGACCACACGGTCTACCCGTTACAGGTCACAAACCGATAACCTGTGGCACTGCACGGGCTTGGAATGCCCTGCCTGTTCCTTTACGTAATACAGCCAATCTCCTGGTCTTCCGGAAACAGCTAAATGCCATTCTGTTCTCATAACTTTGACCTGGCCACCTGCTTCTTTAGATAGGGCTCATCTTTTCCTCTTAATGGCGCCTGGATGCCTTCAGGCTTTGGCGCCTTATTAATAAAATAACACAACATAACACTTTGTGATGCTTTTAGTTTCTCTTGGTTCTTTCCGAAGGAATTAGGAGGGTCACTCGGTCTAGGCTCTGTTGCCGAACCAGACGGTTGACCCACTACAGGTCACTCAACCGACATGATAGTGGGCTCTCACCTTGTGTATCGGGCAACTTGTATCAAATGTCAATATTTAATTACCCTTTTCTTTACCAGCCTCTTGGAGATGGAACCACGTGTTTCCTGTTCCTCGAACATCTGTTTTTGCTTTCTGGTTTAGACTTGCCTTGTCACCATTCACAATTCATATCTTCTACTCAGCCTCTCGCCAACACAGGCTCCCTCTCTGAACCGGTGCCAGTAATTCACATTCCTTCTAACTGGCACAGCGGTAGTCTCTTTGCCTTGCCACAACTTATATTCAAGTCACTCTGATACTCTGTGGTGCAAATAATTTTTACACTTGGCTTTTCCCAATGTCCATTCAAGTTCATCAGCTAGTCTTTCTGCTTTTCAGTAGTGCTTATTATGAACTTTCACTTTGTTCATTAAATGCTTCTAAAAGGGTTTTCGTAGTGTTCATAACTGTACATCTGATTTCCTTATCTTTCTCTTCAATACGGTATTCAACACATTTTGGTACATTTCAAGAAGTACTTTGCAGTTTTTTTGGTATTCACTAAATCTTGTGGCATTTCAAATAGTGCTTTGCAGTTTGCTCAGTATTCAATATTCTTCCGTTAGGGTTCCAAACTCCACTCTTAGGCGTTTTAGCTGAATCGCTACTTACAAATGTCCAATTCAACGTTCGCTACTGGGAAACCTTTCTGCAGCGGCACACTATGGGATCCCAGTAAAAAAGTCTTATACATCCCAGGCATCCAGTGTGATCCCTAGATCACGCGCCCACATGTTTGCCAAGGTAAGGGTCTTCCCAACCTTATTACGAGTGCAGATAGCATAGAATATGTGTAAATGCAGAAAAGCGGTTACATCCCTTTCAATTTCTGTTTCTCCTATCGGGCTCCCCCATCTCTAGGAACTGCCTAGCCTCCGGGAAGGAGAGCAGGGTATCACCCTCGTACAGGTCCATTACTCGAATATGGGGCCAAATCATGTCCTGCTTAGGGTGCAGTTTATGATTCAGCCCAAATATCAAGAGTGCCTTAACGCTGATCTAGCCTGGAGTGACGTGGACGGGCGTGCCCAATGCTGACCTCATCCTGTGCCACTGTGCGAGTGTCGGGGCCAATAATCGGGTATGCTCTGATCTGGCCAGGCAATTTAGTAGGTGGAATGGTAAGTATTTCTGCTGGAGAGTATGGAGGCAGCAAGGACACTTCCATCACCTTCCAACTGGACTCGTCCTCTGGGTTAAGCCACTGCTTGGCCCAGCAGACTTGAACAGCTTGATAGTAGACCTTCCATGATGGAAAGCTAGTCCCCTGTCTGCCTTGGAGGCCTGCACCACCTATAGACAAAGCGATGCCCTTTTGCCCCGTCATACAAATTTATAGATGTGTGTGTCCAACTCTTGGAACATGGGCGGCGTGGGAGCCATCGGTAGCATAGTGGCCAGGTATACTAGCTTCGGTAGGGAGTTCATTTTATAGGTGTTTATCCTGTCCGTGAGGGATAGAGTTAGGGAGTTCCATCTGGCCAGTTGCTGCTTAATTCTGTGAAGAATCAGGGGATAACTGAGCTCCAATTGCTCATCCAGGGCGGCGCTAACATTTACCCCTTTGGTATTTGCTAGGGCCGAACTCTTGAAGTAAGTGCTGCAAGCGTGACAGCGAGTCTGTGCAAATGCTGACATAGATAAGCAGATCTGCATATAGGGACACTCGATGTTCCTCCGCCCCCTTCTGCAGACCCGGCCATTCCGGATCCATGCGAAGTTTGGTCTCTTGAGGCTTGATGCTAAGGGCATTAAGAGGGGGGATAGAGGACAACCCTGGCACGTGCCTGTGTGCTGTGGAAGGGGGCAGACGCAATCCTGTTTGTGACCACCGAAACCACTGTGACGGTATACAATAGCCTGACCAAACCTATGAATGCTGGCAGGAACCCATATTTAGCCAGCACTCGAAACATAAAGTCCCATTGGACTTAGTTGAATGCCTTCTCGGCATCTCACGTGAGGACTGTGTCCCCCGGGTCCGCCCCTGCAGCAATGAAGTGCAACAGGCACTGTGGATTGTTAGCCGAATGGCTGTCTCGGCCTGTTTGGTCCCTGTAAATCAGAAGTGGATCTTTTTGATCCGCTGCACCAGGCATTTCGCCAGTATCTTGGCATCTGCGTTAATCAGAGAACTAGGTCTGTATGACTTACATAACTCTGGGTCTCAACCCTTTTTAAGGAAGACCACACTATTCGCAGCCAGCATTGTGTGTGGACGTCTGTCACATTCTAGCACCCCAGCCAAGACAGATTCCAGGACAGGTGCCAGTCTGTCCGATAGGGCTTTATATAAGCCAATGGGCAGCCCGTCCAGGCCAGATGCTTTTCCCACAGAGACATTTGATGGCCCGAATAATTTCTGCTGCCATAATTGGAGCTTCAATACCATCTATCAGAGGCACACTGATCCTGATGCGCCATGATTCACAAGATTTGTAGTCCGTGTAAAGGGCCTGGTAGTATTCTGCGAATCGGGCGTTTATATTTTCATCCCTCGTCAAGGGAGCCCCACACTGGTTTCGTAATACGTCTATAACCTGCACGGTTTGCCTGTTACGCAATGCAAGCATCATAAGGTGTAAAGGTCCATCAACCTCCCGGAAAAATGTCTCGGACCAGCTCGTAAATTATTTTTCAGCGCAGGTAGAGGAAACTGGTTTTAAGTTCAGCCTGGATATTGAGCAGGCGTGCATAGGTCTGACAGTCAGGTGCGCATTTGTGTCTCTTCTTTGTGTGTAATATGTCGTCTCTTAATTGTGCTTCCTTCTCCCCCCCAGGTATTCAATGTATGAGACCAGCGTCGGATGCATTGTCCACGCATAAATGCTTTAATAGCATCCCATCATGTATGTTCAGTGTATCCTTGAGTTAAATTGGTCTGCCAAAAGAGGTCTAAATCCCCTCTAGACGCTAGAGGAAATCAGAGTATCCTAGGGATCACAGTTCAGCAGCCATGACAGTATCCTGCACAGGACATCTGATATCGCTGTGAGTTCTAGCGCATGGTCGGACAGGGTTGTGGCTAGAGTATTGCATCTTTGAATCAGGTGTTTGGTGTTGGAAGGGACCAACCAGTAATCCAACCTGCAATAGTTGATGTGGCGGTTGGAGTAAAATATATGCTTAACCTTGAGGTCGTCCATAACGGAGCTAAGGGCGGCCCATTTCCGGGCGCAGCACCAGAGGCCACGTGTGAACTTCTGCAGTCCAACAGTGGATCCAAAAAGACAGTTAAGTCTCCCTCCACCACCGTCATGGCCCCCATATAGCGCGCACATTCTGTGAAGGTGCGTGTGCTAAAGGCTGGCCTGTCCGCCATAGGCGCATATAAGTTGAGCAAAGTGATAGGCTTTTGGATGCAGCCTCGTATCAAATTTGATAACATACAAGGAACTAACTCAAAACAAAGCACCCCCAACAGCTCACCCGCCTCATCTGATGTAGATAGTGAACCAGAACCAGAGGACGCAGAAGAAGGAAACCCACATTGTGAAGAACCAAACACAGATGCAGAATCAACAGCACCAAGGCTGTCAAGAACACATGAAGCCAGCAGAAGCATTCGATACAACCTTCTTGACGAAATACGCTATAAAGAAGGAACACGGGCCCCTATCAAAAAACAGATCCGTTTTTTAGACCCCACCCGGGGCAATGTACCTCCAAGATTAAACCCAAGAGAAGCAAACGTGTGGGAATTAAGAAATATGCAAGAAGAACAAGAAAGCGCTATCAGGCTGACAAGATCAAAAACGCAACTACAACAGGGAACCCAGAGACCACAAACTTAATAACAAACCTCTCAAGATATACTCTGACTGAAAATATCAACATTCTTAACAAAGGCCTTTCTTTTGCACCCGCAAATAACACCAACTATGTTGATGCCCAGATAGACCTCTTCAAGTACACCAGAAAACTTAGACTCATAAAATTGTTCACGAATCGGATGAATTTGAGATCACCCAGGACCACGCGTGTCCCGATTAGTGATCTTGACATTGAACATCTAGAGACTACCCATCTCCTAGCAACATTGGAAGACTCCACTGGTACCCAAGGACAAACCATACAGCAGACCATGCAAGAACTTAACATTGAAGAAACGTATCTCAAAATACCGGAAATGAAACCAAAATCAAAATTCACTCCTAATATACAAGGAGATAACGCCATTGAGATGTTCAGTCAGGCAGTAACAAGAGATCTGCAGCTTCTAGAGGAACAAACAAAAGGGAAACGCACCAAAGGATTTGACAACCTTACCAACGAAGAGAAACATGCCCCTAAAACCCTTCAAGACAACCACCAAATAATAATCAAAGAAGCCGGCAAAAGGGGCAACGTGGTCATCATGGACAGACCAGATTATATTCAAATGGCCCAAACGCACTTATCAACCCCAGGTTGCTATGAGAATCTGTTCACAAATTCCACTAAGGATATCCGCTTAGGAGCCAACATGCTCCTGGACAAATGGCACCATCGCAGCCTTCTGACGGACGATGAACTAAAATACCTGCAAACAAACCACCCAAGGATACCTACCATATACTTTCTGCCCAAAGTGCATAAAAAATTCACCAAGATTCCGGAAGGACGTCCAATCCTAAGTGAAATTGGTTGGATAACAGAAACCTTCAACAAATACATCAATACTATACTAGCACCAGAAGTACCAAAAATACCATCCTACATTCGTGATACCATGCACACCTTACGAGTACTACAAGACATTACGTGGAAAGATTAATACACCCTGGTTTCACTCGACGTCAAGGCTTTATATACAGCCATAGATCACAAACTGGCCATGAAAGCAGTGGATTTCACCTTTGCCAAAACCTCTGCCTCCTTTTGTTCACACCTAGAACTTACCAAAGAATTTCTAGAATTCTCCCTAACCAACACCATCTTTCTATTCAACCAAAAGTATTACAGACAAACCAAAGGCATAGCTATGGGGGCCACCTATGCCCCGTCTATGGCAAACCTGTTCATGCATCATTTTGAACAGGTCCACGCATTTGCTAACAAGGACTTCAGCACGTTCATCTTCAAATGGCTACGCTACATAGACGATGTCCTGATGATATGGTCAGGTACTGCAGACCAACTGGAGGCCTTTAAGGAATATCTCAACAACAATCATTTTGGCCTTGAACTATCAGGTACTTCAAGCAGCACGTCTATTGATTTTCTGGACATTACAATTACACCATCTGGCAAAGAACTCACAACCTCCACCTTCAGGAAACTGACAGAAGTGAACTCTGTGCTTCACGCGTCCAGCTGCCACAAGAAATCTGTGATTAACAACATTCCCAAAGGGGAATTCCTAAGAGCCAAAAGGAATTGCACCACACCACTGGAATACGGAAAGGAATGTATAACACTCACCAGCCGTTTCTCTACGAGAGGCTACCCCAAACAGGCTGTTGAAGCAGCAAGGATGCTAGCAGGGAAAAGAGATCGAGCTACCCTACTAACACCAAGAGAACAGCCCAAGGAATTGGCTACGAACAATAAGATTCGACACATCACCCAATACTGCAATGACAGCCACAAAGTGCAAAAAATACTCGAGGAACACTGGCACATCCTGAAAATAGACGATGACATCAGCGAATGGCTACCAGACAACCCATGCCTCACCTACACGAAAGCAAGAACTCTCAGGAACATCCTAAGCCCCTTGTATATGGCACCGATTCCCGGTACCAACAAAAACTGCCTCACCAGCAACATGCCCACAGTGTGCTCAATGTGCAAATTCGCAAGGAACGCCAAAACTATCATGTTCAATGACAATGACACACATACCATTAGACAATTCATAAACTGCAAATCTAAATATGTCTATACCAACTAATGCAAACTGAAGTACATTGGAAGTACCAAAAGAGAGCTCAGAACTAGAATAAGGGAACACCTATGTTCACTTCACTCACAAGACCCCAAATACCCGCTGGCCGTCCATTGGCAGGAGAAACATCAAGAGGACAACAAAGATGACATCACCTTTGTGGGGCTCGAATCAATTCCAACAGATGCAAGAGGAGGCGACAGAGAACTCCACCTATGCCAAAAGGAAGCAAGACTAATATGCAAATACATGGGGGTCACAAACGGCCTCAACAGCGATCATGATTTTCATGTTTTCCTGTGATCATGTGTTCGATTAATTTTCTCTCCTCTTCCTCTGTCTACTTTCTCTGCTGCCACCCTTTTCACCTGAATCAGGGTGCATTAGATATTCTCCATGTCATTGATCACCATGCACTCGCTAACTGCCCCCTAACGTCACCTTAATCAGGTGACTGCTTATGACTTTGCCCCTTGGCATACCTTACCCCCGACCACATCACTCCTTGCTGTCTGGTCTGATGCTCCGGATCACAACAGCCCTACTTACATAAGGTAAGGCACCTTCATCTCCCCTGTTTCCAACCCAGGCAACCACATTGCCACACATGCACTTACTTAGCCCCATGCCACCTGGCATCCCACCGCTTGAACACACGTAGAAATTGTTCTGCAGTTTCCAACTGCACACATCCCTGTCGTACCGGGAGCTTCGACTCCCCTTGATACAGGGAACGCCCCTCTCTGATGCTAGCCAGCCTCATTACTCGCCCTTCATACACAGGGGCACGCCCCCGGCTTCTCTCCAGGCCCCGCTTGCACCAGGCTCTCCCATGACACTGGCCAGACCCACCATTGACGCAAACTCAGGCCGCCAATCCACGCAGACCATGCCACAGCCAATCCACACGGACCAACTTCCTCAAACAGGAAGTTTCACTCATACTCTCCAGACAACAACGTGCACAGAGCGCGACACCACACCACGCGATCCCGGCCGAGGTAAGAGATCCACTCATTCACCAGCCTACCAAACTTGTCCCCCTCACCGCCTCCCACCGGCAGTATTAACCAATTGGTCCCCAGGGACTTCTCCCTGGTCCTAGCACCATACTATGAGCCTAGGCTCCCCCTACCTCTTCACCGCTCGGCTAAAAAGCCTTTCGGACTGCTCGGTCTGCTTATCAAGCATACAACACCAGTCGCGCTCAGGCACCTCAAAGCAGGCATGCCGGCACCCCTACCAGCTCGTCCTACCAAACCTCGGCTCAGACGCCCACAGACCGCCCGGTCTGCCCACCATGCTTGGACTACCTCCCGCGCACAGGCACCTTAACCCAGGCACGCCTGCCCCCCGCGCCTCCCAGCCTGTCCTTGCTACCCCAGGCCTGCGCTACAACCGCGGGCCCCACCGTGCTGCCACTCCGGACTCCTACCCGCTGGCCACCCATATCACCGGCCCTATTGCATACCAACAGCTGCTCCACGGACCCATTCAGTCCTTCACCGCCAGCCGCACCAATTGAGCAATCATCCTCTACCGGCCCTGCTCATAGACTTCACAGTTGCCCAGCACCAGCCACCATCTACCATTGGCCATAACTGTGATATACTCACTGAACTCTTGCACCACCTGCCCTCCTCCCCAATCTCACCCCATCTCATGGTTCCCTTTCAGACCAGGCTAACCAGCCTTCTGGAACCCCGACTTGGGCCACCAGCAACTGTTACCACACAGCAATCCTGCTGCCACCGGACTACTGGTAAGCCCCCACTCATTGGCTCTGACAACATCTCTTCTCATCTTACCCTCAACCAAACAATTGGCATTAACTTTTCCAATCTGTTTTCTCCCCTCTTTTCCTTCCTTGGTACCCTGCCCTCTTAATGGAACCACATTTTGGGTTCTGCATTGTGTTTTTTAACAATATATCTGCAATCCAGGAACATTGTCACAAATGTATTGTGTAATGTCACTCCTCAATCACCACTTCCCACCCCACTTGACTACTCCAACAATGTCTGACCACATGCACTATATATGTTACCCGTGCTCATTTCAACCAATAAGTAATTATTTTTTACAATTGACAGACATGTACAAAACTGTTAATCGTTGCCACAACAAACCTGTGCTTTTCTCATGATGTCACCCCGCTGGATCACTTTACGCACACCCAACTCGCCTCACTCACCACAAATCACAGCCTTGATAAAGACCCGGGCCGAAACGCGCGTTGGCTGTTTTTCTCTTAACACCCAATTGGCACAAAATCAACTATTGATATTATTTTTTGCTGTTATCAGCAATAAAACCAACCTCATGTGACTAAAGGACTGGACATTTACTATGTGATCCTTTTTCACATTGAACCACTGAACAAAGCCAGAGCCCACTGCCAAACAAAGGTTTGTCTCCCCCCCCACCCCCCCAAAGCTCTTAACTATTCGGGAACCTAGGAGTGGCTCCCGAGCCAAACCATGTGCCAGGCGGCAGGCTAACTAATCAATCAACAACAGAGAGAGGGTCCGCAGAGGACCTACGGTCCCGACACCAAAACTCCTGAACTTACTGAAACTCGTATCAGGACATAACATCACTCTTTGTCGGCTTGCACATGGGAGATCCAAAGGGGTATGCGTTTATGAATTAATATGGAAACGCCACGCCTCCCCTGGCAGGGGGAATAGTGCGCCACCCCCACTCGGCCACAACATTATTTCGCTGACTCAACAGCATTAAGGTGCATCTCTTGTCGGAATATTGGATCCCCCTGAACCTCCTGCTTGAAGTTGGGCATCCTTTGCCTTTTGATAGGATGGTCCAGTCCCTGAATATTAAGAGTCACTAATGTGAGTGTGGTCACCTTATCCTAAGGGGGGCCTGAACCCAGTGTGTTGAGGCGCTCGTTGCCAATCCCACAATGGATAGTGCCAACGATAACAATGACCAGTACATACCATGACCCCCTAACATTGTAAACAAGAAAACATTGAGAATGGCGTACTACTACCCAATATAGAACTAAAGTAGCCCATGCCTGGGGCCTAACTGGATGGATGGAAGGATTGTCTTCCTCCCCCATGCATACCGGCGACCCTGCCAAGGGAGCACTGGTGGTTGTACCAGGCAGGTGTATTGTCCAAGCACTATAGAACCTGGGGAGGTTCAGATGAGCCCAGGGAGGCGAGCAATGCGGTGAGTGCCGTCCCTATGCTTGCAGTCAGGAAAATTGCCAGGTGGAACAATAATGCAGCAATCATTATGCGACGATGATGCTTATCCCGTGCAGCTGGAACTTGCAGCCCAGGGCCCCCACCGTCTGCACAGTGGGTGTAGAAGCAGGGTTTCTGATGTTTGTTAATCTGCTTAGAATCACATGCTGTGCATATGGTCTGACATCCAGTGGTAACCGCAGAGTATTGCATCTTGTCTTTCGAGAATCGAAAGGGGACGTCGACATGGGCGTGCCTGTTACACTATCCCTACGTGACGTGTAGTGTACCCAAAATCCCTCACCCGTCGAGGTCCCTCAGATTGTATTTTTTCCGCCCAGCATACTGGTCGCCTTGATGCGAAGCTCGTCAAAGACTTTGCTTATTGTCCCATCGACCTTTGGTCGAATAATTATATAAAATATCCATATCACCCTATCCGTTCCTTGTTTCGACGGTTGTTACAGACCTCTGCCGAAGACTTTGAAGAACTCGACGGACGGTGATCCAGTCGGCGCTGCCGACCACGTGGCCGGGCCTTCCGCCGGCCTATACAGTAGGAAGAGTGGGGTCGGGGTGGACATTTCTATACAGATTGAGAATGCCTTTCCCTTTCCTTCCTCTTTCCCTTTCGGTCTTCGTCACTCTAACCATCCTAAGCTATGGAGAGGATTCCATTTAGGTTTTGCCCTAATTGTAGGAGCAATTTCCCTTGGAAAAACCGGCACAGACGGTGTGACCGGAGCTTACCGCTCGATCACAAGGAGGAAGGATGCGCGGCTTGTAAGCTCTTCCGTCCTAAGACATTAAAGGAGTGTAGAGTCAAACGGTGGGCGGCCTACGGTATGTCGAAGGCTGAATTTTCTCCCTCTGCTGCAGCCACCGAATGTGACGATGGCGAGAGTGACGAGCATATCTCCGAACCGGAGGTTGTTGACCTTTCCACAGAATGCTCCCGTTCCGCATAGTCTGTCCCCGGCATCGATAGGCACGGCTTAGGCTATGCTATGGGGAAGTCCCACCCTGGCGACCTAGACAAACATGTACACAGCACAAAGTACACAACCCCAAGACAGTTTTCGGCCAGGTCGAAGAAGACTTCAGTGTCAACGGGTACACCGTAAGCCCTGGCGGCACCCGCCGACGGTCAGGTTCGGCAGCCCTCCCTGCAGCCGCAATTGCTCCTAGGGACCGGGCAATCAAAAACAAAGGGCACTACCCCCAATATATCAGGTTCCGCTGAGACGCATCGCCAGAAGGTGTCCGGCGACGATAGGGTTCCGGTTCCGCTGAAAAAGGCGGTCGCAGAAGACATGGCTCCGGCACTGCCGAAAAAGGCAGCCGCTGAGGACAAGGCCCCAACACCGGCAAAAAAGACCCCCTCGCAGGCTGAAGCTACGCACCTTCCCACCGCGGAGGACGTTGCCGGCAGCTTAGCCAGGATTGTCGCTGCCGATTCTCAGAAGTGGCAGGCCCGGGATGCGCAAAGGCCCAGGGATCCGTAGAGGTCCAAAGATGGCCTAAGGGGGGTACCGGAACCCACCCATAAGTCGAAAGAGAAGCACAGAGATGTCTCACATCTGTCGGTGCCCCAGGAGGAGTTCTCTGAGGGCAAAGGACTATTCTCGACGATGGGACAGAAATCTCAACGCTTTTCGACAGATGAACACGATCAAGACATTTTTCCACCTCTAGACCACTCTGTCATCGGTTTGGACTAGAGAAAAATGTGAAAACTGTATGAAAAGGCTGGACAGGTTTGTTTCCCGTTCAGAACAACCCACATCAAGGAGGCCAAGGGATAAGAGCCCTATGGGACTCCAAGTATAAGTTTCCAAGACTTTTTGACCCCTCTTTAGAAGAGGATATATACAATTACAATTTAACAGAGGATGACATTCATGCTGAAACCCAGGATGAAGAATTCATCACTCCTGAGGACATGCATGAGCCCATAGAGGGCTGGGAAGAAAGCCCAGATAGGGGTGACCCCCAACCATGGCAAACCGCGGATCATCAAGACCCTGATGTCCTGTCCCTGGACTCTCCCAAGTCCACTCCCAGTAGGCAACAACCATCGCCAGTGTATAACCAATTGTCTTTTAACGTGATGTTACGTAAAGCAGCTGATCGTTTTAAGATTGATATGGATGTGGCAGTCCCCGAAGCTGACTTTGTGGAAGATATCTTAAGGAAAAACCACTGGCCAGCCACGCCATTCCCCTCCTTAATTCAATTAAGAAACGTCTGGCTCCATCCTTATCGACACCTGCTCTCACAAGAGGTGTCAACTCGCAAATAGAAAAACTATTTTGCCCGTCTCCATCAGACCCTCTTTATATCAGAGATAATTCCACCCCAGATTCTCTGGTGGTGACTACTAAACGAAAGCGGGCAGGGGTCCCTTTGTCAACCGGCGAGGCACCCCCTGATAAGGAAGATAAATGACTTTACGGCCTGGGAAAAAGAATCACGGTTGCGGCCGCGTTCTCAATGCGCATTGCCAACAACAATACCTTGTTGGCCAGCTAAGCCGATGCCCAGCGGGCTTGACTACAGGAAGGCATACAAGAGGTTCCCGAACCCCTACATACTAGTCTCCGCTCCACTATCTCTGAAGGCAGACCGGTGAACCAGAGCATTCTTAAGAATACTTTGGATTCCGCAGAAACGGCTGGTCGATCCCTTGCTCAGGGAACACTCCTAAAAAGACATGCTTGGCTGCGGAACTCTGGATTTAAGCCAGAGACGCAAGCGTCACTAATAAACCCGTGGCAGAATCCAACCTGTTTAGGAAAGCGGTAGATGAGGCCCTCGAAACTGCAAAAAAGGAGCATGACACCTTAAAAACACTGGACCAGATCACACAGAGACCCTCTACGAGAAGAGGATCTGGATCCAAATGCTTTTTCGTGGCCAACGCTTCCCTCAGCAACAATAGTCCTCGGGAAACAATTGGAATTCTACACAGGGAAATAATGGACACACCACCCCAAGGGGTCAATGCTGTGGGAAAGGAAGAGGCCGGATCTCTACCCCTAGAGGTTCCCCGGCCACAGGCTCAAAATGACTTGAAGATTTGGTTCCCCTCCCATGCCTCCCCGGTCGGGGGCCAGCTAACATTGTTTCTTCAGGCATGGGAGGAGATAACTACAGACCAGTGGGTGCTAAGGACCGTGGCCCATGGGTACTGTATAGAGTTCAAACGGTCCCCAACATTCTGACCTCCACGAGCAAGACGACTGACACCAGACCATCTTCACATTCTTCTGCAAGAAGTAGAAACTCTACAGGAGAAAAGGAGCCATAGAAATCGTACCTCTGGCACAAGTAAAAGAAGGTATTTATTCAGGGTACTTCCTTGTACTCAAAAAGGATCTAACCATGCGCCCTGTTCTAGATCTGCGCCCAGCGAACAAGTTTGTAAAGCCACAAACGTTCTGCATGGTCACACTGCAGGAATTAATCCCACTGCTAACACGGGGATTACTTGGCAACACTGGACATGACACATACTTTCATATTTCAATTTTGCCAGCGCACAGAAAATACATCAGATTTATGATACAAGACGAGCATTATCAGTTCAAAGTACTACCCTTCGGCATAGCATCTGCACCAAGGGTATTTACAAAAGTACTAGCGGTGGCAGCAGCACATCTGCGCAGACAATCCATCCCGGTCTATCCTTACCTCGATGACTGGCTCATAATAGGGGACTCTTACGAAACATGTCTGTCAAATACCCAAAAGACGATAGATCTTTCATTCAGTCTGGGATTCTCTATCAACGAGAAGAAATCCATCCTAGACCCCAGTCAGGTCAAACAGTTCCTAGGGGCTCTAATTCGAACAAAGGACGGCCTCGTCTTCCCCCTCCAACGAGAGGGTCCAAAACATGTTGTTTCAGATCCCTCAATATGTAGCCAGTCGAGAGGTGACTGTACGCAAGGCTATGCGACTGCTAGGAATGATGGCGTCCTGTATCTACTTGGTTCCTCACGCGCGCCTGCGTATGCGCCCAATGCAAGAGTGGCTCAACAGCCAGTGGTGTCAGGCCAGCGGACAGTGGGACGATCTAGTACTCGTCTCGCTGGCCCTCGTTCTCTCGCTGCAGTGGTGGTCGAGGGAGAACCTCTTGAAAGGGAAATCCTTTACCACCCCTGCAGTGGAAGCCACTCTAACCACAGACCCGTCTCTTACAGGGTGGTGAGCTCACCTGCTTCAACAAGCAGTGCACGGGGCTTGGTCGTCAGACACAGCATCCAACCACATAAACCTGTTGGAACTGTTGGCGGTTGTCATGATGCCTACCCCCAGGCATCCGGACCAAGCCCATCAGCCCCGGGAGCAGGCATCTAGACATTTAGTAAAACCTCAGCAGGGGGCTATCTGGGTTCAGTCCTGGCGCCTTTGGCGCCAGGCTCATAGTCATTCCTTACCTCAGGCAGACCATGCTGCAAATGACTCCAATCCAACATGAAGCCTGAAAGGGACTATTTTTCTACAGGGACTATTTTTTACTCAGGTGTGGTTCTAGGGACTTCTTACCTGGGACTACTTTTGAGGCTATTTAAACCACGCCCGACCAGCAAAACACGCTTCGCGTTATTCTGCATCCAGCAGCGTAACGCTCACCGTGCCTACAGCCTGCATCCAGTCTTCTGCCACGCCCGCCTCGAAACCGGAGCTCCTAAAACAAAGAGGAAAGAAAGGGACAAGGTTAGAAAACAAACTTATTTCTATCCCACACCTGATTCTGGATCCATCTTGTCTCCGGACCTGTAAAGAACATCATTTCTGCACGCGCCGCACCTCCAGCTGCAGCACCACGCCATACTCACCAGTCTTCACAGCATCCTTCGGGTCGGCGCTGCCTCCATCATTTCTTCGCCGAACTTCGGCACCTAGGAGACAAAAGAAAACCACAAGGTGAGCCGAGGGAACCAACAAATATAATTCTTACCGCCATAAACTTACCCGATTTACCACCGGAGGCATCCTTTTGTGACTCTCCATATTTTCACGTGCCGCATCTGTAAAGAGACGAAACAACACGTTTTCCACGTGCAACATTTACCGGACAGCGCCGGGTAATACAGACTCTTACCTGAGCCACACCAGCTGCCACAAGAGCATCTTTTCACGAGCCAGCTGCAAGACAAGAAAGGAAGGGCGGAACAAGAGTGAACATCGGACATATTGAACTCTATGAACTTAATACTTACTGGTCCTCACCAGGAACCTCAGAGTCAATACTCTCCGGAACTCTCTCGAGCCTTCAAACCAGTGAAGTAACTGGAATCGACGCGCCCCTGCAAATCCACGCAGGATGGAGAGCTCATCTTTCAAGAATATAAGGTGAGATTGCTGTGAGGGCATTTCGGAGGTGATTAGTTGGGGAGGACTGTGGGGGTGCCAACACTTGAATCCACAAGTGGCTAAATCCATGCCTCCACTTGCAGGAGAATATTTCTATGGGTTAAGCAGACAAGATTAGGAGGGCAGATCTAGTCAGTCATCGCTGAACTACGCATCACGTGGGTGGAGACCGCAGCTGTCCGGGTCCGACCGACGTCCCTGCGGGAGCCAGGTGAGCGTAACAGCAGTGTCCAAAGCACTAAAAGCTTTCCAGACACAACTGCAGGGGAAGACGATCCTCATCCTCACAGACAGCACCACAGCCATGTACTATCTGAACAAACAAGGGGGCACTCACTCTCCGGGGCTGTCCAAACTGTCCCAGAACATTTGGAAGTGAGCTCTCAAACGCAACTTACTATCACAACCTGTTCCAGGGGAACTCCATCTTCTGGCAGACGTACTCAGCAGAGACTTTGTTACCCAGGGAGTACAAATGGCGATTACACGAAGACATCGTCTCCAACGTTTTCGCAGAATGGGGCTTCCCAGAGTTAGATCTGTTTGCAACTCTGGAGAACGCTCAATGCCAAGATTACGCCTCCAGGTACACCCAGAACCGCTCCAAGGGGAACGGACTCGGGATAACATTATCAGGGAGATTTGTCTACGCTTTTCCCCCAGACACTCTTTCTCAACAAGATTGTGCACAAGATGCACCAGGAACCAGTCACAATGATACTGGTGGCCCCCATGTGGGCCCGTCGACCCTGGTTTGCTCATCTGATGGAGATGTCCCTATCTCCTCCAGTCAAACTGCCTTGCCCGGACAACATGTTGTCGCAAGACAGAGGGGAGACGCTTCATCCATGCCCGCAGACATTGAACTTAGCAGCCTGGCTCCTGAGGTCATAGAGTTTGGTCACCTGCAACTCCCTCAGAGTTGTATGGACATTCTCAGGAAGGCAAGAAAGCCAAACACCAGATACTGCTATTCCAGTAAATGGAAACTGTTGGTCATCTGGTGCAACTCAAAGAGCATTAAACCCATTAACTGCTCCCCCACACACATTGTGTTATACCTAACTCATTTACTTGACTCAGGCCTTGTCTTCAACTCCATAAAGGTACACCTAGCTGCACTTTCAGCCTGCACAACATCACAAAAGAAAGTGTCATGGTGGAAGATACCAGTTAGTAAAGCTTTCATGGAGGGAGTGAAAATAATTCACACCTCCCATTTCTAGCCCAGCTCCCGGATGGGACCTCAACGTGGTGTTGACTAGGCTTATGGGGGCTCCTTTCGAGCCCATGCACAAAGCAAGTCTTAAAGACCTCACCCTTAAGACTGCTTTTTTAATAGCTATTACCTCCATCAGGAGGGCAACTGAACTACAAGCGCTCTCGATCCCTTTGTAACAGTTCGCAAAGACAAGGGGGGTCATTACGACCCAGGCGCTAATTGCGCCAACTTTACCACCATGGTGTAAACTACGTTTACACCATGGTGGATGGCAGATTTACCGCCCCATTCCAAGGTGAGTAGGGTGGTAAATCCCCATTTCCCATTTTCCCTTCCCCATTCCCATTTTTGCCCCATAGGGCATAATGGGAGTGGGGAAGGCGCTAATTTCGCCACCGTAAATTACGGTGGCGTAATTAGCATCATGGCAGGTTAGCGCCATGGATTTTAACGGCTGCTAAAAGCAGCTGTTAAAATCAGAATAGGCGTTAAGGGTTAACGACGGCGTTAACCCTTAACGCCTGGGTCGTAATGAGGCCCAAGGTGGTTCTGTGCACTCCCCCTAGATTTGCGCCTAAATTAATTTCCAAGTTCCATGTGAACCAGTCAATAGAACTACCAACCTTCTTTCAAAATCCTTCAAGCATGGGAGAAAGAACCCTGCACACACTGGATGTACGCAGAGCTGTCATGTTCTACATGGAAAGAACTCAACCACTTAGAAAAACTAATCCGTTTTTTGTTTCGGTGGTGGCAGGAAGAGAAGGAGACGGAGTGTCCAAATCCACTATCTCTAGGCGGATTGTCAAATGTATTACACTCTGCTACAATCTTGCTCTGAGAGATCTGCCCTTGAAGCCTAGAGCACATTCCACTCGAGGCACTAGGGCGTCCATAGCATTCATTGCAAATGTTCCCCTTGAATCTATTTGCAAAGCCGAAACCTGGGGTTCTGTACACACCTTTACAAAACACTACTGCCTAGACACTCTTTCTAGGTCTGATTCTCAGGTGGGACAGGCAGTACTAAGACATCTTTTCACTACTGTTCCTTCTCACAACCCACCTCCAACTCCGGGTACTGCTCGCTAGTCTATGCACAGCATGTGATTCTAAGCAGATTAACAAACATCAGAAGACATGCATTACTTACCTTAAAAGCATTTATGATGGTTGTATCTGCTTAGATTCACATGCGCCCACCCTTCCATCCCGCTTGGATGGAAGGAACATAGACGTCTTATCACTTTCTCTCTCTTCTGTACTCACTCACAATAGTCACAAGGCTCCCTCTTGGCAGATGAAATACAATCGGAGGGACTTCGACGCGTGAGGGATTTTGGGTACACTACACATCACGTAGAGATAGTGTTACAGGCACGCCCATGTTGACGTCCCCTTTTGATTCTCGAAAGACGAGATACATTACTCTGCGGTTACCACTGGATGTCGGACCATATGCACAACATGTGAATCTAAGCAGATACAACCATCAGAAATGCTTTTACGGTAAGTAATGCATGTCATATCGTCCATAGTCCATCAATGCAGGCTTGCAGAGGATCAATAGTTAGTTAGCCATGCATGCTCCTCATGTCCTCACTTCATTGTGATCTCCTGTCTCTGGTCAAGACCTGGTGGCCCCCTGTCCGCTCTTTTCCATCTTCCGTTTGGTTGTGACTGGCATTGCGGCAGTGACAAGTGGTCCTCCTGCGAGTCTCCTCCATTCATCGTCGGAAAGTCGATGGTCACCAAGTCGCAGTGTTTCAAAAAGCGGCAGGCCTCCTCGGGGTCCTTAAACGAGTGCCACTGTCTATCAAGCTGAATGCACCAGACAGCCAGGAATTTCAGATAAAATCTGTGCTCTGTGCCCTTTAGCGCCTCGAGTAGGTGATTAAATCCCTTCCTGTGGCGTGAGACCACCATTGAGTAGTCTTTGGACATGCAGACCTCCGCATTGCCCACACAGACTTTCTCACGGCCCGGTACGCCTTAAGTATTGCCAGCTTGTGTTGGAAGTTAACGAGGCGCATGGTTATGTCTTGTGGCCATTCTCCCACCGTGGGCTTGAGTGCAAGGGCCCTGTGAACCCGCTCAATGATGTAGTTCCTTGGATTGTCCATGCAGAGTTGGTCTTGCAGGAAGCCATAGACAAGATTCCAGATCGGTGCCCTCAGCGTGCCCCTCGCAAAAGCCCACTAGGTGAAGGTTATTCCAGCAGGACCTGTTTTCTTGATCCTCCATCTTGGCACCTAAGCGCTGCACCTCTTTGATCAGGCCATCCAGATCCATGGTGGCTGTTTCATAATTGTCTTCCAGTGAACTGATGGGTTGCGCCTGTGCATTGTGCCGTGTGTGCACTTCTTGCAGGTCCTGTTTTGTATCTTGGACGGTGCAGTTAGTCTCCTGCGTCCGCTGTCCTATTACCCTCCTTTCGGCTAGAATTGCTTGTAGCTGTTCTGGATATCCATCTTGTGGTGCTTGCGAGAGGAGTGGCGCACCGAGGCACCGACAGAGGTGGTATCCTCTGCGCTGCCAGAAAGGGTTTCTGCAGCAGCCGGTTACTTGACCAGCAGGAGCGAAAGGGAGGGTGTGAGCCCGGTGGAAGTATACAGAGTTAAGGCTTCTCCCCTTAGTGCAGCCCTCAGGCGGGCCAAGATCCACTGAAGCCGGAAGCTGCACCCACAGCCAGTGGCTCACGTGGCACCGCACATTATTTGGTGTTGCAGTCTACAATATTGGTGGCAATTGAAGGCAGTATATGGCAGCGGAGGAGCATGGGCGCCGCCCCCCACTACTGATGCTCGTTATGCGTGCCTGCCAGGAGATGCGCTGCTGTCCCGGGGAACGAACTGCACCCTTCAACCATGGGCTCGCCAACCAGTCAGGGAGACCCCACCTCCCTCCCCCAACAAGCGTCTCAGCTCTCTCCCGGCTCATCATTCAGTACCTGGGGTGCGTTTCCCTCCGTATATGGTCTCCTTGGCACTCCTGGGGGCACAGGTCCCCAATGGCGCCAGCCACGCTAATGGCAGTGAAAATGTTTGCGCTTCGGTGGGAGACTCGGCACCTTCTACCTGGTTTCAGGGTACGCAGTGCCAGGCCATAAGGAGAGCAGCATTCGTCGTTCAAAGAAGCTTTTCCCCAGCTGGTCGCCTCATTCGCCGACCCATTCCACTGCGTAGCAGCTCTCTGTGGATGTGCATGGGGAGCCGATCCTAGCTGTCCTCCATTCCGTCACCTGTATCATCGCCTCCATGTCATGCAGCATTATGTACTTGAGCGCGGCTTTGAAGCAATCGCAGGCCTTTAATATCTGCTGTCTAGCAGCCTGGGGGCACGCTCCCGTCCTCCAAGCGCAGCATTCACAGAGGCCATCCGCTCCATGACAAGCGGCCAGCCCCTAACTCCGGACCTGTTGGCGCCTGTATGTGCCGAGTGTCCCTCAGCGGCAGCGTGCAGCGCTCCTCTCTATAAATCTGGAAGCACACCAGTTGGCATGCAGCAACGTCTCTCCGGTCACGGCACCCCAGCCCTCAGCAATTCAATGTTACACCTCTGCGCCTTCCGTGTCAGCAGCAGTCTGGCTCTGCAAGTGGGTAGAGCAGGGGATAGGTGGGCAAGTGGTCGCTGCAGCCTGCCCAGGCACACGCAGCGCCCATCACCGGTCCGAGGTCCCCTGCAGGACCCATAGTTGGCATGTACATGTTGCAGCCCCCGAGCTGTCAAATTCCACATCTAGTGCAGAAATTCCACCAATTAGAGCGGGATGAAAATAGGCACCTGTTGCAGAGCTCAATCACCCTGCGGCCATCTCGCTCGGGCTTTCGAGCGCCCCCTCCCACTATAGTTTTTACTGGCTTTTTCACAATCGGCTCTTGAGAGCAAGTAGACTGTTCATTCATGCTCTCATAAGTGCTCTATATGCTTCCACATGGCTTCCCCATCCTAATACTGATCTTTAGATCTTCCATTGAGTCAATTGGTCTCTCCCTCGTCTCAGTACTTACGGGCTCCTTAAGGGGTCCACACTTTTCCTCATCCCAGTGCTTCCTATATTGGTGGTATGTCAAAAACGCATAGGAACACTACGGAAAGTGTTGATGGAAGGGGGGTAGGGTTAGGTAGACTTTGGGGATACCATGTTCTCCCCAGGTTGTCACTGATCCCATAGGGTGCTTCCCTTGCCATGAGATCCACCCGCTGAGTACCACCTCCAGGGGGGACAATCGGGTAGCGGCCTCACTACCCTGGCCTCATGGGAAGGGGCTCCCCTAGGGGAGAAGTGACAACATCCAGGGGTTCACCACAATACCTTATGTGCCTTGCTTTCTCTCTTCATAGCCAAAATAACAAAGTAGGAGCCCTCTGGTCACTAAGTGCTACACCAGGCCAGTAAAGAAACATTTACCTGAATGCTTTTCCGCAGCATAATGCCAACATTCTCTCCATGCATCCCCATGGCCACTTTCTGTGAAATGTCTGGCGCTTAGCTTTCAGAGTTCCTTGGCTGATCACACCAGGAAGTGCTATGCTAGTGGTTTTGAAGGAGGGCATGTGGTGGTGCACTTTTGAACGCATCTTGCTGATTTGTAGTTATGTCTTTGCATTTGAGGTGTCCCTTGCACGCTTCTCTTCCCATCTGCCGGCTTTACAGGTTACTCTTACAGCTTAGTGGTATCTGCAGTGCTATTGGTTTAATTCCACAAATGTCGTTGAGATAAAACAAATCGCCACCACACATGTCTACATGTAAGCACGCCCTTTTCAATATGGGAATTTTAAGCCTCTCTGCAAACATAACCAAATAAAAGTTGGATTTCGGCACAGCATTATAGCAATTTGCTTTTCAATTTGCCATAAAATCCTCCAGTGTGTATTTACTGTTTTATCAGTGTTTGTTTAAGTTGGGTCTTTTGATTGTAGATTGCAGTGTTGCTAAACCTTTAGAGACCTAATGCAGCACAAATTGGCTCCTGTTGCATAAAAATAGCCAAGAGTGAAGTAGGATAGTATGAATTTATCCAGGTTTGTTTGATATTTTTTAGAGCGCTACAAGTTTGTCTCCCAGGGCGCTCCTTCACAGATCAGAGGGTGTGCACCTTATAACAGAAAGCATCTTACATCAAAGTAACACAAATTTGAAGAAAAGTATGGAAGAGTACTTGTGAGGAATTTGACCATCCGCACGGTGGGTGTGCGCCCGCCTCGGCTTTTGTGAAATTTTAAATGAAATTGAATGATAGATCAACCTCTGGAAAATGTGTGGGGCTAATCTGCACAACATATTCATAGACCCATGTACTCTTGGTGGACACAGCCTACAGGTGCCCCCCCCAGCCCTTGTCATATTTAGATGGAATATGACAGCCAAGAGTACATCAAGGCAATTCAGATGGGAGAAGGCAACATCTTCCTCCTGCCATGACCAGCCTAATTAACAAAGGCTCCATGGATCCGTCCTTTCCTTTGTTAGCTACTGGTGGCAACCTCACATACTAATCAGAGTTAAATCAAACAGGCCCACAGGAGGCCTGGTTGACGGACTACCAAAGGACAGGAAACCCCCAACAACCTTTGATATGCACAGTGTCAACCTGAAGCCAGCTCCCACCTTTAAGTTTTAAGGGCAGTGACGTGTCATGTCTGGAACAATATATTTACAGTAGTCATCCCTGCAGGTGGACCCCATTCAAAAGGTACAAGTATGTGGTTTGGCGGAGACCAAAGGTCTGGTCCCGCCAGAGCTTCAAGGGAGACCTGCCGCTTTGATCAGGAACCACAGAGAGCTCAATTGACATGAGGGACCCTTTGATCCACAACTGACAGGAAGATGGGTGGGACTTAGTATTACATGTTTTCACCCCTTCACCTTTTCTGTTACAAAGCACGCATATGACCTCACGCATACAGGAGATTGTTGGTGGGGACCCAGGATTAAGGCTTCGCCTACACCAATAACTGGGGCACATTTGGCTTTAAAAGAGAGTCGAGCCCCTCTTTTGGCAGATCACCTGAAGACTTCACAAGGAGTAACAAGAATAACTCATTTGTAACCTGGCTGGAGGTACAGTCTGCCTTCCAGCTTCCGCCATTGAAGGAAGGCCGGGATTTCCAAAGATTGAAGCAAGACCCCACCCCTAAACATTTCCCAGGGAACAGAGTGAGATTCTGAATCCAGAGGACCCTCCAGCAACTCCAGAACCGGTACCCAGCCAGCATACAGCGGTCCATGCTAGGCTCTGCTAGCAAGATACCTAGGTGGGAAGTGCCTGAGAGTCTCTGAACCAAGTACCAAGCCATTGCCTGCAAACACTCTCCTCCGCTTTGTTCCGTCCGTCTTAAAGAACGACACAAGCCCAGTGAAGAAGCTAGGAGGAGTGCATTGATGAGCATCAACCAGCTTCAGCCTTAAAGTACATCTTCAAGCCAGTTGAGCCCCTCGAAATGCAACCGACTGCACCTCTGACTGTTGTAATGCCGCAATTCGCTAATGTTGTCTGAGACGCCTTGAACAGTGCTTCAGACCCGCCAACCAGCATTAGGACAACGATTCCTGACCCCGAGCCGGCGTGTAGGCCAGCCTGCAGCCATCCATCCAGCCTCGCTTGCCGAACTACCTGCTGCCTGATGCCCGCAGCTGTCTCCCGTCTTGATCTCTGTCGCAGGAGCTGCAAAGCACCCTCAAACTGTCTCGACCCTGTCAAGCACCAAGAACATCTACAAGCACAAGGTACATTGTGGTTCTGTCCCACTTGTCCTTCTCTGAAGGCCCCTAGTGACCCATTGCTCCCTTTGTGTTGAAACCAAGTATCCTTGAACTATTGTGATTAATTACTTTAACAACTACCCTCCTGTCAGTATCCAGAGTGCATCCCTTTTCCTTCTTGAAACTATCTGTCCTATGCACTCCTTTACAGGGTGGGTTGTATTTTGCAGTGTGCTAGAACTGTCTGTTGTGATAATAATAATAAAGTAGATATTTTTATACAACCTTGACTGGATAGTCCCTTTTATCATTGGGTAATAATTGTATTTTCGGTGTGTTGCAACTAACCAACAATCCACGACCCTGAAGAGATAAGCCTGCCGTCTGTCCACGTTACCAAAATTGGACAAGGAGGTTTATTATTTGCTTGTGTTTCCAATCTGTTCGGATACCTTCTGATGTACTGGAAGTGTGGGGCTGATTGATGGTTTAGAAACAGATATTCATCCCTGGACCACTGGTGCCCCAGAAGTTGATTCGTCACAGTACTGAAATAAAAACTGTGTTTGGGTTAAAGTTGGAGCCCAATATGGTCTGCTTGGTTTCAGGACCTATATGTATCTGAGCACCAATGTAGTCATTACCAGGTTTCTAATCGTGATTTCTGCATGTGGTTGCTACTCAAAGTTTGAGAGAAGAATGCCACATGAAACAGTCCAGTAAAGTCCATTGTCTATGACCCAATGCTCTGCTGGTGCATTACATGGTCAAGTTAAAGGGAGTAAGGAGTAGCTGTAATGATCTGCAGTCTCCCTGCCACCACACAGACACTTGGGGTGGACTGTGAGGAGAGGTACTGGCGGCACGGTGCTGGCAGGCGAGCATAAAATGGGATCATGCAGTGCATTTTGCTGCCGTCTTCATGAGCACTGGTGGTAGCAAAACTGCTGCTGGCAAGCATCTGTAGCAGTGATTCCCGCCCCACCCCCATTACCTCATATCCACATGGGGCCCAACAGGTGCCCCTTAGCCCTACTGCCACAATGCAGACCATCAACTGGGTGGTCTACATTGTGCTGATTCTCCACAGTGATTGCCGCTCATTCAACTACTAGTCAACCATTATATGATAACTCTTAGGGATCTTGTTTACCCGCATGGATTCCTCTTTTATATGTACGCTGATAATACCTAGGTCATCCTCTGCTTGGTGGATGACCTGCATGTTACAATGTGGCGACTTTGGCACTTTAGGAAGGAGGTTGGCCTGTGGATGAAGAGAAACTTGCTAAATTGAAACCCAGCAAAAATAGAAATAATGCTCTGCCACTTACCGAGCATGAGTCATTATGCTGTTGCATCGTGTCGTCGGATCTTTGGTGCTCGAAACTGGGCTCTTGCCCTGAACCGGTCAACAAGGTGTGTAAGCTGGGAGTCCCAATGATTCTGACTTGTCTCTGAACACCCTGATATCCCCTGTGCTGTGCTCTTGCTTCTTTTGCATCCATATACCGTTGAACTTTCTAGACTATTTTGCCTTGCCTCACAAAGCACTACTTTCAAAAACCTTAGTCTCTCACAGGTTACATTATGGCAATGCTCTGTACTTAGGGGGGCGGCCTTCTAAGGAACTTGGCCAAATTACAAATCATCCAGAATGCAGCAGCGAGAACTCTTATGAGACTTAACTGCAGAGATTATATTACTCCAGAACTGTACGCTCTGCACTGTCTCCCAGCTGAGTCTAGGGTGTACCATTGTCCATAGGTCATTGGATGTTGCATCATACAGGGCCTGGTGTCTTTGATGTACACCCTAGAAGGTGATCGAAGGTCTTGTTCCCTCACCTTGCTAACCGTCTCCTGCTTTAGGCTTTCGTGATGGGGCCATCAATCCTTTTCTGTGCAAGCTGCTGAGCTTTGCAACTCAATTCGTTTTGCGTTAAGGACACTGATTTATTTAAGATGAAAACAGAAGATGTATCTCCTTCTCTGTTAACTCTGCTCGAAGTCCAATTTATTGTGCCTTTTATTATCTCTGGTCTGATCTGATTTTTCCATGGAGGCAAGCTGTTCGCATCAGCTCCAAGATGCTCCTTTGAGGTATACATGTTCTCTGCAAAACTGCTTACCATACCACCCTAACGGGTTCTGTAAGCACGAGGAGGCTGGCATGGTGCTTGGCACACCTACCTGTGTCTGTAGGCACGTACGTTAGCATGTTATAAATCCGAAATAGCGTAGGATCGACAGGGCCATTATTTGACATTTTCGCTTGCTAGATCATTAAACGGTCAGTGATTTATGTGTGTCAGTTTAATGCAGTTCATCCTTACCTTGTGTTGGCAGAGGCCAATTCAAACTTGTGTGTGGTTGGAAACAGGGCGTTTAACTCTGCAGTAGTTTCTGTTATTCAGTCGTCACACCTCTGATTGTCTTGGCAGCAAATGCTCCTCCTCGTTTATTTTTAGAGTTAAACTTTTCTACACCAGAGTGACATCTGCTTAGTTTACTAAACAAAAAAAGGCCTACGCATATACTTTACATTAAATAAAATAATTAATTCAATAAGGAAAACCTTACCGAATAAGTAAGTTTTGCTGCACTGGTGCCAAAATAGTGTGAAGCTAACATCTGCTAAGAGTAAGTTGCTGACTTTGAGAGCTGTACTCAGAAGTTGTCTGACCATGACTTGGATCAGAATAATATACACCAACCCATGACGACCTGAGATTGCACTGTACTGTTCCCCTGGATTAACAATCGAGCCTGTGAAGGACCTGAATCAGAGATCTGCAGTTCATTAAAAACTGTTTCTACCTGCTTGAGCCAAGCACAGCATGTTACCCGTAACCTGTGTATATTGAGCAAAGTAAGTGCTATTTATTCAGAGCAAAATGTAAGCATCCAAGCTACTTCATTCTCCACTTTTTGGTAACGCAGAAGCTCTGCATACAAGGTATTCTTATAGTTACAACCTAGACGTTTACTCAGTCTGGTCCCACCAACAGTGAGTTCAAACCTTTGGGTGTCCTCTCACTGTGAAACCCGGTCCTGGCAGTAGCAACCACTTGGGCATGGATATAATATATAATATGGCATTTATTATGTGCCTGTACACAAGTGTTTCTAGGCTAGACAAGTAAGGGGAAACTGAGGGAGGACACAACAATGATCTTACTAGGCCTTGTGTGATTCAGATCGCGCAAGTATAGGGAAGAGGAGTGGCAGAAGTGCTGAGGGGGGGTGAAGTGCAGCCAACTCAAAAGTGCAGCCAGCGGGTGGCTCAAAAGTGCAGAGCGAGTGGACTGTAGGATTGCACATAGAAACCACAAGTGCTGGGGGAGCCAAGGGCAACTGGACATGCCAGAGCCTGTCCCCAAGTTCAGAGGGTAGCCAGGTGACCAGTGCATGGAGCAGTCTGGACATCAGCAGGGGAGAGGAAGAGAGAAAGCGGAGGCGAAAAGAAAGGCCTTCAGTTGCTTCCAGAACCGGAGGTGGTTGTGCTCAAGTTTGAGAGAGACAGGGAGGCTGTTCCAGAGGGAGGCCCCAGCCGAAGAGCGAGATCTGCCCCCAACTCTCTGCTTGGAAAAGCAACTGACCTTCAGAGAGTTGGAGGTGGATCAGTGGAGAGCTCGAAAAGGGAGATGTTTAGAAAGAGAGGGTTGGAGGTAGTGCGGTCCCTGACCCCAGAAAAATTGGTGGACGATGCAAAGGGTCCTTGCCGCCACGGGGAGCCAGTGAAGAGATTTCAGAGCTGGAGAGATACGATCCCTGGGCTTGAGGCCAAGGACAAGTCTTGCAGTCCTGTTCGGGATAAGTTGTAGAGGCAGGAAGATTAAAAAGAGGCTGTTTCAGTAGTCCAGCCTGGAGAGAACCAGAGAACTGGAGACAGTGAGCCTCTGGGGGAAAAGTGAGGAAAGGGAGAATACCTCTGATGAGGTGCAGCAGATAGTTTGACTTCTTAGAGACGTCAGATATGTGAGTAGAGAAGAAGAGGAGGATGTACAGCCTATGATGAAAGAGGCCATAGTTGCACGCCTAGTCCACTGCTAAAATGCACATATCAATGACTAATAGAAGCTCTTGCCCTTCATGGCCCAGTCTCACTCAGTTATTTGATCCTGTGATTGTTGTAGTGTAAGCGCTCTGTGTCTTGTATGCATCGTAATGAGCATACAAAGTCTTCCATTGTCAATATATTACAAAACAAAAGTTTCTATCTGAGGTTTGTGGTTTGCCTGTCCTCGGAAGCCGAACCATTAATGAAGCTATATTATCCCAGCAGAGAGCGGATTGCAACAAAGACGAGCTGCATCTCAGATGCTGAAGTTTAGTTGCATTTATAATTCTTTATCTTGGGTGGTGGGCAAATGCGGAAAGGTATATCATTGACCAACATATGTGTTCAGAGTAGCCCGATTGACTGAGCACCCCATTCAGGGTGCTAATCTCTTACACCAAATTTCAAAAGCAAGCCTTTTGCAGGTCTTCACCCATAAGAGTTTGCAGGGTAAATAATAATTACTCAAGACATGCACACAACTTTGAATTTAATATGGCAATTCTTTCCCCATCGCCCAATATTACGGTCATGATAGTTTGCAACACCATCCCGACGCCCCAAAAGGCTTGTCTGACTCGGAGCTGTTCTCCAACACCCTCGACCCTGTTGCTTTTTGTTCTCACTGCGCATTGACACAGACTTCAGGAAGTCCTCTGTCCTCTTGGGTTCTCTAAAAATGTATTCTTTATCATCCAGTGTCGGCTGCACCAGATCCACTTTTACTCCTTGGTTTACGAATCCCTTTTTGATTGAGTATAAGACCCTTTTTTATTGTTTATGGAGCTTGGTCCGGGAACTGCAGGGTTTGACGACCCTCTTGTCTCCTCCTGCTTAGCTGCTGTCAGGTTCCTCTCTTTGTGTCTCGAGTCTGTTACCAGGAATCCCAGAGGGTCTCCCCCATCATTATGTTTCTTGTCAATGCTGAATGATACAACTCTGTTAAATACAATACAAAGTACATGTGAATGGGGTCTTCCTCCACATGTCCTCGTGGCCCACCTAGCAATGAAAGAAGAGGGGTTCACCCCCTTGATTCCAATGTTTGTGCTTGCCGCCAGCACTTATTGTATGGCTGCATTCATGTTTTTATCTGTTTTTCTCAGGCTTTGAAATGCTACCCCAAACATACTTTGTAGGAGGAAATTGAATCGTAAGAGCACAGACTTCAATGGCATTGATGGATCTGTTTCATAAGGTGGAGCTACCTCCCATCCTGGCTGTGATGCTAGAAATGCATCGAGGGACAGGGCCGCCGTATCCTTGTTCTTTACTGCTTTTTATCGTGTGTTCTGTCATGTTTTCCGCGCAGGAGTTCGTGTGGGACTCCTGGCGGTGAAGCTCTCTTTTGGTTTGGTGAACAGACCCATGGAATACTCTTATGGCACCCATGGGTGGGGGTACAACTCTGTGACCCTAGTGTATGTTTTTGGGCATCTATGTGTGACCCACAGAGCAGGGTACGGGCAGGTGGCAGCTCCGTGCTGAAATGACTGGTGCCCTGAGCGTCCTCCATTTTGGGATGTCCAGGCCCTGTCATTGGAATCGGTAGATTCCTGATGGAGACAAGATGGCCCCCGTGGCCTCTTGCCGTCCATTGCCTTTTACCTTGATCTTCCCGAAGTTCTGGGAAGCCCTGCCTCTGTCCTTTCCCCCTGACTGGCTGTTGGGTGGAAGTTCCAGATATGGTAGTGAGGGGAAGTGCTGACCAGACTAGCTCGAGCCTTTTCAACGACTGTATGTTGTGGGTACGCCTGTGGGTGGGACCTGGGTGAATGGAGTGTGTGACGAATACGCATTCTATATTGTGGGTGTCTAGTATCTGGTGTTTGACACAATGACTGAGACAGCCCTGCCTGAAACCGGTATGAATGCAGTATGCAGTATGGAGTGTTGAATGGGTGGGTACTTGTCCCAATACACATAACTTGTTGTGAGTGTCTGGAGAGAAGTGAATGGCCTGAATGCACTGTGTGCCTGATTGGCTGCCTATAAACACAAGGGTGTGCCTGAACATACAAAGTCAAAAAATATCATTTGTGGAGCTAACATTATTATTCTCCTGGTAGCCTAAACAATAGATTAAATCAAATTCAATATTTTAATTTACTGGTCTCTCACCAGTCAAAGTAACCTTTATGAGAAAAAAAGGGGAAAAAAGTACATTGGCATAGAAAAATTATAAACTTGCTTTAATTGTTAGTTTGTAGCAAGACAATGTGTCAATTTAATAAGTACATACAACATGAAAAACATACAAAGACAATGCAATTTACAAAGAGAAAAAAACAGGACTATTTGGTCCATACAATCAATGCGAGCAGAATTTATGCAAAGGTTCACCGAAGTAGGGGTACAACCCCACTAGGAAATAAACATGGGAACCCAATATATGGGAACTGACAAAAAATGATTTGGTGTTAGCAAAACAGTGAATACATTTTAAATCATAACAGTTTTCCGAGATAGCTAATAAAACTTAAACTATCCCTAGCTGACCCTTACTTGTCTAAAGGCTCAGATTAAACAATTTCGTAAAAATGGCACAGTACATGCGCCAACCAGAGCCTGATTATGGCTACAACAAAAAGAATATATATATCACACAGAATATTGTTTGCTAAGCCTAATTTTGGCTAACCATGTAAACAATGTCGCACAGTGCTGTGTGTTAAGCCAGATTTTGGCTGAAAAAAATTTCGACATATACAATGTCACCCAAACAGTCATTTATCTGCTGTTGTCACAGGCTGAAAGGGGGTGCACTACGCCTACCGCTATAAAGCGTGTATGTCCATGATACCAAAGGGCAGGAGAATGTAGTTCCTGCGACCATTACATAGGACTAGTTGGCGTTTCGGTGGTATATTGATGGGTAGCAACCACCTTCCTCAGGTACTGGGATCTTCACATTCAGTCTTAATACAGACAGCCTTAATGTAGGGGGTCCTCCTGAAAATGTAGTAACGGGACATTTTGTGAACTCAAAAGGTTTAACTTTAAATGGGAAGAGAACTAGAGCATATACCAATATATGGTGAAGGCATCAGGCCTTAGTGCCCCAGAACCAAGTTGGCAGTTCCCCCAGACAGAAAACGTGAAGGTTACCAGAAAGGCGCCCTTAAAGTGTAAAGAGCGTGCCCAAAAACTAAGTCACCTCGTGAGAAAAAATAAGTGAAAGATGTGATCATATAGTGAAAAATGTGTGTGATAGAATACAAAAAATGCTGTGCAAAAGAAAGGCACATAAATCAAAACATGGCGGAACGTACCTCAGAGGGCACATCATGTGCTCACCATGCAAGATGTCGTGCATTCAGCGCATTATTTGGGTTTAGCAATTAGAAAACGAACTGAATCTGGAATTTTCACCTAAAGTGTAAGAGGAGGAGAACAAAGACATAAAGGTGGCGATAGTTTATGTGCAGCGGTAATTTAATACGGCTGGTGTGCAGGTATGGTAAAGGTAACAAAAACTCACCATATGAATATGTGGATGCCCATGGAGTGCTTTGTATTTTATGCAGGACACGAAAACTCCTAGCCTGGGGCTGGTGGTATCAGGCTATGGGTTAATGAGTATGGCAGTGCTGCATAATAGTAAAAAATTACAAGCCCAACATGTGGGTTAGGCAGTGTAAATAAAACGCCCAGCGTGTGGGTCAGTAATGGCTTAGTGAGAAAAGTAAGTAAAATGGAACTTACTGTTGACTTCTACCACGTAGAAGCAGCAGATGACTTGCTTCTAAAGAAAGCTGCGGCTTGCTTCTGGAAAATGCTGCGTGTATCCGCTATTCTTCATAGTGAAGAAAAAGGCAGCCAGTGGGGTATAGTAGCACTCAACTGGAAGGCATGTAACACTGAATGGAAAAGGTAGACAAAGAAAGAAGACTGGGACTAACAAAGTGAATTGGTAACACTGAATGAAAAAGGCAGACAAAGAAAGGGGACTTGGACTAACAAAGTGAATGGAAAGCAAAATGGAGCCCTTCCATGAATGACCGGACACAAACAAGGGACTAACACTAACATTGCAGGCTTGCTGAAACTTTAGTGAAGCCAGGCATTATGTACTATATGCAAAGGGTACTAATCCTAGGGAAAAAAACATTAAAAAGCGAAAAGGGGCAGCACACCCCACAGCATATGGAGTGTTCTACCAAATTCGAAACTGCATGAAAGAAAATTGAAAACCAACCAATAATAAACATTGGTAAAATGAAACATATAGAAATGCATAAATGCAAAAATTATGAAAAAATTGTAAAAAAGTTTTTTTTGAAGAGGACTAGTTAAAAAATTAATTAAATAAATATTGCCTTAGTGCCAAAGCGGAGATAGCTCATTAAGACCATTGGAAATGGTGTCCAAATTGGAAAATCCAACGAGCCTCCTTTGTGGACAGAGTTTGAGAGGGGTTGGAAGAGTTTTTGACAACATCAATCACGCACCAGCGCAGATCCTCTGTAGAGTGGCCGTATTCCATGTAATGGCTCACTAGTGGTGAGTTAATTGACTTACATCGAATCCTGGAGCGGTGCTCCGTGATTCTAGTGTGTACTGGCCGTGTAGTTTTTCCAATATATTTAAGCCCACACGGGCATTCAATGCAATAGATAGCCCAGGCAGTCTTGCGATTTGAATAGTGTCTCAGTTCCCAAGGTTTGCCATGCACCAGGACTGTTTTTGTCTTCATCGCAAATTTACAAATGGAGCAGGACCCGCAGGGAAAGTTACCCGTCAGTGGGCGAAGGTCCCAACTGGTCGTAGTGGATCTAGAAGATTTTAGTGAAGAGGAGGCATGGACTAGTTGGTCCTTGAGATTCTTTTGTCTCTTCATGGCGAAGATCGGCAATGGTTCAGCTGGTAAAGCTAATTGTGCCACTGACCAATGCTTCTTAATTGCTTTTTTGATGAGAAAGGAATGGGGACTATAGGTAAGGGCACATACTAGTTTGTCCTGTGGGTCCACATTTTTAGGTAGTAGCAGGGTGTGCCGAGGGGTGAATCTTGCTCGTTTATTGGAATTGGTAATCAATTTTTTGGGGTACCCTCGCTGGCGGAACTTAGTGGTCAGGCTAGTAGCATATTGGACATAATCTGCTATGGATGTACAGTTCCGTCTAATGCATAGAAACTGGGAATAGGGTAAATTTTCTTTCAGAGTGCGTGGGTGGTAACTGTCGTAATGCAGTAATGTATTACGATCTGTGGGCTTGGTAAGAAGAGAACAGACCAGTTGGTTGGCCTTATGTTGAATGAGTAAATCAAGAAAAGGGATTTCGATATTGCTCATATCGTGAGTAAATTTAATCGTCCGGTGGCAAGAGTTCAACCAGAGAAGAAAGGAGTCAAGTTCCTAGGAGGTGCCGTGCCAGATGAAGATTATGTCGTCTATATAGCGCCTCCAGCTCTCGATATATTGGCGATATGGATTAATGTCAGAAAAAATGAATTTGGACTCAAAGTCAGCCATAAAAATGATGGCCAGGCTGGGGGCGAAGGCCGCACCCATTGCAGTGCCTTGGGTTTGCTGATAAAATTGATTTTGATATACAAAGTAGTTCCTGGTAAGTGCCAGGGAGAGTAATGCCATGAAAAATTCAGTGGGAGCTTTGAAACTTGATGCAGAATGGGTCAGATTGTTTCTGATACAGTCCATAGCCTCATCGTGTGGGATGTTAGTATACAATGCCGTGATATCTAGTGTGACCAGAAGGCTGGTAGCTGGGTCAAAGGTCTTGCCTTCAAACAGAGAAATTACTGCAGTACTATCTCTTAGATATGTCTCTGTTTGTTGGCTAATGGGTTGTAAATATTTGTCAATGAATTGGCAGACTGGTTCCAAAACGGTACCACAGCCTGCTAATATAGGCCGCCCCGGTGGTTTAGCCAAGTCTTTATGGATTTTAGGAATGGCATAAAATTTAGGGGTGGAACAGTCGGGTTTGTTAAGAAATTGTGCTTCTTTTGGAGTGATCCAGGAGTGTAGTAAGGCATAATCTGTGATTTCTGAAATCATCTTCTGGATGTCTTTAATTGGATCCTTGCGGAGGGGGGCGGTAACTGCCTGGTACACTGAGAAGGTCTTGTACCATAGTATGGTATTGAGACTGATTTAATATTACTATGCCCCCACCCTTATCCGCAGGTTTGATGACAATTTTTGAGTTACTGCTGAGGGATTTTAAGGCTAGTCTCTCTGCTTGTGTTAGATTGTAGCGAACAGTCCTATGCTGTTTTTGTAGCTGGTTAAGGTCTCTTAGAATACATTTCTCAAATGTAAGGAGTTCAGCTGGCATAGTGCTGTCTTCCGGGATGAATGTAGAGGGTGGGTGTAACCCTGTTTCATTTTCATCCGATGCACCCTGGTTATCTGAAAAAAAGATCTTGAGTCTAACTGACCTAAAGAATCTTTTGATCTCGGAGTGCACACTGAACCAATCAGTAGGATGTGTTGGAATAAATGAAAGACCTTTGGAGAGAACTTGAAGTTCCATCGCTGTAAGCGGTACTTGTGATAAGTTAAATACTGGTAAATTTACTGGTTTGTTGCTGATCGATTGCTCCTCCTGCGGAAGCGTGGCCGTCTCTGGGTTCGTCCCCATGGTTGAAATTGGGGAGGGAACCAACCTGGGCCGGGGCCTTGTGATGGACCTGCCCCTAAAAAAGGTTGAGGGTGTCCTTGAAAAGGGTTATAGAAGTGACGATAATAGAAGTCACTATCCGACCCTGATGAACTACTGCTACCCGATAACGTTACTTGGCGTCTTTGCTGTGCATCCCCTGCTTGGTTCCTTTGGTTTGCAGTGACAGATGTGTCGTTAGGGTCAAGATATGGATACATGACCTCAGTTTTAAATTCTGCAATGTCTTTAGCCAATTTCTTTGTTTTCTTTGCCAAGGTAGTGTCTTTAAACTCCTGGAAGGTTTTATTAATTTCTGCTAGTTTGTCCTTAGCATTTGTGATTGAGGGATCATTAATAAACAGTTGTTCCGCTGTATCTAATTCCTGCTGGACAATAACACCTAATCTTTGGGCTGTTGAAATAGTTAGCACCATTAGATCCCGGTACATTTTGTCGCAATATAGCTGAAGTTATTCTTGTATTCTTGGTCATCTAAAAATACACACGGTTCATTTCGGACAATGAGTCCGGCCGGAATGGTATTCTTTTTAAGGTACTCCTTAAGGAAATGACCATGGAGCGTGGTACGAAAATTTTTCTTTTTTAATTTAAGTAAGTCATTAGCAGTGTTTGGGCTAGTTCCTGTCCCATCTAAGCCCGTAGGGTCAAAAAGTGAGGGGCCACGAAGTATGTCTCTAATCTGATCATCATCATAGCTCAAGGTTAAATTGTCGGCCATACTAGGCCGGCCTGTTATTATGGTGATAGAAAACTATACAAGAGAAGAGTATTAATGACAATTTAACAGAAACACAGGGGAAGAATGAAGAATGCCTGCATGAATGCCCTTAGTTGTGGTTGGATGCTTGAGTGTAACCCAGCAGAATGAATGGGAGATCAACAGTATATATGGGGACCTCTCACTGCTAGGAATCATGTTCAGAAGCTGAAGTCCAATACAACGAGTAACTGGAGTAACTGAAGCTTGACCTTGAAGCCCTGCTGGACGAGAAGAATTGCTGTTGCTCTCCTTCACAATCTGAAAGCTGCTGTGCCTCCAAGGACTGACCTAGAGAGGACCTGTAAGGCGCCCTCTTCCCGAGCTACGAGGCACCATCGTGCACCAGCTGATCTTTGCCAAAGCTCCCTGGTAGACAGACCTTCGACAGGCTGCCGACCAGAGACGGGGACTGCTGCGGAATTCCAAGGAGAAGCACCCAGACTGTTGTCCGCCACGGTCGACGACCGCCGTCGCCGACCGGAGCCGCCGTGCTCCCGTTTTGCCTAAAAACTTCATTTGAATCCAAGGATGCTCTCGTCCGCATCGTCGCCGCTGTATCCTGCTGGAGAAGACCTGACCGTCAACGCACCGAGGAGCATCCGCCGGTTGGTTTCCCGCCACCCAAAGACCACAGAGACACCAACGACTCGATGCCCTTGCTGGGCCACAGTTCTTCAAACTCTTTGCGGTCCAGAACTATTGACACCGAGGTGCCCCGCACGCCTCTTCCTTGCAGGACGTTTACGCTTCCCCCGTCAACGAGCACCGCTAGGAACCAAGCGGCCACTTCACCGTCATAGCTCGACCTGTTCTCCGTCGGACGTTCAACGACCCGTGACTCCTGCCTTAAAGCGAGGGCACTCAAGAAGGGCCGTCGATTCCCCGACGAGGAACGCTACAATGCCAGGTACTTTGGGGTTGCAGAACTATTGGGAAGTCGATTGTGAACAATATATAGACTGGGCTTGTATCTTTATTCTACAGGTCGCCCAGATTGGGGGGGGGGAGATCTCCACCCAGAGCTCTGTTTAACGGTAGTGACCAGTATTCCTCCAATTGTTCAACCATCTTGCTTTCCTTCCTCTCTCTACTGCTGGTTTCCCCTTCATTTTGATCTGTGTGTCATTCTGACCGTATGCACTTTAATGAGATCTGATAACGTTTGTGGTACCACTTTAGAATTGTATATATTTACCATTGTTGATTTTCTGAGCACAACATGAGTTATTGTGATAGTGTACATAACCTTGAAAATTAATTATATAAAGACTGTGTTTTAACCAATACAGTGTGTGGACATTCCTTTATGGGGGGATTGGGGACTACACTGTACTTAAGAACCAGCCTGCATCATCTCCTGAGAAGCTAGGCCTTGATTGCTTGACCACGTACCAATAATAGAGAATCTTGGCTGGGGTCCTCTTTGCCTCTCCTCTACCATATAGAGAGCAGAAGTACAGACAACCCCCTCCGGCGTCTTTACTCTGACAGATAGAGAACCTTCTAAACCCTAAAGTTGAATCCAGGTTACTCATGATGCAAGGTGTTAGAGAAAAGCAGGAACATTGGAAAAAATAGCATATTCAAGGTCCAAAATAATAAACAGTTTTTTCACCTGATTGTGCAACCAAATCAGAAAAACCTAGAGTGATCACCTCTTGACTGTACCGCCTAGGCCCGGGACCCAGTTCTGGCTGTGTTAAACTTGTCTCAAAGACAAACTTCACAGACTTACTGCCTGATTCATGGAATTATTTGCGTGAAAAACGCAGATTTGCGCGTCTTTCTGCCCGAAAATCCCCATACTTCAAACCGGGATTTTCGGGCAGAAAGGCGCGCAAATCTGCGTTTTTCACGCAAATAATTCCATGAATCAGGCAGATAATGTCCGAGTTATACAACACAGAAGGAAGACTAACACAATTGCTGAGGTTTATGAGTTCGGCAGCCAGCCTGAATGGCTCTTGTGCGGGTCAAGATGGCCAATACCATATTCATTTGTCTCCTAGCAAGGTAGCTCCGTACACCTGCACATCATCCCCATAGGACGTGCTCTATAGCAGGTGTGCTTGGTTGATGTCCTTATGGTTAGTGGCGGGGAAGAGTGTCAAAGCGCCTTTGCGAGAGAGACAACTAACCTGGATCGTTGGGCTCCACTAACAAAGAGGAATTAAATAAATAACTATAAACGGCAATAGAAATCTGATATCTTCCTTTTTAAAGTAGTCCACGCAAAGCATCTGGGATTTTGAAACGTGCCCTCAAATGTATTCCAAGCTCGAAATAAAGAAGAAAGGGTAAAAAATAGCCTGTCTCGCTTGGCTTTTCCACTGGCGCAATATTTTTAAAACATATGTGGACAATACCATGGCTGAGCTTCAGAAGGGATTGTTGGAGTGTCCCTTTCACAGGCGGAAACAACAAGGCTGCGAGGAACATTCCACTCCAGGGTTTAACCAAGTTTTCGCCGGAGTCCCCAGACTTAGGCTATTTCGGGTGCTAGGGCCTAGACCAAGAATGCAGGGCTTGCAGCCGTTCCATCATATAGCCAGTTTGGTTCAGACATGCTTTTGAGCTTCCCATTGCGCCTTAAATGCTTTAAAAGGGTGGTGGGCAGGAGTGGATTCACCATTTTGCTAGCTGTCGGCTGTAAGCAGAGCACTTGATTGCATGTTCTTACAAATTACTACTAGTGTCCGGCTCCCCTTTGCGTAGAAACACAAACACGAACATGTTCTCATTGCTACGTTTACTTAAAAAGTAGAGACAAGAGCTGGCCCTCAGCACAGTGATCAAAATCGCTCGTATATAGACAGAGACATTCTATGAAAAACGTGCATTAAGAAAATAGTTATTCCCATAAAAGTTATTGTCCCCCAGACTTAAATCTGTCTCTGGTCGTTAATCTCCCCACTCTCCCTCTACATCACACACAAGCACCCTTTACTGCATCATGGAGGTCATTCCTTGCCCTACCTCTGATCTTTAAATCTCTAAATCTTTTTTTCTGTAACTTCTGAGAAAAGCACCTCTGCTGGCATTTTTAAAGTGAATATAACCGTTTTACACATAAAACCTATAGTTTGTATAACTGTAAATGTTATCTTATGCTGATTTGCCAACTAAAAACGTTTTATCTTATTTATCATATTTTTGTAAGCATTGTTCTTCTTGGGGTGTTCCCATTTTGTGAACTGCCTCCAATCCATCAAACAGAGCTACTTCAGTAGATGAGCAGAAGTGTAGACTTGAGATCTATTGAAGAAGCAAAGATGCAGGAAAAAAGGTTACATTTTAATTTCCGCTAACAAGTTTGCGTATCGCGTAGTAGAAATACATATGACGAGTAGTAGTAGTAGTACTGCGAGAAGTGGCAGCAGTAGATTTAATACCAGCTCTTGTACTGCCAATAATACTACTGTTAATAATGGTGGAAGTAATATGGCACCTGGCAGTCTGACTGGTAATACCACTCATGCTACAGCTTACACAGTAAGTAGTCGTGGTGCTGGTAATATTGCTATTCCTCTGAGTAGTTGTATAGGCAGCAGAAGTAGTCAAACTACTAGCAGTGTGACTACTATTACCACATTGGTACAACTATTGCTGGTAGTAGAATTACTGGTGTTGGTAGTAGTACTGTTGCCATTTGTAGTAATAGTACTTCTAGTAGTCTGGGTGGGTAGCTCCCAGGTTGAGCGCTCCAATCTGAAATGTTCAAATCCCAGTAGGTCTCACCACTCAGTACTTCATTTTTCCAATGTTGATGAATTGAATACCATTGCATGAGGTAATGATTACAGCCTTTACTACATCGTTTAGAAAATAGAGGAATCCCACGCTACATATAAAATGTAAAATGGTTATTATTACTACTACTAATACTACTACTGCTACTAACATCAGTACTAATAGTACTACTGCTGTTGGTATTACAACTAATGCTGCTGGTGGACAGTATTAAGAGATATGTCACCTTGGTGGTGGAAAGTAAAAAACACTTTGCGTTGCAATTTAGCTGCTCTAATGTAGGGTTATGATGCATCAGCATGAAGGTTTTAAGGCCGCCCATACAACGGAGGGCAACCTCAGTAAAGAAGATACTTATAAGTATGTTAAAAATAAAAAAGTAGTGTGTGAAGTGGTGGTGTTTCACTGCTGCTCTTGTGACCGGTGGGCTGAAACCCCCATGGTTGTGCTTGTTTTTAATTAGCTCACTTTCCTCGTTTACACATTACTCGTGCATTTTTCCACGTGGTCCTTTTCGTCCATTTGTATTTTATCCTTAACCCTCATCTAACCCACCCCCACCACCTCGCCCTGCCACCTCCCACCCCCAATGCCCTACCCCCTAACACACATGTATACAAAGAATCGAGTGAAAAAGACCACAGGGCAAAATGCACGAGTAATGTGCAAATGAGGAAACTGACCTCGTTAAAACACGGCAATATGACTCCCACATGATACTATTGCATTTTGTGATGCTTAGTTGTGATGTCCAAATAGCTGCATCATATTACTGACGCAGGGCTCGGAGAGCAAGGACATAGTTTGAAACATCTTATCTTGTTTCTCCTGGGTAATACACCAGACAATGACCTCAGAACTGACTGGCCATAGAGTGAGTCATAGTAAAGCAGACTCTAAGACTCTGCCCAGGAGAATCCTATTAAAAATTCATGATTTCCTGTTGAAAGAAAAGATCCTGTCTCCCACGAAGGACATATTCCAATTATAATTGTTCTTTTATAACGCGCTTGTAGTTTCTAAGCGTAGGATCGGGATTCAAACCTGTGTTGTGCTCTGTTGTTTTGCTTCTAAGACAAACACGTTGCCCCTGAGCTATCCTTCCTCCCCAATACATTTCGTGACTGCACAATACAGCTTCACATATTCTCTTCCTGGCTCCTCTGGTCCAATACAGGGAGCCGAAGCCTGTGGTGGATATTCCTCAAGCGCGTAACACAAAGTGCAGGTGTATTTTCTCTTGGTACTCTTAAGTCTAATTCAAGGGAAAGACGTTGGCACTCTTCAACTGTGAGGTGGCCTGGAGGTGTTGGGTGTGGCGAGAGCTTTGGGTCTGGACCATAGCCGGTGCCTAGTGGATTGCAGACCAAGAGTTGCATTTAAAAGTGGCAGAAAGAGATATCGCTGGCAGTTGACAGCCTCCTTCAATAGGCAGTCTCCCTGATCAGGGGCATCTGTTATTTTCAGTTTGCACTATTTAACTTTAAGAGCATTGTGTCTCCCTCTGGCTGATTTAATACGCATGCTCTTCTTGCTGGCTTACTGCAATTTTTTCTAACTTGCACAGTTTGTAGGAGTCTCCCTATGTCCCACCCACGCCCTCCTCCAATGATCTAGATCCATTGTTGCTTTATGTTCGCTGACATGCTGGGTTCAATGTGGTTTCTTGCTGCACATGGGTTGGACACAGTGTTCAGGCGTTGATGTTTTATGTTGCACCTCGGGGAGTAGCACAGGGAAGGCTGGTGCACATTGGTTCTATTTGTGAGTCCACACTGACCGAAGTAAGTGTTGGTGGGGTTGAATGCACTCTTACGTTTCACTTAGAAGGGTAGTAAACCAAGAGTTTGCAGGAGAATCTTCGTTCGATGAAGAAAGAGGGGTGATTTGGGCTGTCCAACATCCTTTCGTATTATCGCGTTTCCCCATTGCTTCTTGGGCACTGGGATGCAGGTCAGTTCAAAAGAACCATGGCTGTTTATAGTAAAAGCTGTTGTGTCCTCACACATATGAAAGCCACCTTAACTTACTTCCCAGTAAAGCCAGCCCAAGTTTTTTTTTTTTTTGTCAATCTGATAACTTTACGTGTAAACTTTGGGGAAATATCAGTAACTTAATTTTCCTCCCCAGTTACACTGCTTTTTGTCAAAATGTCCTTTAGCGCGGGCGCTGGACGGGCACACTTTCCAGAGATGGAAGGATGGAGGCTACTCCAAGCTTGGCGATCTGTTTGTTGAGGGTGCCATCAGTGCTGGAAACTGACATTTACTGTGGGAATCGGCCCTTTCGTGGGGCAGGGGTCTTCTGGGTTGTCAAAAGTGATGTGGGCAGGGCTGAGGGGAGGCGCTGGTGTAGAATAATGTGGGATGCCCTGAAAGTTGGAATACTGGCTGCTTTGCATAAAATCAAAAGTGCATTTTGGGAACGTAAGAATGACTATCGATTTGACAAAAATGTCTGATAGTAGGTCAGTCAGGCTCTCCTTTTGAACAGGTAATGGACATTGGGTTTGGTTCTCCTTTAATCTGCCACAATACTCACCCTAATAGTAAAATATTGGCAGTGTGTGAGCCATTTATACACTCCTTTTGGTCTATTTCACAATTTGGTCATGGGGTATCCTGGTGAGCAAAGGACTATTTTTCAGTGCAGCTTGTATATTTCTGCATATTACCAGCCTCCTGCAGCATGCGTTTAAACAGCAAACAGGATACATTTCGATAAGGGCCAGAGACCTTCACCAATATGGGTGTTTGGGCCTTGGGCCTTCACGGAATGGCGCTCCGGCAAGACAATTTTTGCTGGAGCGAAGATGGTCTTGTTCGGGCCAATTACTCTCAAGGGTACCATGAAAAGCTTCTCCCAGTGTACGACTGGCTATGGCTCGACCAAAAAGAATATTTCCAATTTGTCTGAGACATTAGGCTAGGTGGGGAAACAGGAAGGGGGGGTGCAGCAGCTGACTTACTACCTTTGAAAACATCTCCAGGGATGGCTTTCTCTTACTGGTCTGATATCTCACCCATAGAAGGAATTGAGTCATGTAAACAGGGAAAAATACATGAAGTCTTGGGATGGAAGTCTAAGGATACCTGTGGAAGACACTGCATTGCCACAGATTTAGGGAAGAACAGCGACATTCGCAATTAATGTTAAAGTTCTTGATCTGCAATGCACACTGTTTATCAGGTACCGCCCCCTGTCTTCTTTAGCAAATTCTGCGTCGTCAGGACCTGAGATTGTTGGAAGGGTTTTGTGGTTGAAAAATTCCAGACTCCCTTCATTCAGAGGTTTCCACCAGGGAGGCGTATGATCGGGGCAATGCAGATCAGCAGGAATTTTTCAAGGCCCCCATTACAGTCTTCTGGCTTGGGTGTTAACAGTGGAGATTTTCAGCACTGTAAATAGTGTCACAGGTAGGATTACACTGTCAGAAATTGTGTTGCCTCTCTCTATTCCTACTCTGTACCCCCCAGTCTTCTGATTGTGCAGGAACAACGTGTCAAAGCAGGAAGAGAGTTAAGGGCAGGAGTGGTAGACTGAACATAATAGACTGAGCATGGACAGGGAGACAGGAGGGTGGGTTTATGGTGAGAAGAGGGAATAGAGGGAAGGGCTTTAAAACAGAACTGGTCAGGAGACCATTTGTGGTAGAGATTGCAGAATTAATATAGTGAATTATTTGTTGCCTGCTAGCTTTTTTGCACCATATAAATCACTACTTTCATACATAGTGAGGAATATTGTATGATAAGTAGGTGGGGAGGAAGTGGGGAACGAAAAGGGGGGGGGGCTGAGTCGGTGGCCAAACAGTTGTAGCTGATCATAGATACTGTTGCGAGCTGCACTGTTGTTGTGGACGCTGGGTTTGAGCTATTACTTACATGTGGTACAGTGCTTGTGCTATTGCATATAATATTATATAGCGCATCACTCCAGAATCTTCCAGCTTCTATGCGCTACAATAACAGGTGTTCTTTTGGCCCCTCCCAAAACATTTTTAAACAGTAGTGCATTATAGAAGATATGGTTTAAGCGCAGTCCGTGATCAGAGTCCACCATGCTTTTGAGTGATAGTGGGAACAAGAAAGAGTCTGAAGCATGATATCGCAACCTCCTTTAGAATAACAACCCGGTTTGCCTGGGCCACTTTCAATGTATGAAGGTGTCTCCTAGTGCTTTACATTTTGGGACATCCAGTGGTATCATCCAATCAGTATTTACCAATTCTAGCTCAGTTTAGACTTGTATAGGATCTGTGGACATGCTACACATTACACCCTATCAAAGTCCCTCCAAGGATTTATATCCTTAAAGGGGAAGATACGCCCAAAAGGGAGTGCAAAGTGCAGGAAGGAATGAGAAATGGAAATTATACAGGAAATGAGCACAGAAATAAAGCTCATTACTGGACATGCAGGGACAAAGGAAAAAGGAGGGAGCTCGGAAATGGAGGGAGCTGAATTGAGGAAGGAACATGGGAAGGAGTTGGGGGATAGATTGAATGGGGGAGAGATGGGTATTTAGCTCTGCAGTGAAAAGGGAGGGCAGTGTAGGAAAGGAGAGGAGGGACGGCTAAAGTTCTGCAGGTGATTATGCTCCGATAGTCTTAAGAAAGGCACTTGCTATGGCACAGAGTCCAACCCTGGTGCACATTTCTTCTCCGGAATTCTCCAGTTTTTGGGGAAATTATGTGACATCAGTAAACAAACGCATGTATGATTATACTTTCAGAGGAGATTTCCATATACATAGTTACAAATTTACAATTGTTGGCACTGTAAATGGCATTCATTTTTAGAAGTAAATCTGGCAAGAGGACGCAGCCGACTAAAACCAAAGGCCAGATAGATAGAATGTGTTTTGTGCTCCAAATCTAGACTGCTGTCTTCAACTGCACTTCTGTGTTATTTTGCCCTAATAGTAGACAAAACTGCTCGTGCTAGTGCCAAATGAGGCCTGTGACCTATACCACCACTTAGCATGCCTTTTTTCTTTCTTTATTTTTTTTAAAAAATAGTGGTCGATGGCATATTGATTGATTGTTGGTTCCCAGGCCTTGTTGCAGGGATTAAGGGATGAACCTGCTCGTGGTCTCTGCCCTCCCAAGTCCCAACTGCTCCATTTTCCCAGGAATGGATGGTACTGGATAATCTCTTTTGGTTTGTTTCTTTCTTCCTACGAAAAATCAACCTTGAAGAAATAACTATGTCCTGTAATCAAGCACACTATAGGTTTGCATATAATGTGTTAGTCTATCTGGTCAACGTAGCTATGAAACAGAGCGTGGTACGATAGGAGAGCATAAAGGAAGGAGGGCGAGGGGGTGCGAGGGAGGTCAGGCATGCAACCAATGCCCTTAAATCGAAGGCCAACTAGATGTTCTTTGAAAATGAGTGTTCATTTCTTTCCTGAAATGCACGGGGGAGGAAGCTGTACTAATGTTCGCTTGAAAGTTGTGCTGGCGACTCACATGATTTATTCTATTTTATTTTATTGACTGCTTGGAGGGAAAGAAAACCATAACAAATTCAGCACCTCACACAATATAGACATTTATTTTCATGTACATTTTATTTGCATTACACTATAGGCATTTTATAAGATGCAAAATTATTACCAGTTCTAAAGATTGGGCACACACTTACTACTTCTAATCCTAGTCCCTGAATAAAATAGATTATCCAAAGATGTCATTGTCTTCAATGCATTTGTGCTAAAGGGCTACCTTCATACATTAATTACATTTCAAAGTGCCTTTGTGCCAAAGATCAGTCATGATAACTGAACTTAAAGAAAATATTGAAGTTCATTTTGGGAGCTCTTAGAAACCCAGCAAACATGAATAACTTAAATCGGCACAGATCCAGCCCCTCAAACCCACTATAGCAGTATTTATTGAGAAAGCATTAAGTAATCCTATACTCCCATATTATATCTCTTCAGCCACACTTGAGAAAAGGTGCAGTATTGCTCAAGATCAAAAGCCGTCGCCTGCGTCAGCGCGAATGGGTACTTGAGCAATACTGCACCTCAACCATGCAGCTTCAATATTCTACCTTCTGTCTACATTCCGAGACAGAGATCACCTTTGCCTTGAGAAGAAACCTTAGGGTTCGAAACACGTGTCGGCTGACCACTTTCTAGACTATCTGTCTACCCCATTTATATTAAAAAACACTATTTCAGAATCAGCATCTTATGTGTAAATTCTTGCAAACACAAGATTCTACGTAAACTAATCGCAGCAAGGTAACCATGGATCTCTACATAATGCATATTGTATTGGGGATCCTCTGATTAATTCAAACAAGCACTCTGTATTCCAGGGGGTATAAGGCTTTCTAGTGTGCATTCTGTGTTTTAGGGTGTATTCTAAATTGCAGTGACTTATGATATTTTAGGTCTCATTATGTGCTCTAATGGATATTGCGAGGTGCAGGAGTAAGGCTCAGACACAATGGTGGCATGTTTTTGGGCAGAAACCTTTATACTCTTACGTCCCGTCCCCTTTCCTCCATACTGTATGGGCATCCCTCTCGAGGGACGAGAGACGGAACCTTTTTCACCTCCCCTTTAAATTTAGAGGCGCACGGGGGCGCGGCCTTGGGAGCATGCGCTCGCTCAACCTGATGCCGCCCACGGGGGCCACTCCCCAGTCCCCTTTTCCGCGTCGACGGGAACGGGCCGAATTCACCAGTGCTCCTGAGTTTGGCTTCGGCCATGTAATACCACGTGCTCTTTCCCTGATATTCTTCTATCTTTATCTTTTTCTTTTCAATTGGGTACTTGGTCCTCCAACGCCATGCTCCTCCCCAGTGCCTGTAGACTTCAGCGTACTACAGCAGGTGTCCAGCCTACGAGGGGCTCTTCCATACATCCGCCCCCATGCCCTTTGCATTCGCTGCCTTGGCTCTGACCACGGCTGGGAAGGTTGTTCCGCGTGTGATGCACTGACTCCACGGCCACTGAAGAGCAGGGTAGCTAGGTGGAGGGAGCTCTTCCAGAAGTCACCTCCGGAGGACCTAAAGGACTTTTTGAAGCATCGCTCTAGGCCGAAGGAAAGGCCTCTATTCACCATCGATACCCCGTAAAGGCGACTCCTTCCCAAGGAAGCACCCGACCGGGAGGAATCTTTTGGGTTGTAGCGCCAGCACACGTACCAAGGCTAGTCCAGCTACCGGCCTCATGGCCGAGGCAACTCCGGATCCTTCCGGGGTCAGCGCTGAGGGACCACAAGGTTCTTTTACCGGGGTTAGTCCCAAGGTGCAATGCCCTAGTACCGGCATCATGTCCAAGGGGGTGCCTTCACACAGCACTACCGGCAGCTTTGCCGGTCGAGGGCAATACTCCTTCCAGGTCATGGCCTGAGGTGCGGGATAGGCTTTTTGGTCCAACACCAAGTGTCTTGGACAGGGCTGGTTCCAGCGAGCCAGGCACCACAACTTCGGCACGTGGCACGCACCTCGACAAAATGGCTGCCATGTCAGACAAGATGGCTGCTCGTCCCATGCTCCCTCTTGCGGAGCGGGTAAAGGAAAGAGTCACAAGGTGGGACTGGTGTCAACCAGGTGCGTGGCCTACAGTTTATCCATCAGCAGGGCAGGATTCCCCTGCTCCCCAGGCAGAGTGTGCCCCATCCCCAGTTGCCCCACTCCATCAATATCACCTGCCACCTCTACAGCCTCCAAAGACCGGTTCTTCGAAAGGTTTCTAGGGCTGATGTGAACTCCCTAGCTGGGGCCATCCTCCGGGATGCCATGATATGATATGGCATTTGTAATGCGCCTATACACAGGTGGTTCAAGGCACGACGAGGCAGGGAGGGGGGAACAAGGGGAGACAGAGAACGATCCTACTAGGCCAGGTGTCATCCAGATCGCGCAAGTGCATGGGTAGGGGGGGACAGGAAAAGTGCAAGGGGGAAGGGAGAGGGGAAAGTGCAGTACAGGGTTAGTAATGAACAAGATGAATAATAAGGGCCAGCTGGTGGCAAGTGCAAGATAAGTGCAGACAAGTGCAGGGAAGGGGGCTGTAGGGATACAGAGACAGTCCCGCAGTGCAGGGGTTGCAAGGAAGGCAGTGCAGAGGAGAGTGGCTGGGCCAAGGACCGAGATTGTTGAGTGGCCCAGTTGCTGATTCAGTACAGTTTCAGTGATTTAGCAGGGGAGAGGGGGAGAGAAAGCAGAAGCAAAGAGGAAGGTTTTGAGGTGCTTCCGGAACCGGAGATGGTTCTCCTCAAGTTTCAGGGAGGCAGGAAGGCTGTTCCAGAGGGAGGCTCCTGCTGCGGAGAGAGATCTCCCCCCAACTCGTTGCTTGGAGAAGCGGCTGACCCTGAGGGAGAAGAGCAAAGTGCTCGAGAACGAAGATATTTAGGAAGGGAGAGTTGAGGGTATTTTGGCCCCAGAAGGCCTTGTGGACAATGCAGAGGGTTTTGAACTTAATCCTCGCAGCCACAGGGAGCCAGTGTAGCGATTTCAGTCCTGGAGAGATACGGTCCCTGGGCTTGAGGCCAAGGACAAGTCTAGCAGTCCTGTTCTGGATGAGTTGTAGAGGACAGAGAGTAGAGGCAGGCAGATTTTAGAGGCTGTTACAGTAGTCCAGCTTCGAGAGAACCAGGACTCTGGAGACAGTGAGCTTCTGGGGGAAGGAGAGGAAAGGAAGGATACCTTTTGAGGAGGTGCAGCTGGTAGTGTGACTTCTTAGAAATGTCAGAAATGTGAGGAGAGAAGGAGAGTGTGGAGTCGAAGATAACCCCAAGGTTTTTTGCATTGCAGTTAGGAGCAGGAAGAGGGCCAAGAGAGGCCGGCCAGAGAGCTGCAGGGAAGGAGGGAGTGGGTGTACCGATGACTAGAATCTCGGTCTTACTAGCATTAAGGCAGAGGTCGTTGGCGGCACACCATTCCTGGATAGCAGAAAGACAGTCAGAGATGAGGGAAGGAGAAGAGGAGGCAGAGGGTAGCCTGAAAATGAGCTGGGTATCATCCGCATAGCACTGAAAGTTGGGGCAGAGAGCAACGATGCGGTGGGCGAGAAGTGCCAGATACTGGTTGAATAGCTAGGGAGAGAGGTTAGAACCCCGGGGGACACCACAGGTAGAGAAGAAGATGTCAGACAGGAAAGACCCCAGTTGGACCTGGGAGGGCCGATTTGAGAGGAAAGAGGTCAGCCAAGCCAGAGCCAGACCAGTGATACCCAGGTTATCACGGAGACGGTTGAGCAGGATGGTATGGTTGACAGTATCAAAGTCAGAAGAGAGATCAAGTAAAATGAGAACACATGGAATGTTAGAGTCAAGGTTTGAGAGCAGGTCCTCACGGATGCTCAGGAGAGCAGTTTCCGTGCTTCTGGCAGCTCTGAAGCCAGACTGATGGTCGTGAAGGCTACCAACAGATTCAGCATGGAGATTAAGCTGGGAGATGGCAAGTTTCTCCAGGAGCTTGGCAAGGAAAGGAGTGATAGAGATAGGGCAATAGTTAGCTGGGTAGGACGGGTCGGAAGAAGGTTTCATAAGAAGGGGATGCACAAAGGAGTGCTTGAGAGGGGATGGGAAGACTCCAGAGGCGAAGGAGTGATTGCAGAAGTCAGCAAGGGCAGGAGCCAAGGAGTCAATGTGGTCCTTAATAGTTTTGGAGGAGCAGGGGTGGACCTGTGCTGACAAGACTTTCATAGATCGGACTTGTCTCGAAACCTCATCAGCAGAAAAAAGGGGAAAGGCAGAGAAGGAGAGAGGAGGGGTGGCTGCAGAAGGGCCAGAGGATGGGTAGGGAATAGAGGGGGGGAGGTGATGGGAGGAGAGTGAGGACAGGATGTCCTGAGTTTTAGAAAGGAAGTGAGAGGCCAGTGCCGTACAGAGGGCCTGGGAGGGGACAGGAGTGGTAGAGACTGCAGCAGGGTTGGCCAGCTCTTTGCAGATTTTAAAGAGTTCAGCCGAATTGTTAGATGCCGCAGTGATGCGGGCTTGGATAAGGGCTCTCTTCTTGGTGAGAACGGAGAGCCGGTATTGCCTTTGGAGCAGGTGACAGGCCAGTTTGTCAGAGGATGAACATGAAGCACGCCATTTCCTCTCTGCCACCCTGCACAAGCGTTTAAGGGTGACTAGATCCGAGTCATACCAGGAGTTACATTTGGCTTTGGGCTTCAGGCGGATTCTCATGACAGGGGCAAGGATATCAAGAGAATCAGATATAGAGTAGAGAGTGGAGAGGGCTGTGTCAGGGTGGGAGTCAGCTGAGGGGGGAAGAGTGGGCGAGAAGGTGGCAGCGAAAGCCTCAACTGACACACGCTTCATGGGTCAGATGACCGAGAAGGAAGATGGCAGTGAGGAGGGTGGCTTTGCCTGTGGGGTAGGGAGGGTGAGGTGGGAGGAGAGGAGAAAGTAATCACTCCAGGAGAGAGGAGTGGAGAGAGGGACAGAGAGGGGAAGGTCAGAAGAGATCAGGGCACCGAGAGTGTGCCCAGCAGAATGGGTTGGCCCAGACGGGAGAATAGAGAGTGAGAGAGAGAGTTGCAGAGGTCGCGAAAGAGTCCAGAGGGGGAACAGGATGCATCCATGTAGATGTTGAAGTCTCCAAGAAAGAGGAGTTGAGTGGTTGAGGACAGGAGTGAGGAGGAGAGGTCCGCCCACTCGGAGAGGAAGGAGGAAAATTGACCAGGTGGCCGTTAGATGGTAGCCACGGTAAGGGAATGGCTAGGAGAGAGGGAGAGTCGGCAGACAAGACATTCAAGAGGAGTAGGTCTGCGTGGGAATAGCAGTGGCAGGAATCCACTCAGGGAAGATAAGGGCCACACCCCCCCAGCACGGTTGTGCCTGGGCACGGAGAGGATCTTGTAGCCGTCGGGTAGGAGTGTGTCAAAGCTGGTGACAGAGCTGGCCGTGAACCATGTCTCAGTTAGACCGAGTATGTCAAGGTCCAGTTCCTCAAGAAGGTGGCAGATATCAGAGGAATGTTTGACGGCAGAGCGAGAGTTAAGAGTGGCAATGTGGAGAAGGTTGCTGTCTTTGAAGGACTTCCGGGGAGGGGTACAGATCAGAGGTACACCCTGCGGAGGAGAAGAAGGGCACGGGAGGGTGCAGGGAGGGAGGGTAGAGGCAAGGTAGCCGAGGACAGAGGAGGGGGGACAGCAGGAGAGGAAAGGAAGTTGATGAGGCGTGGGAAGCATCTATCAAAGAGGAGAAGGTTGGCCTGAGGGCCTTGGATCAAGATGGTCCCATTAGCGTAGACATTAATGATGGCCTTAGAGGAGTGGAAGGAGGCCAAGAGGACGTCCCAGCGGGTGCCACCATTAATGGGAGAAGAGGAGAAAGGAGAGAGAACAGAGACCATATGAAGGGTCCATAGGTCAGGTGAAGGCACGAAAAAGAGGATGTCAGTGAGAGTTTCCTTAGAGGAGGCACTGGTGTAGGTGTCAGCGATAGGGAGGCCTGGGTTGGAGACCAGGATGTCCTTTTTAAACTTTTTCCTACCAGATTTAGTGAGGAGAGCAGGATAGTCAATGGAGAAGCAGTTAGAAAAGATAGGTGAGAGAGAGCACCATGGGAAAGGTGGAGTGGGGGGAGGGGTAGGACAAGCACGAGCGGACAGGAAGAGAGCAGCAAGCCCTAGTTTACCACAAATTCAGAACACAGTGAGCACAGTAATGCATATCAGGTTAGTCAAGCAGGTTAGAGAGCAGGATAGTCAATAGAAAAAGCAGTTGGAGAAGATGGGAGAGATAGAGAGCACCATAGAGTAGGTGGGAGAGGAGACGGGTGGAGGTACAGGAGGAGGACAATAGCAGAGAATAGGCAGACAATGGAGCGAGTGGCAGGCAGATTGCGTAATAGGACACAATGAAGACACTCAGGCTTAGAGTTAACACAAGGACAGTTATGCCAGGAGAGAAGACACACCTAAGTTTGAGAATCCTGGAAAGTGGGAAAAAGGCCTAGGTTTCACAAGCAATTTAAATACTGAGACAGTGCATATTATACTAGGCAGACACACCTAAGTTTGGGAATCCTGGAAAGGGAGAAAAAGGCCTAGGTTTCACAAGCAATTTAAATACTGAGACAGTGCATATTATACTAGGTGGACACACCTAAGTTTGAGAATCCTGGAAAGGGGGGAAAAGGCCTAGGTTTCACAAGCAATTTAAATACTGAGACAGTGCATATTATACTAGGCGGACACACCTAAGTTTGAGAATCCTGGAAAGGGGGAAAAGGCCTAGGTTTCACAAGCAATTTAAATACTGAGACAGTGTATATTATGAATTGAAATGATGCAAAGAATAGACAGGAGGACACAACCTAGTTGGTGGGTCAGTAGGGGGACATCAGGGACATGCTTCCCCACCGGCACCCATAGTAATTCCTCCTATGGCTCCGGTGCCACAGGCCCCAGCTCAGCCACCAATGCCGCTGCCAGCTCCTCTGATTCCGGCTTCCCTGCCTCCCAAGTTACAGGTGGCTCCACAAAAGCCTTGTCAGTAGCCACCGGCTCTGGTATCCACACTGCAGCCCACAGCGTCTAGCACTCCTCCACCAGTTCCGGACCCTCCGAGCACTCTGGTGGACACGAATGAGGAGGTGGACCCCAACACGCCATCTTCAGCCAGGGCCTTCCATGAACGCCTTGCAGGTTTGACAGAATATGTGGGCCTTCCTCAGCCCGAAGTAGAGCTGCCCGAGGAGTGGGTCTTGACAGAAGTCCTCACCCTAAGACCCCCTACCAGAATTGGGATCCTGCTAAAATGGATTTCTGAACTCTGACCTGGTGAGCAGAGGTTCAGAAGGCCAGCCTAGTTTCTTGGAACAGGGTAACCTCTGGACAAGCCAGAAAAATCAGGGTAGCTATGGCAGGCGGTCTAGACTAAGTCTCGGGAGGGGTGAGGGTGACTGAAGGCCCTCAATGAGCACACAAAGCAAGGGCACTTACAAATTACTCCAGACCAGTGTTATATCAAACATATATACACATTTATTAGAAGACCTTTGTAACATAGATCATATCAAAAGAATCACAGTAACACTAAGTAAACCAACACAACACTATCAATACAATGTATATAAAAGACCATTGGGGTCTAAAGGGTTAAATGCATGAAATATGTCGACAACCTAGATGGGAATGAAACAGGCAGTGCAGATAGTCTTTAGGCCCAGTTCGACATCAACAATACACCTAACTCAGAGGCAGTCCAAGCCCTAAGAAGAGAGGAGCCTTATGCTCAATAGTACATGCAATGCAAGTGCACACGGTTGCTCCAATGGGCAAAATAGGGTCTCTAGCAGCTCGGAAAGGTGGATGAGGCGATGCAGAACAAGTTCCAACTATTCAAGGAGGACCTCCACTTGAGGGCAGAGGCATTTCAAGAGTTTGGGATGGAGTCACTATTTTGCAATAGCAGTGGAAAGGAGAGGGGCCCTCAGGGGCCACTCATGCATAAAAATGGGCCCTTGCACTAGGGGCCATCGGTTGGGTTATTGAGTACTCACCAGTCCCCGACACAAGCAGACCCAAACTTCGGCAGGTCAGTCCACTTTGCTTGCAGGTTCGAATGCGGCAAAAAGAACGTCTCGGCTCCTTTTAGTTCCTGAGATGCAGCGATGATTCCTGAACGGGACAGTGGCCATTTCTCTGCCCCTGGTAGATGAATCGACCCAGTTTCGCTGCAGCAGGCTTCAGGGGCAAGAGGGTCACAAATGCAGGGGGCTTGCAAAGGACGTTGCTGCAGCAGTGCAACACGGGAACCGCATTTACTTCGGTCCTGGCGCACTCGTCTCACTTCAGAACTGGGAACGCCAAATGTACGAAATCTGGTATGAGAGTGCCGGGGACATAGAGCTAGCAGTATACCAGGTTTCGAGGGCCTCCTCGAAACGGCGGCGGTGACGGAGCAAAGCAACTGGTTAAGCTGGTCAGTCCACTGGTTGGCCCAGGAACACTTCCGAGAAAGCTCACTTGCAGGGTTTGATGAAGGTGCAGAGAATAGTTTGTCCCACTATTCCAATGGGTCAAAGCGTCTTCGCAGACCTTCTAGGACGACCAGATGCAGAGGGGTCCCACGGGACGACAGCGGGCTCAGGGTGCCAAACCTTCCAGCGGGTCACCAGCGGTTCCTCGACTCTTATCCTATCCTTTGTTCAGTGAGAACTCAGGATATCAACATGTAAGGGGTGTTTTCAGCCTCCTCTTATATTCAAAGTTCCCTTCGCGCCAAAACGGAGAGGACCCAATCGGAGATCTGCTCGCAAACACACACTCCATACGTGGACCAATCACGGACCACGGTGGTCCCAGTCATTCATGGCACTCCAGACTCAGTGGCACCCAGGATGTGTATTGGAACCAGACGTTCCAGCCCACATCCTGGAGGCACACACACAAGGCATGCAGAAGCCCGCAAAAGCATTGGGATTCGCGGGAAAGTGCATGACCAAATAAGGACTGACCCGGGTCAACTCAACCTGGGGAAGGTGAAGGGGCAAGATGGCAAGAGGACAGGACAAAGAACCTCGTGGAATGCCCATTTTGGAGCCAGGCCACCTATTTGTGCCAAACGTGGTTAACATGGTTAACATGACAGGAAAGGGTTAAAAAGAATGCGAAAAGATAGCTGCCACCAGTCCTGTCCATGACACATATGCACCGTTCATAAAATGTCCAGCAAGATTTTCTAGGGCCTTAGGAAAAGACTATAGACTCAAGTGTGCTGTATGGTAAGATGCATTGCACACTTGTTACATGTTGCACAAAAGCTGCAACATGAGGAACGGACTAAGGAAAACAGTCTCCCAGTACTGACTGTCTTGAGGGCATTTCAGTTTCCCTATAAAAAGTGAGCGAAAGCCCAGAAGAGTGCAGCTTAAGGCTGTGCTTCTCTGGCAAAGTCAGTCAATGGTGTCTAAACAGCAGCAACAAGTTTGGGGGTTGACACATGGAGGGAAAATTACATACAATTATGGAATCTTTCCTAACACTCGCCTATCCCAGACTAAGGACAGGGGGAACTAATCAACCCCGGGATGAGTTTCTTGTTCAGGTCGGTTAAACATTCTGGACAACCCATCAGCATTGCTATATTGGACACCTGGCCTATGCTCAATAGTGAAGTCAAAGCCTTGTAGACTTATGGACCACCTAAGCAACTTTGGATTATCTCCCTTCATGTTCATTAGCCACTTTAAGGGCTTATGGTAAGTTTGCACAGGGAAGTGGGTCCCATAGAGGAAGGGCCACAGCTTCCTTAGTGCCCACAAAACAGAGAAACATTCTTTCTCTACTGTGGACCATCTGAGCACTCTGCCCTGAAGCCAATAGGGTATTCCTTACCCTTCTCATCTACTTGTTGTAGTACAGCTCCTATCCCAGTGTCAGAGGCATCTGTCTGCACAATAAAAGGTCTTTGGTAATCAGGGGCCCTGAGAACAGGGGCCTGGCACAAGGAGTCGTTTAAGCCATTGAAGACCTTCTCACGCTCTTCAGTCCAGGTTACCTTCTTGGGTTTCTTTGGAGTAGTGAGAGCAGTCAGAGGGGCAGCTATGGTACCATAGTCTGCCATGAAATTTCTGTAGTACCCAGTGAGTCCAAAAAAGGCTCTCAATTGGGCCTGTGTAGTGGGGGTAGGCCAGTCGTGTACTGCTTGAACTTTTCTGGGTATTCTGTATCTCCTCTCCACCTTCTTCATGTCCAAGGTAGACCACTGATCCTTGTCCAATCTGGCACTTACTGGCCTTTATGGTCAAGTGGGCTTTCTGAATAGCCTGTAACACAATCCCAAGGTGTTTCACATGGTCTTCCCAGGTGGCACTGAAAACTGCTATATCATCCAGATATGCAAGACATAATTCATCCAACCCATTCAACACATGATTCACAAGCCTCTGGAAAGTGTCGGGGGCATTCTTCAACTCAAAAGGCATTAACCAGAACTGGTAAAGACCCTCTGGTGTTGAGAAGGCGGTCTTCTCCTTGGCATGTTCTGCCAGGGCTTTTTGCCAATAGCCTGCAGTGAGGTCAAACGTGCGGAGGTACTTGGAGGCACCCAAAGTATCCACCAGCTCATCTGTCCTAGGCAAGGGGTGTGCACCTGTCTTGGTGACAGCATTCAAAGCCCTGTAATCCACACAGCACCTCAATTCTGAGGTACCTGCCTTTGGAACCAAAACCACTGGGCTGGACCAAGGACTACAGGAGGGTTCAATCACCCCAAGATCCAACATCTTGTTGACCTCTGTCTTAATGTAAGGCCTTACTTTGTCCGACATTCTGTATCCCCTACGTTTGGTAGATACACTGTCTCCTATGTCAATGTTATGTTTGCACCTAGGTGTCAAACCAGGGGACTGTGAAAACAAGGGGGAAAATTGCCTAAGCAAACTTTTTACCTCAGCCTGTTGATCAGAAGTCAGTTGAGGGGCCACTTGGACACCGTCAATGGAGCTGTCTGAAGGACTGCTTTGGAACAGGTCAGGGAGAGGTTCTGACTCCTTTTCCTCAACATCTGAAGCCAACAGCAGTGAAGCGAATTCAACTCTTGGGATGAAACCCTTCAGTCTATTTAAATGGAACACTTTTGGAGCCTGACCAGCCCTTCCAAGGTCCACTAAATAGTTGACCCCACCCAATGACTCCAGCACTGTGTAAGGGCCTGGCCATTTGTCCTGTAAAGCTCTAGGCCTTATAGGATTCATGATCAGGACTTGCTGACCAGGTGTGAAATTGATGAGGAAAAGCTTCTGGTCATATCAATGTTTCACCAGAGCTTGCCCTGCCTTCAACTTTTCATTAGCCAGACCCATTAGGAGTACCATCCTTTTTCTGAGCCCTAGCACATGGTCCACTATGTTGGTAGTAATGGGGGGAGTGGCCATCTCCCATCCCTCCTTGACTATGGCTAAGGGTCTCCTTACAGGGTGACCAAACAAAGTTCAAAGGGGCTGAAGCCAACACCCTCTTGTGGTACTTCTGTGTAGGCAAACGGTAAGCATGGTAACAGAAGATCCCATTTTCTTCTTTGAGGTTCTTCCAGAACCCCAATCATGCTTTTCAAGGTCCTGTTAAACCTTTCAACCAGACCATTGGTCTGTGGGTGATATGCGGATGAAAACGTATAGGTGACACCACATTCTTTCCACGTGGCCTGTACATACTTCAACATGAAGTTGCTGCCTCTGTCAGACACAACTTCTTTAAGGAAGCCAACCCTAGTAAATATGCCAAGCAAAGCTTTTGCAACTGAGTTGGCAGTCACAGTTTTCATTGGGATGGCATCAGGATGCCTGGTGGCATGGTCGACCAGCAACAGGATAAACCTATTGCCTGAGGATGTTTGGGGCTGAAGGGGACCGACCATGTCGATCCCTACCCTCTCAAATGGTACCCCCACAACTGGGAGTGGTACCAATGGAGCTTGGATTGTTGAGCCACTCTTACCAGATAACTGGCAGGAGACACAACTCCTGAAGTGACTTTCTACTTGCACCCCCATCTTGGGCCAATAGAAGTGCATGGATAACCTTTGCTTGGTTCTCTTGATTCCAAGGTGACCAGCAAGGGGCACATCATGCGCCAGCTGCAGGAGGAAGGGTCTTACAGCAAGGGGAACCACCAACCTCCTATGGTCTCCTTCTGTAGACTCTGTAGGCTCACTATACAGGAGCCCACCTTCCCAATAAATCCTTTGTTTCCCAGGAGGTTCACCCTCAAGCTGGGAGCAGGCCACTCACGTTGGCCCTTACTAAATTCTTCCCTGTCAGGACCAAATTCTACTAACAAATCTTTTAGTTCAGGATGGTAATTTGGGTCAAAGACTTCAGGTATCACCGCCTCCTTGTCGGGTCAATTACCTATTGACCAACTACCTCCACCTCACTGGTAGGTGTGTTTGGGGGAAAATTCTCTTTCCCTCTTTTGGATTTTCTTACTCCTTTAGCCTTGGTTTCCCCTTTGGCTTGGGCACTGCAATTGTCTTGGCCAGTGCTGCCCTTGTTTGAGGGTCTTTCAGCTGTATCTTCCACAAGCCCTAAAGCTCTGAGATAATTTCCCAGCAAGACCTTTCCTTGGACACTCCTCTATTCTCACTGGAATTCTGACCTCTGTACCATTGATAGTAAGAGTTACAGGTATAACTGGGAACATGAGAGGGGGGCCATCGGCCAGCTTAGTGGGTACCAGGGGAGCTCTGGCAACTTCCTCTGGGTCTACCAAGGTAGACTCCACTACAGTTCCACTACACCCACTATCCCTAAGAGCTGGGGTATCTACTCCATTGATCAGCACACTGTCTTTAAAGTAGTGCTTGCTATTATCTGTAATCCTAGCATAGCCTCTGCGACTTTAGGCTCCCAGGAACCCAGAGAAACTAAAACTACCTCAGCTTCTATCCGACTGGGGAAGGAGTCTGAGGAGAAGGATGCCCCTGTAATCTCTTCTTCCTCATAGGAGGAGAAGGCCAGATTAGCAGAGTGGACCCCCAAGGTTTTGATGTTACATCTGGGATCCCCTTCACATGGACAGTTGCTCCACAAGCAAAACAAGATCCACTGGGTCTGTTTACATAGGGATGCTTACTATAACCAGAGTTCTGTTTTGGAGGTTGTCCTCCACTACCCTGTGAGTTCTCTTGTGTCTTACCCTTAGTTTTCCTTTTGTGGTCCTTCTGGGAGGAAGTTTTATCTGATTCCCCACCCTCCTTATCTTTGGACCTCTTCCCCTCCTACTGCTTACCAGGATGAGTCTTGTCCTTATGGGACACACTATGTGACACCCACAAATCTGCTGCTATGGCAAGTTTCTTAGGATCTATCTCCTTTGAATCTGCCAAGTGCTGCTTAAGCTCAGGGGAAGAAGATGCAAAAATATGTTCCAGCATGACAAGACATATACCTTCAAAAGTAGAGATCTTATAACCTTCAACCCAGCCAGTCAGGTTTTTTAAGGATTCAGTTACATAAGATACCAGTTAGATAAGATACCCAAGTACCACCTTCTTTCTTTCTGTACTCTCTGAATCTTTTTAAGTATTGGGCAGGAGTCTTTCCAAACTTTAAGATGAGAATTTGCTTCAACATTGCAAAATCTGCTCTCTCAGCTTTTGACATTTCCATAATGGCACTGCAGCCAGAACGGGGCAGTCTGCTAAGTAACAAGGCCATTTTATCAGCATTGTCAACTTGTTGAATTTCACATGCATACTCAAATGTATTCAGTCAGTCGATAATGTCATTCTTTTCCTCGTACACACTGAGCAGATCCTTAGGAAACCTTGGATGAGAGGAGGACCCAGACCCATGTCCAGGACCCTTGGTTTCATTGGCAACCTGAAGCTTGGCCAGTTCCAACTGGTGATCCCTGTCTTTCTGTTTTTCTGCCGGCTCTGTCTTCAGTTTGACTATGTTAAATTCAAGCAGTATTTCCCGAGCAGCTACTGCGTCTCTTGAGGCTCCGGTAGCCTTCGGGGCTCTGTCACGGTCTCTAGCGGCTCTGCAGATGTCTGCTTCTCCCCAGCAGTGGGTCCTCTCTCATGGATGCTTTGTTGGTCCTCTGGATGGCCGGAGGTTTTTCAAGGCAGCAGCCCGAGCAGCTCTTGCTTCCTGGACCCCGTTCAGGTTCTCTTCTGCTTGCGGGTCCCCTACTGCTGGCTCCCGTCTGCTTGCCTGCCACACGGCTCGCCGGCTTGCTCCTCAGAGGACAGTTATCTCTTTGCATCTCAGCTGTGGTGGGTTTAAACTCCTGTGTTGGAAATGGAATTGCTTTGAGCCAATCACATTCGTTGTGAAGCTAGATCACTTACTTTGCTTCTCCAAAGTGCTCCTTGGACTTCTGATCATCTCTCAGTACATAAAATAAAGTCAGATGTATCATACTTTGCGAACTCTAATGTTTCAGTCTTGTGAAGTGGATTATGTTTCCCAATACTTGAAGTAGAGCCATATGCAGTATACTTTGTATTCACTGTTTGAATCTTGCTAAGTTTATTAGGTTTCCCATAGAGCCATATACAGCATACTTTATATTTTCTGATGTTTTAACGTTGTCAAGTACTTTAGATTGGCTAACTTAACAATAGCAGACATTCGCCCTATCAAAAAAAAGGAGAATGAGCAGTGCTCCAGATAAGCTTTGGAAGTGGGAGTATGTTACTCTCTATTTTTTAAAGTTGGGAGTAAAATTACTTTTTTAGAGAGTCGTAATTCGAATTCCCAGTGAGAGTATTTTATAAGTTGGAAAAAATACGTTTTAACTGGAAAACGCAATTTGTTTTGGTAGTTATTATTTCTTTGCACCTATTTATTCATGCACATTAAAATCTACAGCTTTACTACTTCTGGTCAGGAAGCTATAACAGTAATTTTTTTTTCTGTGGTACTACGTGCGTTACTGATCCAAACATATCCATGGAGCAGGGGCACAAGGTGTGTTTCCTATTTTTTGTTGGCAGTATTGTTACTTCCTATTTTTATTTTTTGTGAGTATGTTCCTATTTTTAGGGAGTAACAGTGGCCAATGCACCCCTTAAATGTAGGGCTGAGAATGAGGATTTAACATTGGGGAAGGATTTAGGTGTACTGACGCAGGGGGAATACCGCTTTCTCTGAGCATGGTTGTCCCTAATTCCATAAGGGGGTGACTCCCCCATGTAATCCTTCCTGTGTACCACCCCCATGTGGACTATTGTACTGTGTGCACACTGCCCTGGCCCCATGGGAAAGGTCTACCCCTAGGATAGAAGGGACAACCTACTCCAAATCCTTACAGTATTCTAAGATGTTTGTATCCTGATGAAGATTCACTGCATTATCCTGGGAAATAGTCTGTAATCAAGCACACTGCATACATGCTGTACAGCGAGCTGGGATGTAGATCCCCAAAGGCAGAGCGACCTAGGCGCAGTATCCTCGAAGGCACACTGCATACATGCTGTACACCCAGCTAGGAGCTAAATCCCCAAAAGCAGCGTGAGCTAGGGGCTGTATTGTTACTGTGCATTTGTATATCGCTTTATATACCATCGGTAGGATCTCAAAGCGCTTGTGGGTTGAACGCCCTTGGAGACCGTAGTCCAGATCAGCGGAGCGACTTGATGTAATCTGTAGTTCTTGTGTGCACTCTGTATGTGTGCAGCCAGGGCGGTTGGCGTGTTGGTAGCTGCATTCTAATATAAGGTGCAGTGCGGTGGTGGGGAGAGATCAGTGGAATGTGAGCAGCAAGGAAGATGGTCACCGAGTTTGCATTCTAGCAGCCTGTGTTCTGTGTAAGAGGTTTATGTGAGCAGCTAGGCCGATTTCTTATTTTGTTTATTTGTGGTGTATAGCTGCATTCTATTAGGCTGTTGAGGTGTTCATGGAGTAGTGTAGGTATGTGTGCAGCTAGGCCGAAATTGATCAAGGGATAGAGCTGCGTTCTGTTGTTTGTTGGTGTAAAGTGGAGAGTGAGCATATTGGTATGCGTGATATCTAGTGCATACTGGTACAAGGCTTCCAATTCTGATTACTCTCGAAGCCTAATGTGCATGCAGTGATTGTCATGGACGTTCATGGTAGGATCTACGAGTCAGACTCTCTGGTTGGAGCGGGTATGTTATGTTCGATCAGTTGGCGGGTTCTTGGAATCTGTGACTCCGTTTTAGGTGTCAAAGGGCCCATATTCTGGGTCCCTTGTCATAGTTTATGGGGGGTGGCTGGTTGACTTGTTCGCATGATGTAGGTTATAGATGTGAAATCATATTGCAACAATGTGGTCTCATCGAGCCAGGGTGCCAGAGAGCAGATTAGGCAGCAGCAGTACTGGATAGATGGTATTCAGCGTCAGGAGGGTTGTTGGTAGCTGTATTGCTTGCCTGACTTGAGCATGTGCTGCTTTCTATATCAGGTGAGGGTGACATAAGGCTATGTTTGAACCATAGTGCTTTAGGTTCTGCAGTAGTGGCTCTGTGGGTAGATTCCCAGTTTGCGATGGTGGTTTGCGGGTTAGTATCAGCGGCGGTAAAGCTGGTAAGAGCAGGTCCAGTCGCGTTTGGTGTAAGTGGGGCAGATTGAGCTTGAGAGTGCACCGATGCGGTGTAAGGATGTGGCGGAAGGTTTGTATCACCTGGGGGGTAGTAGTGCTTCCTTATGGGAAGATAGTGATTAGGCTTAGTTATGGTGCTGCTGAGCTATGGTCCCCAGGATTATATATACAGACAGTCATCTTTTGGTCTTAGAGCTTTGGTATGTCTGGTCTGGATGAGATGAGCATGTCAGGGCGAGGTATACAATTAATAGTGGTCTTCGTAGTTGGGCAACGATGCTGAGGGTTAGCAGCTGCATATCGTGGAGCCTGTCGGTCACTACGGTTGGCTTTCGAGTCATGACTGTTCCAATTTCTGTGATGGTGTCGTCATTGCCAGCTTCTGAGGCCAGCAGTTGTTATTTCAAGGTGCTGCCTAAAGAACTGACTTACGGTCATTGGTGGAGTGTTTTGGCGGTCCTAGGCGGTCGATTTCAATGATTAGGGAAAAGGTCGGTTTTCAATGCTTTATGGAAGGCCATGTGGTCCTGGTTGTGTCGAATGTGGGGAGGCAGAGAGCACCATAGTGTTGGTGCCAAGGTAGAGAAAGCTCACTTTCCAATCCTGGCTGCATTGGAGGTAGGAATCACTAGTAGGAGGGTTGCGCCAGATCTTAGGATGCGTGTTGGGAGGTAGGGCATAAGCTTTTCTTGTAGGTATGTCGGGCCGGTCTTGTGTACTGCTCGGTGGGTGTTGCAAAGGGTTTTGAAAGTGGCCCTTCAAGCAATAGGGAGTCAGTGAAAGGTGCAGAGACAGTGAGATGTGGTCCCTTCATCCCAGTGCAAGAAGGAGTCTGGCGGCATCGTTTTGCACTCTTTGGAGTTTAAGTTGTTATAACGGTGCACGCATATAAATGGAGTTTGCATAGTCTAGTCTGGACATGACAATGGACCTAATAGCAGCTAATCTGTTGGGTTATGAGAGATAAGGGAAGATGCATTACAAGAGTCTGATGTGGTAGTGACAGGATTTGGATACATTATTGATCTGGCAGGACATCGTTAGGTCTGAGTCCATTGTGCAGCCAAGGTTTTTGACTATGTTGGAGGTAGGCAGAAGCGTGCTGAGGGAGGTGCGTCATGGGAGTGGTTGCGGGAGTAGAGCTATGTTGCCGCACACCATGATCTGTTTTTCCAGGGTTCAGAAGGAGGTGGTTTCTTGTCAACCATAGGTTTATATCTCCGAGGGAAGCTGCTAGGTCGGGTTGTGGGAAGATGCTTTTTTTGGGGATTTTCAGGATAATTTGAGTATCCTCAGCGTAGTTATTGCAGGTAAGGTTGTGTGCACGGATGATCCCTGGGAAGGGGGGAGGCAGGTAGAGTTTGAAAAGGGGAGCTGAGAGGCAGGTTCCTTGGGGTACACCAGTGTTCACCAGGTGAGTGGCCGAGAGAAAAGGGGGAGGAAGATGATTTGTTTCCTGTTCGTGAGGAAAGGGGTAATCCAGTTGAGCGCCAAGTCTCGGATTCCTCGGGAGTGGAGTCGTTCTAGGAGGATTGAGTGGTTAACAGTGACGAAGGCAGCTGAGAGATCCAGGAAGACCAGTGCTGCGCATCCCTCCAGAATCTGCCAAGACTTTGAGGCCATCCCAGATCGAGATCAGAGCGGTTTCTGTTCTGTGGCGCGGTCGGAACCCTGATTGAGCGGGGTCGAGTAGGTTATTGGATTCTGTGAAATGGTGGAGTTGAGAGTATGCAGAGCGGTCGCATCCCTGAAGGCACACTGCATACATGCTGTACAGTGAGCAGGATCTATAATCCCCAAAGGAAGAGCAAGTTAGGGGCTGTATCCCCAGAGGCACAGTGCAAGCAGCAGAGCAAGTTGGGCGCTTCATCCCTGACAGTTGAGCAAGAGGCACAGTGTAAGCTACAGAGCATGCTGGGTGCTATATATCCCTGAAGCTAGAGAAGCAAAGTGCACCTATCTCTGGTGTGAACGTTTTAGAAACATTGTGAGCTGGGACTTGTATCCCAGGATCAAAATGAAAACCCTGAATCTGTGAGAGCAAGCAAAAAGCCTACCAGGTACTGTAGTCCGGAAACTGAGAAGTAGAGGGAAGATGCACTCTGGTGCACAATAGCCCTGAGATTGATCAGCAAGGTAGCACACTGCTTCCCTCTCCCTGAGGATCATAGCACTTTGAAACGTACAGAGGCAGAGGACAAAAGCCTGCCCATGAGATATTAATATACCCCTATTACGAAGCCAAGGGCTTGTCTACTGGGCTCAGCTATCAGCTGGCCCACACCTGCAAGATTAGCATCGGTTTGTGAAAGTAAATAGCCTCTGAATTCGGGTGAGAGGTGCATCTCATTGGCCAAAGGGAGGCGTCCTGGCTATTCAGCCTTCTGGGTTCAGTGGAGGAGGGGGCGTTTGGGCGGAGGTGTTAAACGGTTAATGGTCTCACTCACGACCAGCACTCAAAACTGCCACCCCCCCATTACCGCTTAGCCCCCCCACCCATGTTGAGCCTGGCTCTGCCCCTTGAGGCCAGCTCAAGTTCTTGTCATGAGTCATTACAATCCGCCCTGACTATTCTAGTAATACTTGTACTTCTATAGACATGTGGGTTTGATAATGAGCCCCACTATGTCATTGATGGATTCTATATTTTGGACATGATGTGGGAATTTCTGTATCAATTCATGTCTTGTATAATGCCTTTCGTTGCACTCGCGCGTGCGTCAAGTGCTAAGACACCGGCCGCAGAAGCGCCCCATAGCCCTTCTTACGTACACAAGACGCGCCTTTAAGCCCCTCGACAGCTGCCATACGGTGTTATCAGGCACTATCATTTGACTACGGTTATTTAGCCTCTTTGCAGGTCAGGAGCCACTGTGTCCAAACGATGTCGTTTTTGGCCAGCTAAAGAATTGGCGAAATAGCGTTTGCTACCAGCCTTCCACCTTGCCAGGAAAATGAGGCGTTGGAGCCGCGCGTGAACGAGACACCCTGATTTACAGCCTCTGTGGTCACTGGAAGCAGACGCAGAATACCTTTGCCATGCAGTCACAAGTCTATCAGGAGCACCTTGTGGTTTTGAGCGTCAAAATAGTCTTTAAGAATATAGCTACTTATCTGGGAACTATTCCAACGCTGGTCTTGAAAGTTCTCAGCTCCGAGGCTGAAAGCAAGCACATTCCTGTGAATTTGAGGAATAAGTGCTTTAAAAATAAGAATAGCTGGCTATAGCTGTCCGCATGTATGTATTCCTTCTGTTGGGCAGCGGACTGTCGCCCTAAGGCCTGAAAATGTCTCCTGGAAGCGGCTTCATGGAGCATTCCGATTCATGGTTTCTTATGTTTTTTTCCACTGAATCCTTTCTAGACGACTAGTGAGGTACGCGATGGCCCTGCTGCAACTATCTGTTGCAGGGTTCGAAATTGCTGGGAGCTATTTAACTCCTGGTTGTAGTCTAGGAAGGTCTGGTTGGCTTGGCCCCAACAGCTATCAGGGGGGCTACATTGGGTACTTAATGCGAACTTGCTCAAAATCCCTATTTTGATCCCTTTGTTATAACCTTCAGTTCAGACTTCAATCCCTGCATGGCGACTCTGCCTTTCATCTTTCCATGGTCCATAAAATGCATTTGAGAATACAGTAACTGCTTTTGAAGCACCAAGACAGCTTTGTTTGTGCTATATAAATGGTCGCTATTGGGAATGGCGGCACTTAGTTCCTCTCATATAAGGTTTCCCTCCTCAGCTTTGGATGCTTTGAGGAGGATTTGCATATCACTTTTTTTTGGTAGCTGCTGACGATCTGAGTTATCATATATTTAAACTTGATAGACAAATGCAAATGCTGCACTTAACACCCTCGTTTTTCAGTGATGACATTAAGCAGTGCTTTAAGTGGGAGGAGAAATCGAAGGGGGCTGCAAGGAGGGTGTGTGACCTAAGTGATGGGCATAATATGAAGAGTGCTGAGTGGGACCTAAAGGGCAGCGGGAGGCTTAGGATCCAAACAGTACATCATGAGAACCTGCAAACATGTATTGTGGGCCATCAGATGGTTTGCAGGTGATGTTGTTTGCATCCAGCCTGCATCTGGTCAATGCATATATCTGGTACAGTAAATAGCTTAGTGGTAACACGCTCGTCTTGGAAGCAAGACGACGCAGAGCAACACAGGTTTGAATCCCGGGTCCGTGCTTAAAAACCTCTTCGGTATTAAGCGTGTTGTAAAAAAAGTTTATAATTATATAAGCCATTAATTCATTAAGTAGATCACCTTAATTCTGTAAATGCATCTCTTTTGAGAAAGTGGAGGGGGACAAAAATAACTAATCTGGTCACCTCTTCAATGCAGCGGCCAATGTGGTCACTAAGCATGGCATACATAAGGCAATGCCCAGTGAGCACACCTGGGGCCTTGGGATGCCTGTGGCCTGACTGAAGGCCACACCCCAGGCCATTGGCTATGTTGGGTGTCCTGGGGGTGCCAGGGGCGTGGTTGTAGGCCATGCCCTAAGCAGGGGTGCAACATGCCTTGGCTTCAAGCCATGCTTGGGGCCATTTCGGGTGTCTAGGGAGTACACAGGCAAAGTGGCCACTGGGCATGGCTCTAACACTCAAACTGGTGTTGCCTGTAGTGGCAGCCTCCTCTAACTTATATATATATATATATATTTTTGAAGTCTAAGCATTTACCATCCCTCTGGGTCGAATATCGCACAACTGATACCCCACAGAGTTCTTTAAGGCCATGTCTCCCAGGCCCACAGAGCAAATAACGAAACTCGTATCTAAGATGAAAGCCCCTTCTTTACAATCTGATCCTTAACTAGCAGTGTAAAACAAATATCACATTGGGATGCTGGCCACCTCACTGTCTGCTCTCGTTAACATACCCTTTGCAGCAGGACAAGCTCCTACTGATACAAAAACGACCCCTGAAAACTCCATGCTGTCCCGAACGTCTTGGACAATTTTGACTTGACCGCAAACATTCCCATAGAGGTGAAAATCCTTAAAATACTTGTGCAACTTTGATACAGATTCTCACACATGCACTCCTCCCAGATCCCGACCTGACAAAAGATACTGAAACCAGTTTCATCAGACTAAATACTCAAACATCTGGACTGCAACCCGCCAGACCCGTTGAATTTACTTGACCTATTCACATTTATGAAACTATCAACCACAAAGCAACCCTTCACTGTTTTGAACTTAGCATGGAGATCGCTGGGTTATCCATGATTTGTGTGACATACTTCCTAACGTACAAATGTTTGCTTGCGCCCCTTGCCTGCTAAAATCAATCCTGTGTGGTGCCACACATGCTCCCCATGGCTAGACAGTGCCTATGTAAGGGCTCTTGCTTCCATCAAGACCCTGCACCATCTCTGGAAGACAAGAATAGCCTCTATCATTTTGTTATTATCTTTGCATCATGATACGTGCTGTTTTTTTCTATTTAAAAACACAATTTTAGTGCCACAATACACATAAATCAACGTGGTAATGGCATTAAAAGACTTTGTATCATGTATTACAATAGAAAAGTACATCTTTTTAACTCGACATTTGTGCATTGATGTCTCTACAGACCCGCTCATTGCCATGAAATATTTGGCCAACTTATGTGACTTCTCTGGTACATTCGGCCCTGCAGTGAAACAAGTTGTGCACCCATGGATAAAGTCATGACTTGGGTCACTTTGACAAAAACACAGAGAATTGCAAAATTGTCAGTCTCACCCATTCCTCCACACTGGCTGTATGCCATCATAAGAAGTTATTCATGTTAATTAATGTGTAGAGCATTCATGGCAATTGGCATTCTTTCCTACAGGAGGAAGGAGGTGTTGGCATGGAAAAAGCGATGGGGGCTTGGAGGATTCAGATGTGGGCATGGAAAAGAAAATATAGCCCATTATAATGTATATGGTGGAGGGAGTTTGGGGCAGCTCTTACCTATGGTTGGTCATCAATGCTACAGACCAGGGGTCTGAAACCTGCGTCTCTCCAGATATTTTAGACTGTAACTCACATGATCCCTCACCATTTGCAATGCTGGTTCAGGCTGGTGGCAGTCGTCTCTCCAGATATTTTAGACTGCAACTCACATGATCCCTCACCATTTGCAATGCTGGTTCAGGCTGATGGCAGTTGTAGCCCAAAATATCTGGAGAGACAACGTTTACAGTGTCACGCTACCACTTAGCAGTGAAATCAAACATTTGACAAATCTGACCATATCTCCAGTCTAACCTCTTTTGGGCCAATGGGATCAGTCAAATGTATTAAAGGTTAGACCATGAAGGGAGTTGTTTTCGATGCTAAAATAACTACAGAGAAATGCTCCCTCAGCCAGTATATAAGACCAATGAGCTAAGCGTCTTGGAATACTGCCATAGATTGTGCCATACTAATGAAAAAGCTAAACCAGGTTACCAGTATTGGGTAATAATACCTATATTCTCCATAGCGAACACCTAGTGGCAGTAGCTGATAAAGGCACTGTGTAAAAATAAATTAAATTCTATTTTTTTTGTTGCAGATGCCTAATGAGCGCAGAGGGAAGGGTGACCATTTGCAGATAAACCCCATAAATAAAGAGACTTGGATCGGATTCGTTGGGGGAAAGCTTTGTATCTGGTTGAAATGTTAATTTTGGTGATATTTCTAATGATCTTGAGCCCCGGAATTTACATATATAGGAGGGTACTTCAAATGGAATTATTTCCACTTTAACAAACGTCTGGGAATATATTGCCAAGAAAGATCCCTGTTGGTTGTTCTGGATTGCTGAAACTGCTATTTCAGAAGTTCCTTCAGACAAAGATGTATGCCCCGTTCTTTGAGAGAATCATTGCTGATGCCAGTATTTAAAAAGGGCGAGCGACTTAATCCTGCAAATTATGGGCATTACTGGAGGTGCCCAGTAAAATGTTTGCAAACATTATATTGAGAGAACTCCATACGTGAGCGAATATCAAAGGGCAGCTAAGCCCTTTCCAAACTGGTTTCAGGAATCTATCTGCCACTACTCCGACCAATTGAGCTTTAAATATCTTGGTTAAAGAATCTCTACATAGCTGGACCACTCACCTAGATGTCTTATATCAATTTTACCGCTCCCTTCAACATGTTAGTGTTCTGTACTATGGAGTAAGCTTATTAATTGGAAAATTCCATTAAGGCTAATAAGTTAAATTGCTACAGTTATATAATATTACTTTTCTACTGGTTGGATTGGATAGGAGGGGGAGCTTTTAGCACAAGGATTCCTACAGGAGGAGGACTTACGCAAGGCCTTGTGTTTGCACCACTGCTCTTCCACCTCTATATTGCAGATCTGCCTATTAGACACCGTTAAGAATTTCTCCCCTAAATTGGGGCGATGGCATATGCCCTGATGGCGTAAGCGGGTGATGTGAGCCTTTTGGATCGCGCTCCAATAGGGCTGACTAGAAGCACACAGACCACGAACCAGCATGTCAAACAGGATCACTTGAAAGTTAACATCTAAAAGACTAACATTATGTGTTTTGGGAGGTTACACGTCTTTATAACGACAAGAAAAATATTGACAAACTTTTTCTGTGACTCTAAATTAAAAAAAAAGTTGAATTTCTTTCTCTTTTTTTATTATGGGGGTCCCGCCCCAAGCCCTCCATTTTCCCAACCTTACTACTTTATTAAAAAGTCGATTTTTTTTATGATCAGTGCGCAAGGGGATGTTTTTGTTAAAATGTTAAGCACATTTAGAATATTTATTCGGCAACAATGGTCAAAACTACTAGCTGCATAGTGAAGTAACTCATCAAACTGTCTCACATTTGCCAAAAGAGTGGCCCATTTTGACTGGCCCACACTAGCATTTTACATTTTTGGTACGGGCATGCCCTATTGCCCAGTCCGAGCCTGGTGGCTCATCCGGAATGGGCGAGGGGGCGTCCACCCAGTGTCACCCTCACCCTTTATGATGGAGGAGCCAGCCCAGTGAAACAATGAGCACTCCCTTAGCTGCCTTTCCCAGCTGAGGGAGCACTCCTGCACTGACTGAACTGTCAAAGGGAAACAGTATTTCCCTTTGACAGTTCAGTTCAGTTCTCCAGCTGCACATTCTCACTGAGCCATGCAAGGCTAGAGGTGTTTTGCTTAGCTAGCCTTGCATAGCTCATTGGAAATGCTGGTTGGGGCACTGCATGTCTGTATGTGCGAGGGGGAGCTCCTGCACATCCTCCCACATACGGACAGAGCAGCCGGGAGCGGTGCGTTTCAGCACCCACACACAGGCCAACGCAGAAGGTATGTTTTATTTAAATATGTGTATGGATGCTTGTATGCTTGTGTTATGAGTGAGTGTATGGCAATGGGTTCTTGTGTGAATGATAGTGATGTGTGTGTGTGTGTGTGTGTGTGTGGGTGGGTGGGTGTTGGTGAGTGGGGGGTAGAGGGGAGAAGGAGGGTTGTACAGTATAATGTCCAATATAAAATATCATGTCTGCCCCCTGGGCCCCCCAGTGCCAATTGCAAACTGTTTGGCTATTTACCCATCCTTTTTTTAAAGTATGCTCCAAAATGCAACATTTTAACCTATTATTTAAAAATAATTCATGCGGGGAAATCCCAACAAACCCCCTCGATTGGTTGGGCCTCCCTCACTGCGCTCGGTCGCTATGGCATATCTGGTGCAAATATTTATGCCCCTACACTTAAAAAATTTACCAGCTACCACTGGCCCTGGGACTGTGCTCAGAGCAGGGTGGAGGAGCCCAGGGACTGTGGTGAGTGGGAGCCATGGGATAGTGGTGGGAGCAGGGTTTGGAGAGCCCAGCGTCTGGGGTGGGTTGGGGAGAGCACAGGGACCGGGCTAGGAGTGGGATGAGGTAGTCCGGAGACTGTGATGGGAGCATCTGGGGGAGCCCAGGGACTATACTTGGAGTAAGGTGCGGTGACGGCATGCGAAAGTTCAGAGCCATTTGGACTTACTGTCCATTGCACATTTTTTGGGGGCGCCCGGGCTGCCCACATTTTGCTTTGGCGGGGGGCCCAGGCCTGAAATGTTTGAAGACCACTGAAGAGGCAATTTTGTGATAATAAATGGCTTAATATCCTTGAAGGAAAATTCTGGCACACTGTAGTGTACACCTATCCAAGTTACATACCTTGAATTATGACTGGCCTTCCTAGATACATGTTTGGCCATCAGAAGGGGGATTTTTTGCCTTAAGGCGGGTAAATCCACTGATTGCCCTCTGTAACAAATAGTGGGCCGAGTCCTTAACAAAAGAGAAGCTAAAAGCAGTTAAAGAATTTGAGGCCAGCAATTAGACAGTTTTTGAAACCATTGACTTAGATAGGAACTTAATTTGGCCTTAATTAGGATATTTTATCTTAATTGCCCAAACAGTGGGATTGGAAAAGTAATCATGAGTAGATATCCTGACTAAAACAGTTTGAGGAGTTTTCATTGTTGCCTTTTGAGTATTTGACACCTGTGAAGGCATCATAAAGCAAGACACTGACAATAGATTCAAAGTTCAAAGAAAGTCGTTTTATTAACTTAAATGTCAGGATGGTTGAAGGCCTATCTTGCCCTATGTTAAGGTGGGATTTCCCTATCTAAAGAAACGAAGGAAAGTGGGAGTTAATGAGTTCAATTTATAAGCCTGTCTGTGTCCAAAACCTGTACTTTCCCTCAAAATTAAAGCTACACAATGTGTAGTGATGTCAGCAACACAATAAATTGTGTTCCAAATAAAGTTCAGAGTTTCTTCCATCTCTGGGCATACTTTCCCTCTCCCCTTTCCCAAATTCAAAACAGTTCCACAAAGTCTTGGTTCCTTTCCCCAAGAAGACAACACGGTTCAAGACGGCCTCATGGTTCTCTTTTCCCAAGGCGTCGACAAAGTTCATAAGGTCTTAGGTTTCCCTTCCCCAAGACGTTGTCTTTTCCTGCTTGCCAATGTATACTTAGTTTCAGTCTCTTAATATTCAAAACCCAGTTCCAGATCAACTTTACACTGCTTCTGATTTCTTGACACCTCATATAGATGGCTTTCTTTTGCTTCACTTAGCAATCTCTTTCATATGCTTAGTTTTGCTCTCTTGGCTGTCGCATATAGGGTATCCCCAGTCTAGGCACAGTTGGCGAACTACACGGCTCACTATTACAGGTCATGCAACCGGTAACCCTAAGCTTTCTTGCCCACACAGGTTCTTTTGTAACTACCCCTGTGTTCTGGTTCACATTCACTTGGCTTTTTCCTTTGCAAGCCTTTTGCTTTTGCCACAATGTGTTTTTCCTCTTTGGCAGTCCCTTGACTTTGTCACAATGTGCTCATTCATACAGTTCACTGCGTAGTGCTTCCTTTCCTTCACCATGTTACTTTCACACTGTTCAGCAATATTCAATACCTGCTTTTCACAGCATTTCATAAGATTTGTTATTTGCTTTCAATACATTGTACGTGTACTTCACACAAACATGTCTTCTGCTCACAGGCTTATCAAAAGCTTTCATTGGCATGTCAAAAGCTTTCTTTTAATTTGGTATTCAATAGTTCTTAACACTTATTCTTTTGCTCACAGTTCATCTTATCCGTATTGTTCACCACAACCCTTCACCTTGGGTTCACAGTATCTTGCATATCTCAGTTTGCTCATTCAACAAACACAGGGAGGCTCCCACCACTGTGTCCTTCTCACAGCCCACCTGGGCCTCAGCATCACAGTTTCTCGCGGGAACTTGCAGGTGTCCTAGTTTCCTGACGGGACCCTCCTCGGCAGCCTCCGTCTCCATACGATTCCTCTCCCTTCAGGCCCTCAGCACTCAACCCGGCTTCTTTACTGCTGGTCTCTCCCCTTTTTATACACCTGCAACCATGTAACCGGTTGTAGAAGTGCATCATCAAGCCCAATTGCCTGACCGTAGTTAGTAGAGTTCTCTGGACATGCCTGACCTTCAGAGCAGTCTGCAGGCATCTTCTTCGTCTCAGTACCAGATTGGTGAAATGACATGTTACTGTGTACCACTCCTAGTCACCTCTTCCTCGTCCCAGTGCTATAGTGGCAAGAATGCAGGAAAATGAGGGGAAGTGATTGACTGACAACAGACTATAAAGGCCAGATGAGGGTGAGGTTGAGTATTGCAATGAAAAGGGGGCTACCATGTCTCGCCTTTGGACATCCTCCCCCTGATTCCGAAGGACCCTCCACCCAGGTGATTCCCCTCTTGCATCTCCACCCCCAGGGTCAGGATCCAAAAGCGATGGCCTTTCCCTGGCCACCTGAGAAGGGGAGTAGGTGTCAGGATATCCTCTTGTTTCTTACACACTCCAAGTAGATTCAGTATTAGCACATTGTAATTGTTCTTGACCTCCTGTCAGCCAATCGGAGTGCTCAAGAGTGCAGCCTATAACTGCTGGAATAGAGTGCATTGTGAACATTCTGACTTCAAAAGCAGACAGGGAAACAATAATGCCATTTTCAGTTAAGACATCTTTCAACAAGAGACGTCCTCTCTATCGGGACCTGTTTTTCCCATGCATCATCACCACTTTTTGTAAAGGGCAGGCGCTGTCCCCCTTCTGTGTTTATGAAATAAAGTATTCAAATGTCACATATTGATAATCTACTACACAGAACATGTTTTGTTAGTGATTCATAGATCTAAAAGGTGCGTCCATTTTATCATTAGCCAGAAGTGCGATAGGAATGTACATTCTATTGGCAAATGTTTTTCCTGTGCACTTTCTTCAGCTCTGAAAGACAAGTTGAATAATATTTGCATATTCAACTTACGGAAATGTTTACTTCTTGTGACGTCACGTCCAAAAGGCTGCATCACAGTCCCCCCACTTTTGTTTTTTATTACTCGAGCCCTGCTCACATGTAATATAGAAATCAGTTCGAGATATTGTATTTACAACCTGGTAAATGCTCTTGAAGACGGCCATCGTTTACTCACTATTTGCGAGATCTTGACAGCACTGCACTGGCAGTGTTTGGTAAGATATGCACATGACATGAAGACGATTAAAATAAAGTCTGGCATCCCTTTTTGTCAGGTTAGCGATGGCCTTGGACCTTGGCATTGAGTAAACTATGGATGGGGACTGAGAAGAAAATGGAGCTTAAGGATGATAAAGACAGACTCCATCTTCTCTCTATTTTATTTATTTGGGATGTTTATACCATAGGTTATATCTACTAAGTGTATATGCAATATTTATTGGCAGTGTGGGAAGTTATATGCGAACAGTAATATACTTTATATAAATGAAAATAAAAATAAAGTTAACTCTCACCTTGCCTATTTGATCCTGGTTCTCTTTGCTGAGACCTTCAAAAAGTCCATATATAATTTTACGTATCCTGTTGTGTATACACACACACATTTTCGCACTCGCACACTCACTCTCATTCTCACTCACTGTCACACTCTCGCACTCACTCACTCTGTCCCTCACTCCTCCATATTAGAAAGCCTGCCTTATTGAGGCTTTTGGTGCGTGCACCTTTTCAGGAAAGATGGACTTGACGTGTGCCAGCTGTCATTCCGCTTCTGTGGAAGCGTTGCGGCCCTCTTCATTACTCGGCTCCCAGCGGGACAGTCGGAAATTGTCTGCTCTTCAAACAAGACAGCGTGGTTCAGGCGGGGCACATTTTGGGGCTTCCAAGCGGGTGCTCAGCCTTGTAAAAGTGTGGGATTCCAGCAGCAGCAGCTGGTGGCAGCTGCTCGCATTCCAGCCAGCTGCTCAGAGACCCCGGGACAAAGTCTCGTTTAATGTCATTGGTGTCCAAAAGATAGATTTTCATTGACAACGGTGGCGCACCACCTCAACGCAATCCTTTCCCGCGAGATTTCAACCTCGGAATAAGACACACGTTTTCAACTACTGCAACATATTTCAGGGGCCTAAAACATTAACGGCCAACGCTCATCCCCTGGTCTGGGGAACTACTAGGGCCTGATTCAGAGGTCCATGTAAAAATAGAAATGTGTTGTTCCAAGCCGGAACAACACCTTCCTTACGTGTACCATATTCTGACAGGGAAATAATGTGGTGCAGGGACATGAACGCCCCAGCTTTTGCATGAGCCCGATTTACGGCTTGACAACAGCCCTAGCAAACATCAAGAATGCAGGGCAGCCACATGGAGAAGGTTCTCCCCCCAGCAGCACCGGTTTAGCGTGACAGAAAGCAAGTAAAAATACGGTACCTTTCAGGTGCCATTAAACTACACTGCACACTTTTACCCTTTACAAACATTGCATTTCATAGAGTGCAGCACCACTTTTCTAGTTTAAGAAAGTTTGAGAAAACTTTCTTAAACTAGAAAAGTGGAAGTCTATAAAGACATGCTGGCAATGTCACTGGAGCACATGTTTCCCCGACAGACCACGTGTGATTTGAGCAGCTTTTGCGACTGGGAAGCATGCCATCTCTCTCTCCTTCAATACATCCACCAACCTCAGAATGATGATGCTGGAAACTGGAGTGGAGAATGTCGTATTTCCACACACTTTTTTATCACAAGCTCAGAATCTGCCCCTAGTTTGTTGTAAATGGGGGGATATTAAAGTTAACACAAAATACGAATACCCATTCTCCCGTCATTCACGGGCGTTATAGTTGCTAGATAGATTAATTATGGGAGTGCTGCACATAACTAGTATAAAGGTAACTATTAGCAAATACGAAGAGAGCCAATGTAGCTGATAAGGGATGGAAGAAAGGGATTGGGATGACTCGAAGCGAGCATAAGAGCATAGCTCTCAACCATTGGTGTCGCGAAGGCGGGTGAAAACACCCGATTTTAATTTTGGCGGGTGAGACGCCCATTGAAACGAATGGGCGTGCAGGAGGCTTGGCGGGTGAGTCAGCTGTTTACAAGGCGGGTGACACCCGCCAAAAGCATGTGAGTTGGTGCAATCATGCCTCCCATTTTTTATTTATTTATTTTTTATGATAAAGTCATAAACTTTTTTATACATTTTCGTTAAAGAACAGAAAAGTGTCACAATCGTGATACATCAAAGACAATGATTTGAAGTTTACATAAATACATACATTAAAAGCATATATATAGATTAAATAAGTGGGCCTGACATTATTTTGATCAAATGTGAATTAAATATCTATAATATGATATATGAAATAATATTTCATGTCGTATAGTAATCCCAAAGCTCCTTTCAGTTAATAGTGTTAATGGTCTTATTATCATAAGCCAGGGCGGCCTTTCTGGGCAGGTTGCTAAGACTTTCGCCTTTCATATTAAATGTTTAGGACTTTCCAGCATTTCCTCTTCACGCAATCTTCACTGACAGTCTACTCTAGATATGCCCATACGTGAACCAGTAACTTCCCACGAGTTAACCAGGTTGAATGTAACTTTTAGATGAGACAGAAGAAGTTTGTGGTTAGGAAAGAATGATATTTAGAACAGTAAAAAAGTGCCTTTGGACCAATGAAGGATGAATTCCCTACTATGAGATTTATGCACTTTTTGCAGGTATCGAAGTTAAGATTTGATAAGCAGGAGCTAAAAGCAGCTCCTGGGTATCCAGCATTATCCAGTCACCAGGAGCTACCACTGAGGGATCAGGAGCTGAGCTGGTAAATAGTGTTCCACAAATCTAACTTGCACATAAGATGCAAAATCACTTTCTGCATTATTTATTACCCCTTATGCTTTAAAGGTTATATAGATGTGTCTTAATGCTTATTTATAGATTGTCACAAACGCACATAGTTAAATCTACATAGGTATGTTTGTTCGGCATCAGTTGGCCTTGGGTGCCAAAAGTAGCCCCTGCTACCTGTTGGTGTCAAGCTAACCAGGCTCTTCTAGGCCACAAGCAAGAGCTACATAGCTCCCAGCTTTCCTCAATTTCGAACCCTGTTTTTGTACAAAAGGAAGACTCGCATCAGCAGGAATGTCCCTCAACCTGGGAGTCCACTTGTTAGCAAAGTGTAGTAGGCTCTCCACTACACAGCCTTTCATGAAAGAGGCCCAGGAGTTTAACTGCACAGTATTGATGCCATAAGTGACAAAGCAGGAGCAAGCCGGTATTTATGTAGAGAGTTAACTTGTGCAGACTGAGTATGGTTCTAGAGTCCCTGAAAGTTAAGTTCTACCAACAAGTATTCCACTGGTGCCTTAAGTGTTCTGCTTTCAAACACGTCTAACTTGTGGGCAAAATTATGTGTCCACATTTCTGCCCCATAGGTGAATAATGGAATAAATGTGACTTTAGAGAATTTCAGTATTGAAAGCGGAGAAAAGCTGCCATGTTTATAGGAAAATACTCATAGAGCGCCAACCTGCATCTCAATAGCCAGTTTAACTGCATCAAATTGCATCCTCCAGTTCAGGCGTTGTTCAATGTGCAAACCTAAGTGCTTGAAGCAGGAGACCATTTCAACCACTTGGCCATTCAAGGACCATGTATAGGCCTTTTATATTTAAGTCTGGGATGGAAACACATGTTCTTGGTTTTACTGGTGTGAATTTGAAGGTCGTTTCCTTGAGCATGCTCGGAGAGAAGACATAGTTGCTCCTGCAGGCCCCTCTGTGTGCAGTCTAAAAGGACAAGGTCCTCTGTCTAGACTAGCCAATTGATAGGAGATATCCCAAGTCAGGGAGGGGAATGATTAGGAGATGAGAAAAAGGCAGTAGGGCGGTCCGATGGGTGTAGATTAGAAAGGGTTGGAGGAAGAATGCAACCCTGCTTTACTCCAGCTAAGGTAGATATCCCGTCAGTGGCCTCACTCTGTATTAAGTTTAACCTGTACTCTCATGTTATGTAGAGCTATAATCATTCTCAACAATCCCTTATTCAAGCTAAAAAGTTTACTTCAGAGGTGCCCTCTCTGCAGTATCAAACGCAGAGGGAAAGTCTATGAAAGCTACGTATAAAGACTTTGTATGAGTAAGCCAAGTCTGTTGAATAATGGATACTAAGTAGAGGAGCATTTCCTATAACCTGTCCGGTTAATTCAAATGATATTATTTGTATCTATCCAATTATTTAATTCCATAAGCAAGAAACTTGAGAAAGGTTTGGAGGAAGCTTCTAGCATCGCTAGCAGGGTCAGAACGAAGGCCTTTTTTATGAGCAGGAACTATTACACCATCAGACCGTGAAGGAGGTAAAATATTGGTCTGATCATCAAAAATAATCTGTGGAAGGTATTAGCCCACCGAATAGGTCTATTTTTTTTAGTATAAGATTACAAAGTCTGTCTGACCCAGGAGTATGAGAAGACTTGATGCTCAGAATAATCTTGAGCAAATCAGGAATTTGCAGAGGATAAACCCAGGGGCTCAAGCTGATCTTAGAAATAGTGATCATTTCTGGAGCACGGCCTCAGATCAAGCAATGAAATCAGCCTGGCTCCAAAACCATACTTCAGGAAAAAACAATGGGGCTCCTCTTCCTCCCACCTGGCCACAAAAACCTGGAACAACCTCCCGAAAGAAATAAGAAACACCAAAAGACCCCCTAAAATTTTGAAAACTTCTAAAAACCTGGCTCTTCAACACCTTGGAACCAAATTGAAACAACTAAACAATCAAACAGGAAACACAAAGAACAGATTGGCAGAAAGATGATGGCACAGACAACACCCAGAACCGTTTAAGGGAAACCACCACAAGAAGAAGAGATGAGATGCTAGGTGGAATAGGACACAAGTGACAACCCCATGAGGACAGAAATTAGAATACATCCCCAATGTTACCAACAACCTTACCCTTCAGAAAGGACGTAGGGTATGGGAGTAGCTCGCAAGCAATATGAGACCCCAATATAACCTCCCTGTGAGGGCTCCACCCCCCCCCCGACCCTCAAGGAAGCCAACCATTCCCACAGACTTGCCATTAGGGAGTGTGGAGGATAGGAAGTCGTTCTGTGCCCCTTCCTCAATATGAACCCCCAATACAACCTCACTATGATGGACTACCATGGATTGCATTATTCCGCTGTCTGTGTTGAGACAGGCCGCTCATTGCAACAGTGAGAACTGTGGATGTTGGCATGCACCTCACTTGGGTGGAGGTGTGAACTTTGGCATGCGTCACGCCTGGATAGGGTTGGGGATCTTGGCAAGTCCCACACCTGGATAGCGTTGTGAGTGTTAGCAAGTGCCACACTGAGATTGTGAATGTTGAATTGTAAACATTAGCATGCGTCACATCTAGACAGGATTGTGAAGGTCGGCCTGTGCCACTTTTAGTTTGAATAGCGAATATTAGCCATTGCCACATCTAAACTGCATTAGGAATATTACAAGTGCCGCATTTAGATAGAATTATAAATGCTAGCTGGCTCCGCATCTAGACAGGACTTCCAAAGATGGGCCAGTGCCACATTAATTGTGGATATAATTGTGAATATTGACGTGCGTCGTATATAGACGGGATTGTGAATGTTAGCCAGTGGCAATTCTAGATAGAAAAGCAGAGAAATTCACGTGCCACATCAAGAGAAAATGTGGAAATTTAACACATATCACTTCCAGATAGCGAGGCCAATAACCAACCCACTAAGAATGTATTTCACCCCTCTACACAAACCTCTCAAACTCTAATCCAAATACAACCACAATCCAAAAGCACAACAAACCGCACAAACTTCACTACACCGCAATAACAAAACAAACCACACATAGCCTTGCACAACATTATACGACGGCTACCGACCGGAAAGCACCCCCAAGCTCAGCGAACGGTGTTAACCAAACTGTAGCTGACAACAGAACATCACAGCTCTCTTGCACTTATCCTGCTCGTTCCCACTAACTCAGCCCCTCCCCCCAACCCCCTTTCTTTTTCAGATCCTCCAGAGCGCCAGGGGACCACTCCGGTGGTTATAGTGCACGGTACAAATATCCTTTAACATGAACAACCAATAGTGCTGGCAAAATGCCTAACCCAAGAAATTTGGGAGGTTCTGTTAAGCATAGATGGGGTTATGTCCGATTGATTAATGACACGCCAGAAGCTTTAAACATCATTAGCGTTAGAACAGAAAGCAAGAGTTAGCTAGTGCTCCCAGTCGGCACGAAATCTTTGCTGTTGAAGACATAATTTATACTTGCTCTTTATTAAATGTGTTTCTTAGTATTCTCTACTGGGGCCAAGCCTAGACAAGCTAGATGACGTATAATGCGGCTTACATTTTTTTTGTCTGTGCAACATCACGATCAAAAAGTCTCTGCTGTACGTGTGTCTGGTTGTTGTTAGATACCGCAAGAGTCCCCCAGGGTTTACTAGTGATAAGAGCCCCATTTGCTTAATAAAAATGTTTAAAACTGACATGAATTCAGTAGCCACAAAAGGACTACAAGAAATAAGAGGGCCAGTCTCATATTCATCAATCAGGGACACAAATTAATGGATATTATCCGGATGCCAGCTCAACCTATTTAGTCCCTTATTCATTTCCAAATGACTTATAACCTCCCTTCTATTAATCCGAGTTGCCTGTTTTAGGGTATGCAAAAGAGGAAAGTGGTCCCTTTACACACTAGTGAGGACACGTGCGTGCTTCCCAGGATAATTTCCAGTGGAACAGCCATTCATCATCACAACACGTTGTGGAAACAAGAAGCCCACTGTCTGCCTTTTCAATCCTAGATTTTTCCAAACTACCCTGTCTTAGAGTTATAAGAGGCTTGTATGACATCCTCAGCTGGTATGTTACCGTTAGGTCCCCAGTAATAACTACCAGGATTCAGTAGTCACAATGATCCAGTAGAGACATAACAGTGAGTATGTTTTCAAAGTGAATTTTCCCAGTTGGATTATCATACACACTGATCATGAGAAAGGAGTCACTGGAACCATAAACAGTGACAAACTCAAGCATACCAGCCAAAACGTTGTTCGTAGAAGAGTTCAACTTAGTAATTGAATGCTATTATCAATGCTGATCGACAAGCCACCCTTAGATCTGCCTTTAGCGCTCCTAATAACATGGGAAATAATAGATTGATAGCCATCAATTTCTAAAGTATTTAATAACCATGTTTTCTGAAGAAGTACTACTATGAGCCCCGGAATAAAGCCAAATAAACCACCAGGCTCAAAGTAGTGTGAAAATCCACAGGTGTGCGAGGATAAGCGAAACAAAGAAACAAGATGGCTAGGGCCTTCACAGATTGCAGGGTTGAAGCGTGAAGGTTAACTGCTGCCAACAACTCTGCAGGTCCTCCTCATGATTACCTCAATGCAGGACAAAGTTAACACGTTTTTTTTCCAGTCTGGTCAACATCTATGGTGAGTAGATCAAATACAAGTGGGAGGCAAGGTTTGGAATGCTGTGAAACCGAGCCACTGACAGTGCAGACCTCTGGTGGTGAAGTGTGGTGCAGCGCGTTACCTCTGCTGCAGACTGCTGGAGAGTCTGCTTTTCCTTTCCACTGATTCTAATCCCCTTCTTCAAAAACCATATTCTGACGCCGAGCATGTCGCAGAGTGTGGTGGAGAGTGTTTCCTGTGTTTGCTGTGCTTTGTGTGCGGACACTAACTGCTGATCTCTGGTTTCCTACTTAAGGTGAGAAGAGGCGGGGTATCCTGCTCATCAGCAACATTCTGACAGTTTAGTGTGACTCATCGCTCTTTCAGTGTTCTATCGTTATGCCTGGCAAAGCTCCTATAAAATGAAGCCTTTACAATCTGCGCAAAAGCAAGGGTAAGCCTACTGGTAAGACTAATGGTTACAAATGTACAGCGGTTGGTGACTCTTGTGCGATGCTGACCGCACTGTGCGCACGAGGGCAGCCCAATGAGAAACATGGTCTGCCCCCGGCTGCTAGGGAGGCCAGGATCTCGGTGGGTCAAATCGCTAAGTATTCAGTATTAATGTGATACGAGTCCTCAGTGAGTCCCCCGCCTGAGGAGAACTTGAATAAGTCTACAGAGGCACAGTCTTTGGAGGCAATTGCGAATGCCACATTTGGCGATATTGACAACTCGCTGTTGCAGCTTTGTTATACTTTTTATAACAGTAGGCATTTTTTCGATGTTGTTGGAATTATGCCTGCGTGTGAGGAGAATATATCTGGGACCCTACCAGTGAATCTGTATGCGCCTTTGGGGGCTAAACATGCGCCCTTCTGCGACCCCAAACCAGTTTCCCTCTGCTGCCTCCCCGGGGGAACAGAAGGAGGTACATGGGATTAATCCTGATAAAGACGAGGGGGAAACCACTTTGCCTGTGAAATTAAATCATGTCCTGAGATGACCATTTTGCTGGATTAGAGGTGGGCTCTTCACTGGATGTGTTACATTTCGCCATAAAAAATGTATTGAAATTATGTGGCTGTATCCATGTAGAAGTAGTAAAACAAAATGGCCATATACTACAGCTATTAGGTTCTAAAGAGTGTTGCCAGGATTTGCATAGCAAGCGACAGAGGGGCAAATAATCAGCCGCATGGTAGGGTTGCTGAAACTTTGCCTATCATAATTCCCTCTCAAGGCCTGGATGCTGCCTGCGAAAAATTTGACACTTCTGCACATTCTCCGTTTTCCTATTTAACACATTTTCTGGAGGGAGAAGCATAAAGGCTTGCCGCTAGACATGCAGTACAGGAGGTGATGTCAAACAGAGAGCCCAACCAACCACTTAATTCTACAATTGTGACAGTGGCAAGCCAATTGAAATCGATGAAACAGGTACGGAAAAGGGATGCCTGCAAGAAGTAGTGCTGTCAATTTAGTGCAGGCACTTTGACTAGTTGGCTTCTGAAAGATACTGAGGGGGTGGGTTTTTCTCCTCCCGAACAAACCTGGAGAGCGGTAAACTTGGAGTCTATTGTGCCCCCCTAAAGGTAGGGGGCTTGTTAATGAGAGGAGGAACACCTGGGCCTTCTGCCCCGCCTGTTATTAGCCCGGTGGCCCCCTTGATGCCTGTTCGTTCTCCCTTGCGGAACGCCCAGTCCTGAGATGTCAAAACATTCTCAATTACAAAGTTGGGGGTCAAAGGCTGTGTAATTCACATTAACAGAAGGGCCCTCCTGAGAGTTTTTGGGAAAATTCCAGTGTTGCGCATTCTTGGTTCATGCGATTTTGACTTCATAGAGCCAGTAAACGCAGGGACGGGATGTTGTGTGTGGGTCCATTGTTTGCCGGTGACTGCCGCATTGATCAGAGCCCAGGCTGAATCATTAGAATTTCTTGGTTATGAATTGGACAAAGTTATTTGTATTTGTTCATTCATGTATTGTGTGCACTGGGCCTGCTTTATCTTAGCCCAGGCAATGGACGACTCCTACAATCATTGCTCTCACCCTCTGAAACAAAAGGTGGCTGTGGAAGGTGGCTGTGGAAAAAGGGAAGAGTGTTGTCCCTGATGTACCGATTGCCAATGCCCAAGGCTGGATGTGTTTGAAGAGTATGTTCGCAGGGTGTGAAGGTATGGACAAATGAAAATTCACTGTGGCCACGTGGAATACCAGGGGCCATTCTCATTTTCTTCAGAAGGGACCCTCCATTGATTTTCTGTTGAAATTTGCAGTCTACATGCTCCAAGAAACTCGGTTAACCGCTCCTTTCTTTGTTGATGGGTTTAGTATACACCAGATTTGAGCCAAGAAAGGGTCTGACCGATGTCCTTTCGGCGGACTTCTAATTGGCATAAAACATTAATTTTCCTCTAGTATGGTTTATCCCATTGACCTGGAGGGAAATGTACTTGCGGTAGAGGCATTTCTGGGGGGTGAATCCAATATAAAACTGGTATTGCTGATCACAATAAATGATGCCCCGGGGCGTGTTGGGACTGATACCATTTTTTCTTTTGTGGACGTGCTGATTACAAACTTGGTCCAGAAGCTGAGTGAGGAAGGGATTTTGCGGGTGAGGGGAGTTCGGGAGGGTCTTAAATGCCAGATGTGGCGACCACACGAACACTGGTAAATTCAGTACTGTAACTGATGAGTGTCAAATGCAATTGAAAGAGGCTAATGTGAGAGGCAAAAAGTGGCTCCGATTTTTATCCGAGTGGGAAAATGGACGAACCAAGGGTGATATCCCAGGGAGGCCAACCTGGCAGGAGGGTACCAGGAGTGCCACTCTGGATTATGTGTGTAGCAACAATGTACTGCCTGACACAATTAGTGGTTTAAAGATCTACACGGGGGCGGTCAGTGGTTACTCAGTATTTAGCCTTGTGTTGCTATTGAAGCTGGCTGACTCCCGATGCAGGGGCACAGCAAACTTAGTTCCCTGCCAGGCGGGCAATAGGTTGATGTGGTCAGAGGGGAATGTGGACAGGGCATGTAGTAGTATGTTGAGGGTGGAATCGCAAGATACAAAATCAAAATTAAAAATGCGGGCTGCAAATGAAATTGAGCATGGGCATCTGCAGCTCGCCAATAGGGCAACTAAGAGGGGTAAGACTATTCTCGGGCCGGGTAGACCTGATCTCGAGATAAATATGGCCAAGAGAAGACTCCCGAAACAAGAGATTTTAAAAAAAGTGACCATCTCATCGTATTTCTGAAGAATCTGTTCAGAAATTGACTTACTAGGAAGCGATGGGGGGAGGGGAGGCGTTTAACTGCAAATTGGCAACGCATGATTGAGGTGTTGAAGAGCGAGAATGTTTGCAGTCTGTGGAGGGTTCTGTCCACGGCGAGGAGTCCCCTCTGACTCATCAATCTTAAATCCTATTGGTGAGAAGGCATGGGTTACCCACATTTGAAGAGCAAATGTTTCATGTGAATGATATGACGGATGACGGAGGCCCTTCCACTTCCAGTTCAATGTCGAAAATCTGGATATGCAGCTGACTAAGGTAACAAATTCCAGGCTTCTGGGACCCAATGGCTTGTCGTTGGCAGTCTTGAAGGGTGATGTGGTGTTATTGGCAGGGATTTTATGTCCCCTGTATGATAAAGTCTGTAAGGACCGGGTGATACCAGATTCGATATTTTGGTCCCAGTCTTTAAAGCGGGGGACAGATTATCCCCTGACAACTATAGGTTATTTTCACTGTTAGATATCACAGGAAATGTATTTACATCATATGTGTTGGAACACCCACAGTCTTGGGTGAGCAATTACAACATTCTGCATCCTTTTCGGACAGGTTTTTGTCCTGGGTCGAGCACAATACATAATCTCAGAGCCCTGAACACCATAATTTCCCAATCGAAAAAGCACCACAGTCCCTCTGTATATATTGCCTATCTGGATTTTCGGTCTGCTTTTGATCAGGTGGACCATAGGGCTTTTTAGTTGGAAATAGAAAGGTGGGGCTGCCCAAGCTGGCTGCTGGAAGTAATCATGGCCCTACATGGAGATACAACTGCCCAGATTCGGCTGAGCGATGGTGGTCGAATGTCAAGACCGATGAGAATCAGCAGGGGAGTAAGGTGAGGTTGTATGCTTGCCCCCCGCTGTTCAACATCTACATAAATGATCTCTTGGCCCGGCTGAAAGGCAGATCAGGGTCCCCTGCCAAAATTGGTGCTAGTCAGATCGCGACGATGATATATGCCGATGACTTGCCAATTTTTGATCATATCTTGAATGGTATGAAGTCTGAGTTAAATTAATTGGGGGTGCATGCAAGGGAAAACCAACTTTCGGTCAACCTAAAGAAAACCAAGATAATGCTGGTATCTGCCAGGAAAATGAACAGGTGTAAGATTGTTGCAACTGTAGGCCCTGTTGACTATACGGAAAGATATCAATATTTGGTACTGGAAATGTCCACTGCACTAGGATATCGGGACATCATCGAAACCAAATCAAGAAGGGAAAGGCAAATTACTTGCTTGATGAAAAAATTTACTAAGGAACACATGGTGTTTTCACTCAGCAGGGTTCTGGTGCTTTACGAATAGTGGTTTTGCCCTGCGATTCTATATGGGCGTGAGGCACTGGTCTTATGAAATATTTTATTTGTATCGTGCTCATACACAAGTGTTTCAGAGCACGACGAGGCAAGGGAGGAGAACACAGGAGAACAAAAACAATGATCTTACTAGGCCCGTGAAATTGAGAACGTGCAAGTGCAGGGAAGAGGGAAGGGGGAAAGTGCAGGGGATAGGGGAGAAATGGAAAGTGCTGAGCAAGAGACAACAGCAACAAAAGGTAGTACAGCCAGCAAGTTGGCAAGTGCCGGAATAAAGCGCAGACAAAGGGTGTCTGATAAATGCCGGCAAGGGGACTGTAGGGTTACAGATACAGACCCAAGTGCAAGGGTTGCCGGGAGGCAGTGCGGGTGTGAGGCTGGGTGGCATAGATCTGGGTCCGAAATCAGAGGGTAACCGAGGTGCGTGGTACCGATGCAGACAGATTAGCAGGGGAGAGGAAGAGCGAAGGCACAAGTAAAGAGGAAAGTATTAAGGTGCTTCCGGAACCGGAGATGGTTCTCCTCAAGTTTCAGAGTGGCAGGGAGGTTGTTCCAGAGGGAGGCCCTGGCCGAGGAAAGGGATCTACCACCAACTCTCTGCTTGGAGAAGCGACTGACCCCGAGGGAGTTGGAGGAGCGAAGAGCTCGAGTGGGAAGGTATTTACAGAGGCAGAGTTTGAAGTTATTTGGACCCAGGCCCCAGAAAGCCTTGTGGACAATGTAAAGGTTCTTGAATTTAATCCTTGCAGCCACTGGGAGCCAATGGAGATATTTCAGGGCTGGAGAGATGCCATCCCAGTGCTTGAGGCCAAGGACAAGTCTTGCAGTCCTGTTCATATTTAGAAAGAGGCTTTTGCAGTAGTCCAGCCTGGAAAGAACCAGAGCTCTAGAGACAGTAAGCTTCTGGGGAAAGGGGAGGAAAGGAAGAATACTTCTGAGGAGGTGCAGTTGGTAGTTTGACTTCTTAGAGACGTCTGAGATCTGAGGAGAAAAGGAGTGTGTGGAGTCGAAGATGACCCCAAGGTTCTTAGCTTTAGATGTGGGTGCAGGAGGAGGGTCAAGGGAAGCCAGCCAGAGAGTGACAAGAAAGGAGGGTGCAGGTGTGCCTATGAGGAGAATCTCCGTCTTACAGGCATTGACGCAGTAGCGGCACACCACTCATGGATAGCAGAAAGACAGTCCGAGATGAGAGAAGAAGATGTGGCAGAGGGAAGCCTGAAAACGAGCTGAGTGTCATCCGCATTGCATTGAAAGTTAGAGCAGAGCGAGGCAATGCGGTGGGAAGGGAGTGCAAGGTATTGGTTGAAAAGCCAGTGAGAGTGCATAGAACCTTGGGGAACACGCAGGTAGAAAGTGAAATAGAGGAAAGGAATGACCCAAGTTGGACCTGGGAGGGTCGATCAGAGAGAAAAGAGGTCAGCCAAGCCAACGTCTGACTGGTGATATGCAGATTGTCACAGAGATGGTTGAGCAGGGTGGCATGGTTGACTGTGTTAAAGACAGAAGAGCGATCAAGTAGGATGAAAACAAAAGGGATGTTAAAGTCAACCAACAGAGTCAGAGTGGAGATTTAGCTGGGAGATGGCCAGCTTTTCAAGCACTTTGCCCAGGAAAGGAGTGATGGAGATCGGGCTATACTTAGCCAGGCATGAGGGGTCGGCTGTAGGTTTCTTCGAGGGTGCACAAGGGAGTGCTTCAGAGGGGAGGCGAAGGAGTGGTTGCAGAAGTCAGTTGCAGAAGTCGGCCAGAGCAGGAGCAAGTGTATCAATGTGGTCCTTGATGGTTTTAGACGAACAGGAAAGCACCTGTTTTGACGATACTTTAATAGATCGGACTCGTCTAGAAACCTCATCAGGGGATAACAGAGGAAAGGAAGAGAAAGAGAGGGAGCGGGAAAACTGCAAGGGTCCGAGTTTTCAGAGACAGACGGGGGAAGAGGTGGAGAGGACGAGAGGGTGGACAGGATGTCCTGGGTTTTAGAGGTGAAGTGGGAGGCAAGGGCATTGCAGAGGGCATGGGAGGTCACAGGAGAGGAAGAAACTGCAGCAGGGTTGGCCAGCTTCTTGCAGATTTTAAAAGGTTCGGCTGAGTTGTTAGATGCCTCCGAGACATGGGCTTGGATGAGGAGCCAGTATTGCCTTTGGAGCAGGTGGCAGGCCAGTTTGTCAGAGGATGCACAGGAAGCAAGCCATTTCCCCATAGCAGCCCTACACTTGTGTTTAAGGGTAGCTAGGTCGGAATCGTACCTGGAGTTGCACTTGGCTTTGGGCTTCAAGCGGATTTTCATGACAGGGGCAAGAACATCCAGAGTATCGGAGATAGAAGAGTAGAGCATAGACAGGACTGTGTCAGGGGGAGAGTCAGCAAGAGGAGGAGGGGGAGAGAAGGTGGCAGCGAAATCCCCAACTGACACACGCACTTCATGGGTCGGATGACCGAGAAGGTAGGTGGCAGTGTGGAGTTGGCTTGGCCTGAGGGGTAGAAAGGAAGAGATTGGAGGAAAGGAGGGAGTGGTCACTACAGGAGAGAGGAGTGGTCAGGGATGGAGAGGGGAGGTCAGAGGAGATCAAAACATCAAGCGTGTGCCCTGCAGAGTGAGTTGGGCCAGATGGGAGAATAGAAAGAGAGAGAGAATCGCAGAGGTCACAAATGAGTCCAGAGGAGGAGCAGGGAAAATCCAGATTGATGTTGAGGTCCCCAAGAAGTAAGAGTTGAGTGGGCGAGGCCAGAAGGGAGGAGGAGAGGTCCACCCACTCTGAGAGGAAGGATGTGATCTGACCAGGTGGCCGATAGATAGATAGTAGCCACAGTAAGAGAGTGACCAGGAGAGAGAGCCTGCAGAGAAGGCATTCAAAAGAGGAGTATATCTGTGTGGGAATGATAGCAGCAGAAATCCACTCAGGGAAGATCAGGGCTACAGACTGAAAAGAGACCTTGGCCGTGAAGCCAGCGGTGTGGGCTGCACACCCTAAATCCCACTATAGTGGTATATCATTTGTTATCATATTTTGATATCTTCATATGTGTCTAAAAAGATTTCTTCAGAGATCAATTTGTTTGTTACTTGAATTTAATTCTTTGCTGATAGTTTAATATTGGCAGATAAATCACATTGTAGGCCTATGCATTTCGGACTCAGTTGTCCTTCCTCAGGGCCAGTGATCCTATATACTTTGCCAAAATTTGGTCTATAACAATCATGTTACATACATGCATATACCCACAAGGATATTGTGGTAATCGCAATATACCCCCATAAAAATGTAGTGGGATATCATGTGTGTAATTCCATCATATCACGTGCAAAAGAATAACATTAGCCGTATGCAACCCATCCATAAAAGTAATGAAACAGCATTGGCAAGAGTGCGATGCAAATCATGAATAGAAAATTGGCAACAGGTCATATGCGTGGGAAACCCCCAACAAATCCCCAAATCAGGTATCGAATTATGTACATTAGAATCCATCCACATGGGATGTGTATATTTATATCAATTTACATTACCATCATGGATATGTTGTAAAGTTTGAAGAATATGTCTAGAGAATCAATAGGAAACACAGAAAGAAAAAAGAAAAAAGAAAGAAAAAGACAAAAATGAAAAAACGGCACTAATATTGTAGTGTATAGTGACTATATGTAGTTAAACTCAAATTCATCACTGACCTGATAAACTCAGCGTAATTCACTGAAAAGGAGGGAAGAATTATGTATTTGTAACACTAACAAAACCAATTATTGTGCGCTCCTACAAGAACTGCTATGGTCTTAGAGGCTTACCTAGACAGTATGCGGATACATCCTCTGCGTGTTGATAAAGGCGTTCTAAAGCGTTCGAAAGTGTGAACATCTATAAAAGGATACAACATAGACGTAAAGAGACAAAGAGCACAAAAAGAAGCGTACTGGATAGAAAGGCTTGATGCATTATCACCGTAAAGAATTAATGAAGAGTTTGACTTTAGTTGTTTTTTATGAATATGCTTTGAGATTATCATAATTTGATTTTTTTTCATTTATTGTTCTTTCCATTTACTATTTACTTTTTATTTGTTTTTCTATGTATTGTATTTTCATTCAATTTTATTAGAATGCAACTATTAGAATGCAAATATTAAACTATCAGCAAATAATTAAATTCAAGTAACAAATTGATTTCTGAAGCAATCTTTTTAGACATATATAAGGAGATGCTATCAAAATATGATAAGAAATGATATACCACTATAGTGGGATTTAGGGTGTGCAGCCCACACCACTGGCTTCATAGCCACTGTCTCTTCTCAGTCTTTTTCAGTGCCGTTTCACGGAGGGACCTTTACAGTGGGTTTGCGCCCCAAGTTTAATCAACATTGACAAAGAATACTAACAGTACCTGAGCTAAATACTTGGGTTGTACGAACTCTCCTTCTTTCAAGATCAGGGCAACAGCCCATCAGGACAGGGTGGATCTGGGTACAGAGAGAATCTTGTAGCCGTCGGGGGGAGGGGGGGAGTGTCAAAGCTGGTGACAGAGCTGGCCATGAACCATGTCTCAGTGAGACTGAGGACTTCAAGGTCGAGTTCTTCCAAGAGGCGGCAGAAGTCAAAGAGTGTTTGACAGCAGAGCGAGAGTTGAGAGGGGCAAGATGACAAGATGAAGGTTTCCAGCCTTTAAGGACTTCCGGGGAGGGGTACAAATCAGAGGTACCCCCTACGGAGGTGAAGGGGCCCTCTGCAGGGGGGGCTGAAGAGGAAGGAATAGAGGGCAAGGTAGCCAAGGGGGGCACGGAGGGGGGGAGGTAGAGAAGCAGGAGAGGTGAGAGAGGAGGAGAGATGAAAGGAAATTGATGAGCTGAGGGAAGCGTCTGTCAAAGAGGAGGAGGAGGAGGAGGAGGTTGGCATGAGGGTCTTGGACCATGACGGTGCCATTTAGGTAGACATTAATGATGACTTAAGAGGAGTAAAGGGGGATTTGAAATGGCTAGATGTGGATGAGGCCTATTTCAGGAGAAATGTATTGGAATTATCTAGGTCGGCCTCGATAAAGTATGTGCGCTTGGAATTAGGGCTGCTCACCTTAAAATCGCAACTGTTGATTTGCAGGGATGTGCGTGTGTTAAAGACAATTATGGCTCCCAGCTGCCCCTTATTGGCTAAGTTAGGTGAGATTTATGGCTTGGAGTTGGATCACAGGGTTTTAGAGCCATTGTAAAATGTTTCAAGGAATCGTGTAATAATATTGACTGGTCCCCTGATTTTAAGAACTGTTCACATTATCCTACATTGAGAGGTGCATTTGGCAGACTCGTGGCAAAATCGGATTGGCAGTGTAATTATGTGCACCTCTCTAAATTAAAAGGTTATGAATGTGTGGCACAGGTGGTGCATCGATATTTGAAACACAAACTATACTTGTTCCTCTGCCCCGACCCGGCAGTGTGTAATTTTCGTCAGAAAATGCGTGCTAACCAGTTAACCGTCAGGGCTGTGTGTGGAGCTAAGTGGAACCTCCCCCATTGACAGATTCTATAGAATGTGTAAAATCAAAACTAATGCCGAGTCTGTGTTTTATGTAATGTTGTAATGGATTAAATGGTTTTATGAGGAATTATTATGTATGAGCTGATGTGTAACTTTGTAGGTGAAAGATTCATTGTATATTTATTATAAACATTTGGGTAATGTGAATGGATTTTAATATGTAATGGTATGTATTAATGTTGATTGTAAAAGTTATTTTTCGAACTATATACAATTAAATAAATACTAACAAAACTAATAATTTTCCCCTGTTGAGTAGTTAACTCTGGGAAAGATGGCACTGATTTGTTAAGAGGCTCTCCGTTCAAAGGCGGGGACACTGTTCTTAGGGGAATGCTGATTTTAGAACAATTACAGCCCAGCTTCCCCAGCTGGGCATCATACTGCAATATGAGATCTAAAATCATTTCATTATAAAAATACACAATGGTGCATACATGAAACTAGTTATTCCTGGTATCAACAATCTCCATGTCACTGCTATTTAGGGAACGTAATTGGATAAGCTTGTAGAATAACTGCATTACGGTGGAATGGTTTAAGGCTTTGGAATTACAAAGCTACCCTTAGCTTGGTCAGACCTATCCTTCAACCTCCTCCTGTTCCCCGGAAAGGAGACAACTTTACTGAACAGAAGTTGTGCTTCAAGAGGCCTCCCCAGTCTTCATGCGGCCTGGTGTCTTTCAGCATGGGGACCTGATTATTTTCATCAAATAACTGTTTGAGGCGTGACAGATTAGTTGAGCCCTCTAGGGTACACAGCTAATCATCAAAACCTGCCTCGCGCTGGGGGAGACCGGCAGAGATGGGACAATCTGAGGCATCAATACGCTGTACCATAAACTGAATTATGTCTTTATTGTTAGGCACAGCTTTTGTGGAAACAGCTTCACCAGTGGACTCAATAATGCAAACAGATTTTACAACTCTTCCTTTTGTATGTATGTTATTTGTATGTGCTTTCGGACTGTTTTTCTGTTGGTGTTTTTCATTGGCACCACGAACATTGACGATCTTCTAGATCCCCCTAGAGTTCATAACAAGTTTAGTTCTAGTTGAGCCAGAAGCAGCAGACCTCATATTATTGACAGAGCCATTACCCTTCAATGATTTTTGACGTTTTGCTGTGGCATTTGACAACACCGTCTTAAGTTGCCTTTTTCGCATGTTTTACAAAGGTAGAATTAAAAGTCCTGGTTATAGAGCCAGCCTGAGCACAGGGATCAATCATAATACAGGAAGGTGTCTCATGCGGAGGAAAGGAATCTGAGAGACCTGTCCCTCCAAAACCATGTTGGTGGTCTGCACACAGTCATCACTTCCCCTCTACCGGTTAGTGTCAAGAATGACCAGATCGTCAGATATAATACCCATAGTTGATGTGGTTCCGCAGGAGTCATTAGTAATAGGGCATGACGAGGTCTGATGTGACAAGAACGTGTTAAGGAGAGTGGTATGATTAGAACATGTTCTTTGGAGATCTTTGCATAACTTGATTAATATAGTCAACGTTTGCTCTAAAGCCAAGTGTTGCATTCATGGTGAAACACTTGAGTCACAGCTGGCCATTACAGAGTTATTAGAGTGGCCACTGTTGGAGTTTTCAACATATTGCCACTCGTACTATTCAAGTCAGAAATTGTAGAGTTATGTAGGGGAAGGATCGAAGTACACAGAATGCTTTTATCTAATAGAATGTGGCGTGATGGATAACCACGGCATTCGTGCACATTTGCTTATTCTTTGGTATTGGGACAGGATGTCCCAAAAGGATAGGAGAGGAGCAAGAGATAGCAGGGTTAAGAATTGGTTGATTCTCGAACAGTTGCTCCATATACAACGAAGTTGCTAAGAGAGGTTCCAAAATATTGCCCTGTATCAGAGCTTGTATCACAGGCGTAGTGGACAACGACGAAGTAATAATCATCTTGCTACCAATGTAAGATAGAGGGGAGGCAATATGAGAGTCAAGGGTGGTAAGTGTTTTGGGAGCCGAGCTATCAACAGAGGGGAAAGAAGTTAGTTGTTTTAGAAAAACTAGAAGGGGTCTCCTGGTCTACCATTGGCCCCTTGATAACTTTAGGATGGCAGGTTTTGGAGTTTCTTAGCTCATATATCCGTGTGTGCCCTCTGATAAATCAGTTGTAACCCCCTCCAAACCTTGTCCTGGGACCTTCCTCATGTGGCCAGGGAGGTAGATGCCTCCCGACCCTGACCCTGGGGGTGGTGTTCTGCGGGAGGATCACATAGGGGAGGAAACGGGTCAGGAGAAAGGGGAGAGCCCCTAGCCTCTTGATGGCTTATTGCAAAGTAGAAGAAATTAAGAAAATTATCGTTATCATTAGGGACTTCAAGTCCCATAGTTCCCTCAGGAACAGAGGTGTAGGTGTGGTCAGCCAATTACTAAAAATAACCTACACCTGAGGGAGACTTAGAAGCTCAAAAGGCCCCCTCAGGTGCAGGTAATGAGGTCTTGGGTGAAAAAATTGTTTTCACCAGACCGAAACAAAAAATCATCGATTTAGAAAGACTGATTAAAATCAGTAATTCGGTCTTTCTAAACATATCCTAAAATCCTTCCCACCCACCTAAAACTATCTCTGCTCACCCCCTCCAACCACCCATTTGCACTTAACCTTGCCCCATCAACGCTGTCCTTCTCTCGCTGTGCTGCCATTTTGGGAATGGCATCTGCTCAATGAGACGCACAGGAGGGAGAGGCAAGTTGTGGAAGAAAGGTAAGTGTTTGGGTGTGTGAGGGAGAGGTGTGTGAATATACGTAGTGGGAATGTGAGGGGCAAGGGCGCGAGTTAAAGTATTATAAAAAAATGTGATGTATGGTGTGAGTGTGACGGGAACGTGTGGTGCAGGACATGAGGGGGCGTGAAAGGGGAGTTCAAGGGGTTAATCCCCCCAAATAACTTCTAAACCGAGGTTCGGGCCCAGCGTGATATTATGGCATTTTTAAAATCACACCTAAATGACCAATATAAATCAGTCTTTTCAGTTTTCGAGTTTTAAAATGCGGTAATATCCCATAGAACCAATGAGGTAGCAGAACTGGAGAAGGCAGTGCAGGCTGTGCATGCTGTGGGAGGAAGAAGTAGAGGGGCAAGAAGACGCCGGGACCGTTGGAGTCCTGAGTGAATCTGTGCCTCTACAATCTCGACAAATGTAAAGAAAGGGGGAAACACCATGTGAACCTATGTTTTAAGTGAAACAGATGTTTAAGAGTACCACCTTGGAAGCTTGGGTCATAAATGACTGTGAATTACACTTTAAAATGTCACTTGAAAGAGTTGTTGTTTATTTGAATCACACACTTTTGTGGTTGGTTGCATAGAGCGGAATGGACTAATATGCTAAAATATGCATTTACCATAATTGTAATCACAATGTATTTAATATTTATAGTTAGGAGTACAGCGATTGATGTCTTCGACAAAAAGGACAAACATGTAATAAGATTGTCTTTTTGAATTTACACCGTTATGCTTGCACACATGATTAGCCTTGGCAACTCAGCCATTTTTCCATCTAAAATGGAGGACGCGTGAACGAGAAATTATAGGTCTACTCCTCTTCAAGTATCTGTTAGACAATCGTTGTTTAGCAACGCCAGCATACACCGAGCAGACACGGCAGTGCTGAGTTACCCACAAGCGCTTCTGCAGCGTCTTCACAAGAATCTACACTAAGTAAATCGGGAACCATTACGTTTAGAGCCGACCTAAACCTGTATAGTCATTGATTTCAGTTTGCTACGTGCAGTGAACTTAAACGCCTTTTGTTCCGACCGAACGCTGTTCCTGATTGTCAATACGCTCCAACTGAGCGAGAATTCTGCAGTATTTTAGAGCGCAATCGGTCATACAACCCGTATGAACATCTTACAAATCATTATGGGTAAGCGCCCCTTATGTTAAGTTACCAAGTCATTTTGTCGAACTAATGGATAGACAAGATCTCTTTGCCTATACCCAACATTCTGATAAGTTTATACTTCACTTTCTTTAGTGCATCCGGTGACATTACCTGGCCCGACACACACTGTACGAAACCAGGAACTTATTTAGTGATTTACGCTCTAAAAGAACTCGCTTACTAAGAATTTTTAATAGCATTTAAGTTTTGAATGGGATGTTCCCATTCACATTTCCTATTACTATGTAAGCTCAAGTTTAGGGAAATGGCAGTAACAAAGTTATCTTTTGGTAATTTGCTTCTTTTTAATAACCATGATACATATGTTACCCTTTTCAACACATAACTGATACCTAACCTGTTTATAGAATTTTCAGAAGTACTAAATCTGGATATCTCATACCTGAAGAAGGGTTAGAGGCCCGAAACACGTAGTACAAGATAGGGGGACAAGCAACATCTGTTATCTAACTACAATATCTCCTATCAAGATATCAAGACAATCCTACAGATGAAATATAGTTAATTGTCTACTACCATGGAATTTTAGAACTACAGTTGTGTTACCTAGTCAGTTTAGGATATTTTGATTTCCTTTAGAAAACATTTGTTGCCTAAAACACATGGTTGTAACTTATGTTTGGACCTAGTGGTCCCAATGGACTCATAGATTGAATGTATATCTGAAATCCATCGTGGAATGTTTGTTTATTTGTGTTCACCTCATTTGAGTAATATATGATTTTTGGAAAATTACAGTTGTCATTTTGCCCCCTTGATTATTTTGAAAAATTGAGGAATGGCTATTGACATAATTGAGAAATGTATTTGCAATTTATGCTAGTTGTCATACACTGTGCCCTGGTTTGTGCCCCGAGGTTTCGAGTCACCAATCCCCTTTTTTCATGATTACTGATCTGGTAGCACAGATCTAACTAGGTGCACGTGAAAACACTGTTGAAATTATTTAAATTGAAGTAAAACAAAAGATTTGTGACTACTTACCTGTGAACTGGTGTGCACCACTACAACCCAATTTTTTCTTTAAATCAAACAGAGCCTAGAACTGACTGTGAGTTTAGGCAAACGCCAAAAACGAGGTGGGGAGGCATTATCAGAATCTCAGGCATACCATCAATACACAAGCCAAGAGAACTTAAAGAACAGGCAATATCAGTCTAACGAAGGTTGCCAAACACAAGATGGAAATGTTGGAAAGCCACAGGGTTGTCAAGGTTGTACCTCAGGTTCTGGGGCACCTATCAGTGTGGTTGATATAATCTCACAGTGCTACAGCCAAGGCAGAAGCAGGAAAATACTTTATCCCATTATCTCATTGTTGCTGCAGAAGGCAAAGAAAGGTGGCAAACAGGCTGTTCTGGGAGAAGCTAATCAGAGGGAGATGAGCATTGTTTGTAGATATGTCCTAATATGGATCAATGTGAATGTACTATTCCCTGAAAGCTGCTAGAATTTTATATCAAAGGAGACTATCGAAGTTGTTATTCTACTGTGAAAGTTACCAATGAAGCACTTATCTTTTTTGGTTCTGATGAAGTAGATGGGTAGGCGAGTATACCCGTAGGGCAACAAGTGGTTGCCCAGAAGAAACCTAGTGAAAGGATACACCAGGTAGTAGAAGGTGCAAGTGCTGAAGAGTGGTACTAATAGAAAACAACATTTTGAGTTGTGACGTTTGGCTGAAGAAAGGTTACAATTCTTTCTGCTGTTATTATTGAAGCAAATCATCCTGACCAAACTATTTTGTTGTTGCCTAAAATGTGAAAGCTTTCTTATTCCAGGAGGATTCAGAGCTTTTGACCTTTACACGATACTTTGGGACTGTTCTTGTTCCAGGAGGAGTGAGAGCTTATGACATTGTCAAGCAACAGAACTTTGTGTTAAAATGGATTTCCTTGTTTTATTTTGAACTGTTTGGATCTGGGGATGGGAAGTTTGCCGAGTCCACGACAAAAGACATTGATCAGACTGTGAACCAGGTTATATTTAGTATATATTTGTTGAATTGAGTTGCCAGCTTTGATTATTGTATAAGGTTGAGGGTTAGATTCCCCTTGGTTAGAGTGTTCCCTTTACTTTACTTTAGGCAGGGAATTCCTGTTAGGGCACGGATAGTGAGGAGTTCATTCAACCTGTTTTATTTAATATAATGGCAAAAGTTGAAAACTCTCTACAATGTTGGCCGCCTCACATTTGTGACCCCCCCACAGCGGGTTTTGCAACATCACATGATCGTCACCTATTAAAGGAGCAGCAGCAACAAGCAGAGCTGGCTGTGCAGGATCGATGATCTCCCTAATGAACCGCAAGATTTCTGCCTCCACCATCGCCTTGTCGCCAGTTGACGGCAACGCGCTTTGCGTGTAGCACTTCTATGCCGCCGAAGCACCTCTTCAGCGAGATGGGGAGGATTAAAATAGTGGAAGGGGGTGGCTCAAAGGGCACCGGGCCTGACAGGCACCGCTCAGAAGTCTGGGAATTGTAGTCCTCAGCCCGACGAAGATTACAGCCTCTAAGGTAGGATTCTGTAAGGGTGTCGAAGAAGGAAGGGGACACAAAGTTTGCATGGTGGTGGTTATAGACCTTTATTTATGAAAATAAAGACCCTCACTATCCCTATCATCTAAGAGGGGTTTCCCCTGCCTCAAACTAATACTAAAGGATCTGTCGGAATGTCCGTGAAAATTAAAGTCCCCCATCCTGTATCACAACCTAATTCTATCCCTTATACTACAAGTAAAGACTAACAAAACTGTAATCCAACACCTAGTTCCTCCCCCAGGAGAAGGAGTTCCTTCTCCTGGTATTCAGGTGGTGTTCAAAAGAATGTTCTCTTGCAAAAAGGTTGCCTGGAGTAATGACTCCCTTCCCCAGCTTACGGGTTCTACACAATCTTTGCACAAATCCATGTTCTGGACAAGGAGAATTACTCCATCCTCCTGCCATCTTTTGAGTATGTCCCAGGGGTTTTTGTGTCGTTCCCTAGGAGAATGACTCCCTTCTCCTGGTATTTGAAAAGTTATTTTTCATGTCTTTCAACATGCGTTGTGTTTTGCCTATCTCTTTCTCTGTACCAGCAAAGTTCCAAACTCTACTCTGCTGGCCAATGGACTTGTCTTTGCCACTCTACCGTGGAAGTTCTCCTTGGGTTCTCAGATCCCTTATATTAGGATCCCAGACCCATCTCTGGTGGTCAGCTGGCTTATTGCTGCTGCTGCGATGAGGACGTTTTCCTCAGATGCTTGGTTCACTGTTGTTAGGGTCCCTGACCCTTCTCTTGTGGTCAGTGGGTTTATTGCTACCACTTCGACAAGGAAGTTCTCCCCGAATGCTTGGTTCACTCTTCCAGTCTCTAGTATCTATTTTGTTACTACTGGGACGAGGGGGGTCCTTCCTTATACACAGTTCTGTTCCCCAGTAGCTCTGTAGCTGCCACTGGGGTGAGGAACATTGTTGTGCAATCTGGTCCTTCCTCTAATGGCATTCCTTGTCGGTGACTTCCTTTGCTCATCTCATCCGCTTCGACGTTCCCGGTGCACCTTTGCAGTCCTCTGCTCCTTACATTCTTGGCTTCGCTCTGGGACCCGACGGTCCATGTTTTTGCGATCACACCACTGCCTATCCTCTTGGTCCCCTGCACAACATTTATTCCAGCCCTCACTAGGAATTTGCAACTCCTGGGCTCCAGCAGGCTCATGGCTTCTCAGCTATCGGACACTCTTATGTCTCTTCTCTCTTTCCTTTTGATCTCTGGGACTCCGCCCCGGAGCAGCGTCAATACTTGCAGATAATGTCTCTTTAGCATTCCTCGTGCCTCCGGTGAGCCACCTCGTGGCAGTACTTAAGAGTTGGTTACTCTTCATGGTTGTTGTGTTCTTTCTCGTCTCAGTATGTTCTGTTCCGGAAATATCCCTTGTGCTACAGAAATACATGGGCTGACTCGTGATTAAATGGCTCTGTATATAAGGTGGTCTAGGGAATGTTGGGGAGTGACGTGGCCCAATGGGGTGTGCATAGGTGATCGTCCTTGTCACCAGAGGGGAGTCCCTCTCAATGAGGTCCTCCCGCATTAAACCACCCCTAGGTGGACTATTGGGTAGCAGTCACTCCTCCCTAGCTTCATGGTAAAGGGTCTCCCTTTGGAGAACATTGATTTAGAGTGGGTGAATCATCACAATTCACAGTTGTGACAAACTCAGTTTTGAGCAGTTTTGGTGGCACTGTAAACTTCAACATACGCCAGTATTTGGGAACTCTAGATTTTCTGTTAAAACTTAATTTGTAGCCTCAAAGGCTCACGGAACTTAAGTCTGTGTATCATTTTGAGTCAACGTAATTACAAACAAGCACATTTATGGTGCTGGTTGGTGTGATTGGAGGTGGGCTGGTGAATGAGTTTGGTGGGGTGGATGACCTAGGTTTTAGATCAAATAAGAAACCCTTCTTTAATGTAAACTGGTATAACTTTATTTTCAGCAAGAGTTAATGTTGGATTTTCTACAATTCCTACAATAAAACATGTATTTTTTCCCTTTATACGCTTTGCTCTATGCGTTTACTAAGAGAGGAAAAATGCAAAGTGGAGTATATTGCGTTTTGTAATCCATTTAGAGATTGCCAAAAGAAGCCACGGTACGGCAGGAAATCTCAATGGTTTGGTTTACAATTGGCAGTCAACGTGGATTGCGGGGACCCCTCTATGCACGCTCCATAAACAGGAAGGTGCTAAAAATGCTATTTCGAAATTGGGAAAAGCACATAGACCGTGCAGAGGCTAATAACAGAGCAGCAGAATTTCGCTTCACTGGGTGCTGCTCTTTCTTTGCTTTGACATCACACACAAAATAATTCTGTCAGGAATGCTTAGCAATGGGAAGTTGGTACACTGATATGCCAGTGGAACCTATACCAGGGTAACAAAAGGTAAAAATAATCAAAAGGCAGACCTCTAAAAACACATAATCATCTAGTTGAGAAACGGGCAAGACATGCTCTGTAATTAGTAAGCAGTTTTGATATAGCGCTTTATACCACGGGTATGTCTTTCGGATACCTCTGTAAATTACATGCATTGCTATTTCATAATTTAAGGGGCAATTTATTTTTACACTAGGGAAGGATGAATGGTTCAGTCTGCCATTTGTTTATGCAAACTTGTGAGCAGTGCGTTGTACATAATTAACAGAAAACGCTTACACACATTGATATATTTGACTGGCTTGAAAAGCAATCTTATCCTGTTTTGGAAATCTCTTTCAGTGCTTCAAATTGGATCTAAAATCGAGGTGGGGGCATGAACAAAGGGGCAGTGCCTCTAAGGGGCTTCTCTTACCCAAAAATTAAACCACGAGTCTCTACAAACATGTCCTTTTTGGCCACTTAGCATGGTCTCCGGCAGTATTGTTTGCATATACTAAATTAATTTCTCTGGAGTTTGTAAATGAATCATACACTCACTCAGTATTTAAACAATCCAGTCAGCGTGTATATCACCCCCATTCTGTAAATAGGTCACCTGTCAGAAAGGGGAGGTGGATAAATCGCACTAATGTGGTTTTCTGGAGATTTGCATAAAATCAAAGAGCATTTTGGGAACATAACCATGACCATATCATTTTATATTTGAAATATATATGAAATAGTGATTAAAGTATGAAACCCTTCTGAGCATATAAAGAACACTGTGCTCTGTTTATTTAATGTGTCAATTAATTTACTTATATCTGCAGACAACAAGTCATCTGTACCCATTTAGGCAGCGTTTGTTCATGGATGAGAGGCATGGGCTATTCTTCTTGAGCAGACGACAATGTGAGGAACCAGGAATGAGACATGGAGGACTCATGGCGGTTGGCATAAAACTTTATTAAATAATAAAGGGGGGGTTGGAAAATGCTTCACCTTCCCTAATATAGGAGGGTATTTCCTTACCTCATCCAAAAACTAAGGGCCTTTCCCTTGTCAAGATGTCCAAAGCAAAAATAGCCTGTGTCTGAAATCCTATCCTAGCCCTCTCATTCTAAAAGTAACTATAAGGTGCTAAGGGCAATGTCTTTGGTTCGAAAAGTGCACAAATGTTCAAGTTGAACAAAAGGTACAACTCAAACCAAATGGCTTCCAATTAGAGGCTGTTCACAGTTCCTATGAATAAGCCCCTTCCCCAGCAAAAAGAATAACCACGTTCTTTGTAACCCAAGCGGATAACCCTCTCCTCTTTGTGTTGCAATTCACTCCCGGGGGAAATTACTCCCTTGCTCAGGTCCTTTCCACATGCAATACATTTCAAAATCCTAATGGTATGAAATCTTTTGTTGGGTTCTCTTCTTTCAAAGTTACACAATTTCGGTGTGGGTCCCGGACTCTCAAATGCCTAGTATACTCTCCTGCCAGGGCATTTGTACAGCACAACTCTCCCAATTTGGATGTGGGTCCCAGACTCGCACAATGTCGGGCAAAAGCCTTCTCGATGCTTTCCTCGTCAAGTGGGCCATTGACCCTCTGCTTGGCAATTCGTTAGTCTCTCTTACTTCACAGGACTTCCCGCCCTCTTAAATAATCTTTCTAGGCTTTCCTGGAATGCATGGCATTTGCCGTGAAGCGACCCAGTGTTCTACCTCTTCCCACTGGGCTCACCGGTTTGAGGTAGTCACTTCGGTGTTCATCGCACTACCCGGTTGCTGTTTCAGCTTGCCTTCCTGGTTGTTCTTTGGCGTCCTCCAACAGCCACGCGCTGTCTCTGCCTCACCCTGGCAGACCTCTGGCACTTCGGTGCGCCGGGAACATCATTTCCCAGAGTGCTCCAAGCTCCTGCAGCCCTGCGCTTGCTTTCCACAGTCAGTCCGGTCTTCCCTGCAGCCCGGCCTTCTCTGAGTCTTCTCCCAATCTAGCGGGAGCCGCCCGCTCATATTAGATCCCTCTCTCTTCTCTGCATCAGCTGTTCGGGATTTAAAGATTCCTCCGCTGCACCCACTCTTTCCAGCAACTAAAGTTGTTGTTGGTGTTCGGTCCCAGTAGTGTAGATTGGGTCGTTTACATGTAGGGAATAGTCAGTCGTGTTTACCACCTACTTTTCCACATAACAATGTTATAAAGGCATGAGGAATAGAGGGGACAACCCTGAAAGGAAAAGGAGACACCATGTTTCATCTGACAATCTTACTCCCCACCCTATTTTAGGGTTGCCTCTCTCGATGTGATTCTCCGTTGCGTAGCCACCCCCAGGGTCAGGATCAGGTAGCGGCTGCCATCCCCTGACCAAATGGGGAGAGGCCATCCCCAGGAGAGGAGTGATTACATCATCGCAGCAATGGGCCTCATTACGAGGACAGCGGTAATCCGTCGGGCAGCCGCCATCGCTGTAACACTGAATCCGCCGCCTGATATCCAGGTGCCACCAGGACATTACAAGTCCCGACCGCCCGAGATATCAGGCGGCGGATTCGGGAAGTCCCCATTCCCATGGAGTCGCATAGGACCAACAGGACTCCACGAGAATGGGTTCACGGAAGCACCGGCACCGTTGTTAACGGTGCTTCGCTGAATACTCTCTCATCCGGGGCCTTTGCGCCCGGCAGGTCAGAGCAGCCGGGCGCAATGGCCCCGGAAGGCATAGTTGGAGTGTGGTCGGACCAGAAAGGGTGCCGGTACGGTGCGACCAGCACCCTTATTTCCGGACCGCCACACTTGGAATGAGGCCCAATGTCTCATTTACCTAAATCGTTCACAGATCTTGTAAATTAATCACTTAGTCCGCCCCCATACAAGAAGTCCTCAAATACAGCATTTTCAGATGAAGTGTGCGCACTCCAGAGAAATTGCATTGGCTGCTTATGCAGAGGGAGCCTGACACCCCGTTGCATGGGGACAATTTTTAGAGCCTTCTGGGGCTCTGACTAGGCTAGCCTTGGCCACTTAAAGCCCTGGTCCACTTACAGCACGGTCTCTATTAATAAAAAGTTGCATCCTTTGTCTAGAACATATTTCTATAAAGTACCCCTCTTACTCAAAAAGTATCACAAGATGACTTTTACAAAGCAGCAAAAATATAAATTTGAAAACACAATTACAGAAATAAGAGCGTGGTAGGATTTACAAAATGTTTACAAGGTCCACTAATGAAGGTCGAAGAAGTATGCAAAGCAATTTGATAACATTTTTATTTTGACACTGACCATTTAAACAGAAGCGTTGAACAAGATGGCATTGTTAGCAAAACACATTACATGTTTCTGTTCTCAACACGAAAGGAGCGGACTGATGCTCTGAATCGTAAAGCACTTACTTTTTCAGAATAAGCATTATTCTTTTAATTGTAGGATCTTGAAAAGACCCCACTTGAAACAAATCTTGCATGGTTTTATTTTCAATGCTTTGACATCTCCGCTACCCATCCGCATATTAATCTTTAAGTGCATTTTTATTTCACATTGTTCATCCCCATCGGTTGGAATTAATGGTCCAACGTCCTTTCATCACAGGACGTTTTTTCAAGGGGTATTTTATCGAAAAAAAAACATCACATTTTTTGGGGGAGGGGTTAAAAAAATGATATGTATGGGATATGGGTTTTTGGTAACAGATATAAACTGAAAGTGAATGGGGAATTGGAGGGGGGGCCTCCTCAAGAAATGACATGGAACTGAATTAATGATATACCTTAGTTTGGTTGCAAGATTTTCCCGTTTACCTATCCCGGTTGTGTCAGTCATACATGAAGATCCATCTGTACCCACAATCGTTGTGGATCAAAGCCTTGCCAGGGCCAGCGTCTTGCTTGCTGCCTGTGGGCCTATTCTGCCCAACCTGCCACTGTCTCATCACACTTCTCCAGCATGGCGTCTGGCATGGATTCCCATGCTCATGAATATTCCCCGTTGTCAGGCTGGGAATCCTCGTTAAAAAAAAAACGTCAGTTTCATTTTCGTTTCTGAGCTGTCTTTCTCCTAATAACCAATCACTGGTCTCTGGGTCATACTGCCCTCTACCTAAGCCCCTCCTCTGGCTGCCATCTTCAGATTTTTACCACACGTTCAAGTGTTGGGAGTCCTCGTGCTATAGCTCTCAAGCTTTTACTGCGGTTTGCGATTTTTCAAAGAGTTTAATCTAATTTTTTTGGTCAATCGAGCCTCAAGCTCCACCAATTCTACTTCTGATCAACGGGGACCCGTTTCAGAATTTTCTACGCCCCTCAAGGGCGAAGTTTTCATCGAGTTTCGCTTCTTGGAGGTTTCCGGTAGATCTTTGAGCCCTACTCCGCGTGGACATGGCCTAGGACAAAGGAAACGCGACGCCCGGATCCAAGCTTTTCAGGAGCTGCCCTGGATGCGGATTACAAAATGTCTTCAAGGAGGATGAGCACTCTCGATGCCTCTACTGCCTTCACGAAGACAAAACGCACGTGGAGAAGGACTGTGCGTTTTGCAAGAATATGTCCGAACGGACCATGATGGATCGTCGTATCCGACTCACCAACTGGCTGGAAGGGAAGCCCAGCAGCAGGTGAGAAGAAGAAGAAGTCCGAGCGGTCTTCTAAGACCTTTGAGGGCGCTCCGGCGACGGGGGCCAAAAAAGGCAAAGCACAGCGAGTCCGCAGGCACCGGGAGCGCCGATCGGTCGGGCTCCTTAGCTGCCAGGCAGGGCTCACTATCACCAACGCCATCAGCTAAGAGCCAGCACTCTGGCTCGGTCAAGAGGAAGTTGGAGAACCCGGGTAAGCTTCGGGAGAAGCCCCGGGTATTCCCGATGGAGACAGCCGAGGGGGAGTGAGGCAGTGACCCTCCCCCCAAGGTGAAGGCCTCAGGCACGCCCAAGGTCATAAAGGCCCTGATTCACCCAGCTAAGGCCTCGATTGAGGGAGTCGTGGCGGCCCTGGCGAAACCTAAGGGGGCTTCCTCAGTGGAGACGGCTTCAGGGGCTAGAGTTTCCCTGGCACCCCAGAGGGAATCATGTTTTCTGCCTATCGATAAGACCCCTGTGAAATCCCAGCAGGGAAAAGAGGGGGTGGCACGGTAGCCATAACGGACACAGATACCACCTCTGAGGACGAGCTGGCTAACGTCCAAAGGATCCTGGACAAGAAGTTCGAGGAATCCAGGGCCAATGGGAAGGATCCCGACGAGGCCGACGAGGAGAGCAACTGGGGAGCCGATGAGGAAGATAGGGCCGTGGACGATCCCACGCCCCAACCGTCGGTACCTTTGCAGCCGGTGGCTGTACCACAGGACAACTCAGGAGCAATCTTGATGGCTATATAGAACCTGTGCACGGAGATAAGGTCAAGGATGCCCTTACCCCCCACTGACGACCCACCGGAGCCTGGCCCGTCAGGGATCCCGCCTAACAAGCGGAGACAAGTCCGTCCTACTCCCCCTTCCAGCCTTCACCCCCATCTCCTCCTTTCGAGGGATGAGACGGGAATGGAGATGGCGATGACGGGGACAGATGACGGTGGTGACGACGGAATGGACCTCCCTTCACCACATCCTCGGGCCCTCCCTGACCAAATTGGCTCCTTCCACGCCATGATCGCCAGGGCATCTGTGCTCTTCCAGCTCTGCCCCGAAGAACAGAAGAGGGAAGGTTTCCTCTACCAACGGCAGGAGGCGAAAAAGGAAGACTGTCCTCTCAGTCCCGTTACTGGACGACATCTGGGACGAGGGGCTGGCGCTGCAGAAGAACCCGTCCACGGCTCCTGCTAAGAGAGACCGGTACGAGAAGAAGTACCAGGTCCCGATCTCCACCCCTATGTGCCTCAGGGCACAGCCGTCCCCGGATTCAGTGGTCTGCTCGGCACCAAGAAGAAAGCGGCGGGGGCGACGGCCTCAACTTCAACATCCCCGCCGGACAGCGAAGGGAAGAAGCTGGACGCCATGGGATGACGGGTCATCTCGTCGGCGGCCAACGCCCTCGCGATCGTGGCATGCTATGACAGGGAGCTGTGGTTCAAGATCGCTCCCTTGCTGGACTTCGACCCGGACGACAAGAGGGCTGAGGCCCTGGCAATCCTACAGGAAGGAGAAGTGGCGTCGGACCACGCCATTACAATGGCCACGGACATCGCCGACACTGGCTTTCGTCAGATGGGCAACAGCGCTTGCCTTCGCTGGCGTGGTTGGCTCAAGGCCACCGACTTCCGCCGGGATGTGCAGACCAGGGTTCTGGACATGCCCTTTCAGGGGAACAACCTGTTTGGCAAGACAGTGGATGTGTCCCTGCAGGCCATCAAGACGGACACTGAGATGGCTCGGGCCTTGGGTGTTCTTCAACAATGACGGCCGTCCTTTCGGAACTCCGGTGGCAAGCAAGGTGCCCCCAAAGGATTCGGCGGCGGTTCCTCTTCGTACCGCCAAGCGGCCCACTCCTCGTTGCAGGAGGCCTACAGAGGACGCGGCAAGACGGGAGGATCCCGTCGTCATCACCAAGAGGGCCACGGGGGCAAGGCTGCGAGGAAACAGGATTGAACCGGCCGTAGCGTCGGGCCCCCACGTGAGCACCCAGGTGGGAGGCCGGCTGGCGAAATTCATCAGCGTGTGGGAGTCCATCTCCACCGACCGTTGGGTGCTGGATGCCCTGGCCCATGGGCACACTCTGGAATTTCTAAAGAAGTGTCCCCGTATTCCACCCGTGGCCAGGAAGGAAAACCATGTCCCTCAACTGTTGCTGGAGGTACGGGTGATGCTAAGAAAGGGAGCCATCGAGCTCGTCCCAAAGAGGCTCCGGGCTCCGGAGTGTACTCGCGATACTTGCTCATCCGGAAGAAGACCGGCGGTTGGCGCCCCATCCTGGACCTTTGTCGTCTAAACAAGTACATCAAGTCCCAAAAGTTCTGGATGGTCAAACTCCAAAAACTTGCTGGGACAGCTGGAGGAAGGCGACTTCCTATCGTCGCTGTACCTGAGGGATGCCTACTTTCACATCCCCATTCTAAAAGGACATAATTCCTGCGATTGATTTGTGGTCCTGGGGTGACACTGTCAGTTCAAGGCCCTTCCCTTCGGATTGAAGTCGGCACCCAGGGTGTTCACCAAGTGCCTGGCACCAGTGGCGGCGCGGCTACGCCTGCAGGGGATCCACGTCTACCCCTACCTGGACGATTGGCTCATCCAAGCAAAGTCAAGAAAACTCGCCGCTGATCACACAGCGAAGACCGTTCAACTGCTCGTGGATCTGGAATTCTCGATCAACTTCGCAAAATCCCACTTGGTACCTCGCAAGTCGCCCTGTTCCTGGGAGCCAGGCTCGACACAGTGGCGCGATTGGCTTCTCCGTCAGAGGAAAGGACAAAGGCCATCCTGGGCAAGGTACAACGGCTGTTGACCATGGATGTGGCCAGGGTGAGGCCCATCAAGTCCCTGCTCGGGATGATGTTATTGTGCATCTACCTCGTGCGCATGTCAGACTGTGGATGCGAACACTGCAGGAGTTCCTCGATGCCGGTTGGATGCAAGCAGCGGGCAGCTTTGAAGACAGGATCTCACGCAACAGGACTTTCTGACAAGCTATCTGGGGTTGGGGCATGGACTTCCAGACCCACAGGAAATGGTGATGACGGACGGGATGGGGAGCGCACACCGGAAACCTCCACTCAAGAGCCCTTTGGCTCCCGGAGGAGAGGTCACTACACATCAATGTCCTGGAGCTCCAAGCCTTGTTCTGGGCCCTCAGGTTGTTCCTCCTGTTCCTCAAGGGCAAGGTGGTAAGGGTCTTCACCGACAATGCCACCACAATGTTCTACATCCATAAGCAGGGAGGCACCAGATCCCCAGCCCTACCCAAGGAAGCCCAGGATCTGTGGCTCTGGGCCATTGCCCAAGGGATGTTTCTGGTACCCTTCCATCTGGCAGTAATAAAGAACACCATCGCCGGCTCACTCAGCAGGGAGCTGGCTCGTGCCACGAGTGGGAGCTGCGACAGGATCAAGTGGATCTCCTATTCAGACGATGGGGCAATCCCCATATTGACCTATTCGCAACGGCGACGAAAGCCAAGTGCCGAAGGTTCGCCAGCAGGTTTCCCCCCGCCGGGGAGCATGGGCGATGCCTTCTCATTCCCCTGGGACGGCCTGTTCCTGTATGCTTTCCCACCTTTGCCGTTGCTGTTGCGACTCATCAGTCAACTCAGACGGTCCCGGTGCAGTATGATCCTCGTCGCACCGGCGTGGCTGAGGCAGATCTGGTTCCCGGGCCTTCTGGACATGTCAGCGTCCCCCCCCCCAGTCAAACTGCCGACGGTCGTGGATCTTTTCGCAAGAGAAGGAGGTGCCATCCTCCACCACGACCCGGGGTCGCTGAACTTGCAGGCCTGGCTCCTGCAGAATTAGAGTTCGGAGGATACGATATCCCGGCGGACTGCAAGGAGGTACTTTCCAAGGCTAGGGCTTCCTCGACTCTTAAGTGCTTTGGACATAAATGGAAGAGGTACTCTGTCTGGTGCCGTGCAGAGAAGATGAACCCTCTGTGGATTACGGTCCCTCAAGTGCTGCCGTACCTGCTGTTGCTGGCCAAGACGGGGCTAGCTCATGCCTCCATCAAAATCCATTTATCAGCGATTTCCCACTATACCAGAACTCTAGGGCGATCATCTCTGTGGTCCCATTGCCTGGTGAAGGAGTTCATGAAAGGACTGTTCCAGTCATTCCTGCTGGTGAAGGCCCCGGCCCCGGCGTGGGAGCTCAACGTGGTGCTGAGCAGGCTTATGGGGCCGCCATTTGAGCCTCTGCATTCGACACTGTTGAAACTCCTATCGTGGAAAACAGCGTTTCTTGTGGCCATCACCTCCGCACGATGAGTGGGAGAGATCCAGGCCCTCTCCTGTAAACCTCCATACCTGACATTCCACGAGACGAAGGTAGTGCTGAGGACGCACCCCTCTTTCATGCCTAAGGTGCCGTCGGACTTCCATCTCAACGAGCCCTTGGTGTTACCTGTTTTCTTCCCGTCGCCTTCGTCGCCGGCCGAGAGGACTTTGCACTCGCTGGATGTGGCTAGAGCGCTGAAGTTCTACTTGGACAGCACGAAGATCCTTCGGAAGACATCACAGCTATTTGTGAACTTTGGACCTTTGAACCAAGGGAAGGCCCTCTCGAAGGCTTCCATTTCCAGATGGCTCTCCGGCTGCATCATGCACTGTCACCGGTTGGCAAACCGACCGTTGCCCGGCTGTCCAAGAGCCCATTCAACCATAGCGATCGCTGCTACCACGGCGTTCCCGTCTAGTGTGCCCTTGCTGGACATCTGCAGGGCTGCTACGTGGAGGTCGACGCACACCTTCACGAGATTCTACTGAATCGCCCATGATTCCAGGAAGGAGCCCAGAGTCGGCCAGGCAGTGCTGCGCAACCTGTTCGCCTGAAGGTGGGCCTGGTGAGGAGGTAAGAGTTGCCTAATGTTGAGCCTTGCCACCTCCCATGGTTGTGCATGTGTCTACTGCTATGTATTCTTGTATTCATGAGCATGTGAATCCATGCCAGACCCCATGCTGGAGAAGGAACAAGTTACTTACCTGTAACTGTTGTTCTCCAGCATGGGTCTGGCATGGATTCACATGCGAACCCTCCTCCTGCCCCTCTGCGTCTCTTCTCTTGTTCCTACTGCCACTTTACATGCTACCGAATCTGAAGATGGCTGCCAGAGGAGGGGCTTAGGTAGAGGGCCGTCATTGGCTGGGGGCAGTGATTGGTTATTAGGAGAAAGACAGTTCAGAAATTAAACTGAAACTGATGTTTTTCTTTACCGAGGATTCCCAGCCTGATGACGGGGAATATTCATGAGCATGTGAATCCATGCCAGACCCATACTGGAGAACAACAGTTACAGGTTAGTAACTTGTTCCTTTTGTGGCCAGCCTCTATTTTGGTAAACTATAATTTTAGGTGTCACACATTCATTAATCTGCTACTCTCCATTTTATGACATTCTCTTGGCTTCTACTATTTCTGTGACGATCGTGGATTTTTTCTACCTTGATTTTTCAAACTCATTCTGTATTGCTTATGAAATTATTTTGGGACCTGGTTCGAATTCTCCTCCTGTAACTTGAGATAGTATCTAAGCACTACTACCTAATAAGTATTGTGTGACAAGGCTGAAGAACTAACATGTCACTCACCTGAATGGCTACTAAAATGGGCTACTGGGATAATTTGCTTAAAATTCCCCACACTTGAGTAGGCAAGGATAGATTCTACATAGTGCTGCAAGTGTCTTATCAAATCATGTTGCCAAAGGTATTGTACCTCGATAAGTAATGGAGGTGCTGCCACCTGAGGTATATTGGAATACCTGAGGAAACCCTGAAACCCAAATGGTTAAGCCTGCAATAAAAGTATTAGGTTAGTGGCAACCTCAATGAACAAGTCCCCAGCATAAAGAAATGCAGGACTGGCAGGTGAGGGTTTTTCTAAAGAAGGGATACATTAGTGCAGAATCACTAATACCTTGGAGTTAATAAACAGTGAACTGGAAATGCAGAACTGTAGATTCCCTTATGATTTCTCTCTACCTTCCTTCCTTTCCTCAATATATGCACCTTCCACTGGAGCATGAGATTTTTACAATTTAACCTTGTAGGAGATGAGGATCAAAGTGTTAACTCAACAGGAAGCGTAGTCTGAAGTACATAAAGATGTCCCATTCACAGAGATTGGAAAAACCTAGTAAAAATGCAGTTGCAATCTGTCAAAAAAATGACTAAATGGGGGATTGGAAATAAGCGCAGGATTTAAAAGAAGCAGATCTGCATGTTCCTGTTTGCTGTCCACATTGTAAATTCATCTGCTATTTCCTTGGGACCATCAGTATCAGTACAGAGTCCTTTCCTCGGGGCTGAATGCTGCCCCATGGGTCTTGCCAAAATGATGTAGCCTCCATCCTTACTCTTCCTGGTGTGCATGTGTAACCCTCTGGGCGACTGGCTTGTGTGAGCCAGGAGTCCAGAAGAGACGATTTCCTCAGCTCAGGCATTGGTGGATCTGTTGCTCAACCTGAGGTTCTCTGTCAATCAAAAACAACTCACTCGACTCAGACTTCAGACTGGCATATCTTGGTTATGTCTGGGGCACTGCGCATGCTAATGTGTTTGCCAGTTAGCAGAGAATCCTTAGTATCAAGCAGAAAGCATAGCATTTTTTACAGAAACCTCTGACTTGGGTGTGGTGGTTCCCGAGGCTACTGGGTCTTACAGACTCTCTACGGTGCCTCTGATGAGGTTGTACACAAGATGTAAATCACCTGTACCTAGCCAGTGTTTGGGATCAGAACCTCCAATCGCAATCCCACTTGCAGTGAAGCAAGAAGTCGTGGTATTATGTGGTTATATCAACGTTTGCTTGGTAAATGTAATATCGGTTGCCACTTTTTCATTGTGGAGAACAGATACATATATTTGGATTGGGGGTACTAGGCATGTGGGGCAGAAGGGGAGATTGGGTGAACCCTCATAAAATTAAAAAAGGGGTATGGTTGACTTTGGTTGCCAAAATAGTAGCGACCAAAATTAAATCGACCAAACAGTTGGATTTAATAATATAGAACCAGAAGTAGCTCAGTGGTTCGTCAAACAGAATCTTCTGGGAGTTGTTTCAGAGCCCCCTCTGCGGGGGGACAATCACTGCAGACTCCTACTTCTGTAGAACCTCCTTGGATGGCAATTCTGTTGATGTCATGTGGAATCAGGAGGAGCTAGAATCTCAGATACATGTCCTAGAACCGAAAGCGGTTTGGCTGGTCCATTGGGGTTTTGTTCCTCTAGTGAAGAGGGAGATTAGTCTTGTGATGATGGAAAAATCAACTGCTGTGTTTTATGTGAACAAGCAGGGGGCGCACCAAGTTGATCTAGCTACATCTCTTGCCAGATGGGGCGGGTGGCATTGAGGAAGAGCAGGCCTGACAGCAAAAAGGAGGTGGGAGAACAGATAGACTGGCTGCGGCTGGGGTACCCACTGCAGTGTGGTATATTCAGTGGTATCCCCGCCCAAGCAGGGGGACCTGGATATAGACATGGTATATTCAATACTAATGTCCATATCCAGGTCCCCCTGCTTTGGCGGGGATACCACTGAATATACCACACTCCAGTGGGTACCCCAGCCGCAGCCAGTGCGGGGTGACACGCTCACAGGGCCCACTCTTTAAGTGTTGCTTGGGCCCTCAGCAGTTTAGTGGGCGGGACCAAGCCCAAGCCAGCGTGCAGGCCCAATGAAGCTGCACCGCCACAGAGGAAATATGATTTGATTTCACCGGTACAGAGAGCGTATTACAAAGGGAAATTTGCGCCTTCCATCCTCCATGCCCTACATAAGATAATGGGAGCGAGAAGCTCCTGGCAGCCACCCATGGGAGAGCGAGGGTTGAGGACACACGCTGCACGAGGCCATGAATTACCATTTCAGTGGACAGAAGGTTCTGTGCCCTGAACGTGCTTATGGACAAGGACAGCGACTAGAAAAAAGGGGCCCCATATTGGACATGGGACAACGGCAAACTGCAGCTGCCTTCAGTTAGGAAAGGTTTTTATATACAAGTCAAACTAAATCCAAGTTTGTGTACCTTTTTTATTATTAGACTAAATGAAAATATGCTAGAATGCAAAGTCCCATAGACTTCATCAATTGATGGCCACACGCTAAAATGATTAACGAAAGAATGCACACTATGGTGGGACATATTTTGTACATAGGGGGGAAAAAACAAGAATCTTTCACTTACGCTCACTCCATCGTACATACAATTAATTCAGTCTTGGAGGGTCTCTTTATCTATAGAACAATACATTTTCGGAAGAAGCATATCGGCAGTACTGTTGGAAAGCAGTTCTCAAATCAGCTGCAGTGACAATTCTATTTTTAGCAGTGCGACATTTTTCACACATTATTTTGCATGTAATGTCTAACGTGCCCAAACACTCAAGTATGAGTGGTCTAGTGAGACGTACTACTAAAAAAAAATCAGTTGATGCTATTGTAGTGAAATCCCAAAATGTGTAAGATTTAAATATAGGCAGTTTGAAAAAAGGATGTGATGTTTCGCACCTTCCCCATACAGTCAGCCTTTTCACTGAAGCACCAGCACTGTTAGCAACGGTGCCGGTGCTTCCGAGTACCCATTCCCGTGGACGGGAATGGGGACTTACCGAATACTCCACCTGACTTCCTGCTCCGCCAGGACATGTAATATCCTTGTGGCACCGGGATGTCAAGCAGCGGATTCACTGTTTCGATGTCGGCGGCAACATGCCGGTAACAACGGCAGGGTACCGCCGACCTCGTAATGAGGCCCAATATGTATTACCATCTTGCTGGCAACCACACCCAAAAAATTGCCTGCAGAGATTGCAAAGCCCAAGCCGGTCTAAAAATGACACCCTGCACCAGTGTTTTGGAGCTAAAAGGTTGTCAGACGAATGTGCATATTGTTGCAGCCTGCGTGATGAGCTAGTTTCATACAGTAGGTCAACCATAGTTGGTTATGCCTACTTGTCTGCATATGATGGAACCAATACAGAAGTGTTCCCAAAAGTCTACAAGTAAGCATGGGTTTGGTGAACTGATTGGTAGCCTGATGGTTGTTGGGGAGCAGACTGAGGCCTGACCTGAGCCCGCTCTGTAGGAAGGACTGCTGGAAAGGCTGGGATAGCACTTTACCCTATCATTAAGAACTATCCAGAGGCGCACGGGGGGCAGGAATGAGGACGCTGCAAGCTATTAATGGTCAGTTGGTGTGTTACAATATAATTGCCTGTTGGGGCTGAAAAACAGTGATGCTTTTTTGCAGGGTGCAAGGGAATTAAGAACACAGGACGTACCCCATCTCCTGTGATATGTGTCATATCTGTAACGTTGCAGGTTGCCTAACATGCTGTCGCTCCATGGGTAGTTTGGGGAGGGGTAGTGATGTGGTGGTTCCTCCCTGGCCTGGGGTAAAGCGAGCAGCAGCAATGCCAGGATTGGCAACAGCAGGGCCACACTAGTCAAGCATCCTTATCACCTTTAGTTTTTGTACGGCTGTTCAGCTAGAGCTGGTTCAGTTAGTGGAGTAAGACGTTTCAGACAAACTGAAGTTAGTTGTGCTTCAAACCTGGGGTATATAATCCTTTACATGGAGGCTGTATGGTGTGTACAATTTCGTGAGCATTATGTGGTGTTCTGCACATTAGAACTGAGCCTTTTCCCTCTGGGTTTACTAGCCATATCTTTATCATTATTCTAAAAGAAAGTTTGCTACATCACACACCAACGCAACCGGGACAAATGTTTTGTGTTTGCTGACTCCCTATGAGAGGTGTCTGTTTAGGGGACCATTTAGGGGGTAATTCATAGAATTCAGCGCACAAGTGGCGCACGCGGCTGGCGCACAGTGTGCGTGTGCGAATCCCTGCGCCAGCCGCGTGCGCTAAAATCCATTTCCGCGCACAGCGTATTCATGGATTCCAGCCACCAAAACCAGCCGTGGCGCACAGTGGCGCAGCGACCCTGCAGCAGCGCCAGTTACGCCCCCAAGAACGCCTCTCGCGCAGGGAAAAGCCATCAATATGCCCAATCCAGCGCAAAGGGCTGCGCTAACCCTGTACCAGCACAGCAAGCGGGCTACGTGTATCACTGGGGTGCGCGGGAAGTACCTCGTACGAGCAGGGTACGCGTATTTCAGGGGTGCGCGGGAAGTTCCACAAGTGATTTCATCATGGTACGTGTATTTCAGGGGTGCGCGGGAATTTCCACACGTGATTGGGCCCGTGCGAGCAGGGTACGCGTATCTCAGGGGTGCGCGGGAAGTTCCACACACGATTCCATCAGGGTACGTGTATTTCAGGGTACGTGTATTTCAGGGTGCAGGGGAAGTTACACACGCGATTTCAGCAGGGTACGTGTATTTCAGGGGTGCGTGGGAATTTCCACACGCGATTGGGCCCGTGCGAGCAGGGTACGCGTATCTCAGGGGTGCGCAGGAAGTTCCACACGTGATTCCATCAGGGTACGTGTATTTCGGGGCACGGGGGAAGTTTCACATGCGAATCAGCAGGGTACGTATATTTCAGGGGTGCACGGGAAGTTCCACACGCGATTCCATCAGGGTACGTGTATTTCAGGGTGCAGGGGAAGTTCCACACGCGATTCCATCAGGGTACGTGTATTTCGGGGTGCGCGTGAAGTTCCACACGCAATTCCATCAGGGTACGTGTATTACAGGGGTGCGCGGGGAGCACCACACGTGAATTGCACGTGTGGGTCGACCCAGGTGTTCCCTCTACACCCTCCACGGCCCCTGCAGGTGGCTCACACCACAGGGGCCTACCCTGCACATGTCCTGCAGGCACCCCATCCACCATGGCCATGCCCCCCAGCCAACCCACATGTCAACTTGCACTACTGCCCACCACCGCATGTCCCCCTGCACCCCCAGCCACCAGGAGCACCCTCCACAGGCCCCCATCCATGTCTCCCACCACCCCCCAGCAGTGCAGGGGCACCCTCCACCAGGCCCCCACCCCCAGGGGCAGCCTCCACCAGGCCCCCACCCATGTCTCCCAGCACCCCACCCCCCAGCAGTGCAGGGGCACCCACCACCAGGCCCCCACCCATGTCTCCCACCACCCCCACCCTACAGCCACCAGGGGCAGCCTCCACCAGGCCTCCACCCATGTCTCCCAGCACCCCCACTCCCCAGCAGTGCAAGGGAACCCACCACCAGGCCCCCACCCATGTCTCCCACCACCCCCACCCCCTAGTCACCAGGGGCAGCCTCCACCAGGCCCCCACCCATGTCCAACTCATGTTCCCCACCCCCTAGCACTGTGGGGCACCTGCCAGCAGGCCCCCACCCATGTCCAACTCATGTCTCCCACCACCCCCACCCCCCAGCACTGTGGGGCACCTGCCAGCAGGCCCCCACCCATGTCCAACTTATGTTCCCCACCCCCCCACCCCCGTGGGGCACCTGCCAGCAGGCCCCCACCCATGTCCAACTCATGTTCCCCACCCCTCCACCCCCCAGCACTGTGGGGCACCTGCCAGCAGGCCCCCACCCATGTCCAACTCATGATGCCCACCCCCCCACCCCCCAGCACTGTGGGGCACCTGCCAGCAGGCCCCCACCCATGTCCAACTCATGTTCCCCACCCCCCCCCCCCACCCCCCAGCACTGTGGGGCACCTGCCAGCAGGCCCCCACCCATGTCCAACTCATGTCTCCCACCACCCCCACCCCCCAGCACTGTGGGGCACCCACCACCAGGCCCCCACCCATGTCCCATCCATGCCCCCCTGCACCTGGGTCCCACCAATCCCCAATCATGTCCGTAATGGCCATCCTCCCCTGCCAAAAGGCCCAACCAACTATCACATCCACCCACATATCAAAGGCAATGACATGTTACACACCCAATGTAAATAATGCAAATGAACACATGTCTGTCACACACAATGGCTGCAAGTGAATGTTAAGACACCCAACATGACATGCATGAAAGCAATGAGATGATACGACACATTGAAGGATGAAAATAAAAATGTATTTAAAATCAACTTGAATGGAAATGAAATGAGAAAAACCACAAAGCAAAACAACCAAAAGAAGAAGAATGTCCATGAAAAAAATCAAAAACACACAGCACAATCCAAAAAAATGGTGTCCAAAGTTACAGTCAGAAAAGTAATCCAAGTGTAAATGATAAAGAAAAACCATTGCTCCATGGCGATGAAAAAAATCCAAAAAATAGAAAAATCCATTGTAGAACTATTTACAAGATAATCCCGGGTCCATGAGCCCAACCAAATGAAACCTAACTATGACAACTAACTAAAAACTGAACTACATACAAAAATGTGGCGCATTGCCAAATCGCAACCAAATAAAATAAATAAATAAAGGAAACCTAACACTAACTATATAACTATATACAAAGGCGGTGGGCAAGTCCAGCGGCTCACTCCATGGTGTTCCGGGCCAGGGCATCATCGAACTCCTGTTCGATGTCCCGGAGGTGGTCCTGTTCCATGGCCCCGAGGGTCCGCAGGGACGACTCCGTCTCCTCCTCCAACCCCCTGCGGATTGCCTCGAGGCACTCGGCCCGCCTCAGGGCCCTCCGCATGGAGTTCTCCGCCCTGACCATTGTGAGCCATGCCTCTTCCGCCCGCCGCCGCTCCGCACCTATCTGCTGGCCCAACCGCTGCCACACGGAAGACACTTCCCGTCCTGGGTCCTCCTGCCATCCGGCCGATGCCTGCCCCTCCGATGTTGATGGCCCAGAGCCATGATGCCTCCCACGTTGACTCCGCTGCTCCCTCCGACGCCACTGCCTCTGCCAGCACGACGGCATCCAGGCTGATGGAATCCACCGACGCCGTCGTGCACGTGCCCTGCCTGATGATGCTGGCACATCCTCCATCTGCTGGGGTACAGTTGCTGTGGTGGACCTCTGACTCCCGACTGTGGCAGGGATGGGATCCCCACCGAGCTGGCTGCATTGGTCAGGGCAGGTCCAGAGGGGGCCCTGGTGGCATCTGGGCCGGAAGACGGCAAGGAGAACGACTGGCGTATAGTCTCCACAGAGGAGGAGAGGGCCGCCAGATTGGCCGACACATGCAGGAAACCCCCAAACATGGACGATCCCAATTGGGCCACGTCGGCACGGTGCTCTTCGTGATGACGTGCGTGCTCCTCCTGGGAAGCACGCACGGCATCACGAATCACAGCCGTGCGCATCGCGACCCCAATCAGGACCTTCTCCATACGGCCAGGGGTCCCCTCGTCCGCAGGTGGAGGGGAGTCAGATGACATGGACATCCCCTCTACCTGCGGACGGGCCTGGGACGGGGCATCCCTGCTGGTGCATGGTGGTGCACCCACAGGATCAGCGACATGCACAGGCCCCTCCACGGTGACCTGTGTTGCCTCCTGCCCCTGCCCCTGGACTGCACCACTTGCACCAGCAGGGATGCCCCCACCAGGCCCCATGTGCGCCTCAGTGGCGGCCTCCTCCTCCTCTGTGGAAACCACCAACCTGGATGGCTCCTCACCGTCTTCTGCCGTAGCAGGCCCCTGTGGGGGCTCACCCACCCCTTCCGCTGCAGCCGTGGGGGCATCCCCACCGCCTTGCTCCACAGCGCCGTCTCCGCCCTCTTCTTCACTAGCCGCTGCGTAGAAGGAGACATAGAACACAAGCATCAGGGTACTGTACAATGGTCCCCTAGACAGGAAGCAATAGCAGATGAGTGCCACTGTCAAAGTACACTTCCATCATGTCCCTCCACAACACATGTGTCAGTCCAGGCAAAACACACACAGTGACAGTCATCGTGCATGCCATGGACATTTCCATACATGTCCAATGGATTCTCGAAACATACAATGTAATGGAACTCACATGCATCATGGGTCATGCCTATCACATGCACACACTTCACCTCAGTCACATCCATCTGGCCCCGTACACCCCAATCACAGTGGATACAAGGATGACTAGGCTGCATCAGTGAATCTGTACATTGTCACAGACATGTGTCATGCATCCATGGCATTCACAAGTCACAGACACGCAGGTCAGGCACAAAGACATGGATACCATATATGTACCTGGCATCAGCACCCATCCCTCACCCCCACCCATGTCCAGGAACAGAGACTGCCATGCTCTCATGTGTACAATCTGCATAGGGCTCCCCATGTCGCATTTAAACACATGCAACAACCGTGCGGTTCACACATTACTGGTCGCACATGCATTACCATGATGTCCCTGCACACATACATGACTACATGGCCTATGTCACACATACAGGCAAGTATCAGTCAACCAGCACACTGCAACATGCCCTGTCTCACACACAATGCTTGGCCACTTACCGCTCAACTCCAGACGGGTCTCCCTCTCAAGGACCTGGGCGTGGAGCGCTGGGTGTACGCGTTCCAGGACCCTCATCTGGATGGAACTCATGCGGCCCCGGCCCCCCTCCACGAGGCGCCCGGCCTTTATGAGGGTCCTGGACCTCAAGTCCTCCCAGCGCTTCTTGACCTTCTGGATGGTGCGGGTTGCCACCCCCTCCGCGTTGATGGCAACCACACAGTCGGCCCAGATCCTCTCCCGTCCTTCCTTGTTGGCGCGGGACGATCCGAAGAGGGCATCATACTGCCCCAGGACTTGCTCCACCAGGACGCCAACTTCGGTGGCAGTGAAGCTGGTGCCCCTCTGCCTCTCTGGCCGGGGGTTGCCACTGGTGCCAGATGTGGATGTGCCCGACATGGCAACCCCAGGGGCAGGAGTGGGTGGGCAACTGGGTCCTGGGGCTGGGCTGTGGAGCGATGTTATCTGAGTCGGGAGTCTTCTGTTCCAGCAGGGGTGGACACAGCAACTGGACCCCTGCAGATGGCTGATGTGCAGGCACCAAATGGCAGGGCACGGTGGCAGCAGGCAGGCAGGCAGCAGCAGATGGCACGTGGGAGGCTGCTCTGGGCACTGGGGGCAGTAATTCGGCCTTCTGGGCAGGAGCATGGTCTTCCGTGTGTTTTCGCGTGGCCAGCTTGATACGGAGTGATTTGATTGAAATCGAGGAAAGGCCCTTAGCACGTAAGCGCGTCAGCACGCGTACGCGATTTCATTGGACCAAAGGCCCTTACAGCGTAAGCGCGTCTGTGACGTTTTGCGCACGGGCGTTGCCCTGGCAGGGCTTGGAGATCCCACGTGTCTTTACACTGTTCTGTACGTGCTTTTCTTGCGGTGCGTGTGTTTTCCATCCGTTGGGGTTCACACGCTATTACTTCACAGCGGGTGTTGGCTACGCGTTCTTCTACACGCAAGGCAGACAGTGAGTGGTACCCCGCTCCCCCCCAGGCCCGATCATGCGAACCCCTGAAATACACGTAGCCCGCTCCCCCAGGCCCGATCGCGTGAAAAACTTTGCGCGAACCCCTGATATACACGTAGCCCGCTCCCCCAGGCCCGATCGCGTGAAAAACTTTGCGCGAACCCCTGATATACACGTAGCCCGCTCCCCCAGGCCCGATCGCGTGAAAAAGTTTGTGCGCACCCCCGAAATACACGTAGCCCGCTCCCCCAGGCCCGATCGCGTGAAAAAGTTTGTGCGCACCCCCGAAATACAAGTAGCCCGCTTCCCCAGGCCCGATCGCGTGAAAAAGTTTGCGCGAACCCCCGAAATACACGTAGCCCGCTCCCCCAGGCCCGATCGCGTGAAAAAGTTCGCGCGAACCCCCGAAATACACGGAGCCCGCTCCCCCAGGCCCGATCGCGTGAAAAACTTTGCGTGAACCCCCGATATACACGTAGCCCGCTCCCCCAGGCCCGATCGCGTGATAAACTTCACGCGATCGGGCCTGGGGGAGCGGGCTACGTGTATACTCCCCCAGGCCCGATCGCGTGAAAAAGTTCACGCAAACCCCTGAAATACACGTAGCCCGCTCAATCGCGTGTGTTACTTCCCGCGCACCCCCGAAATGCACGTACCCCGCTCAATCGCGTGTGTAACTTCCCGTGCACCCCCGATATACACATGCCCCGCTCAATCGCGTGTGTAACTTCCCGCGCACCCCCATATACACGTGCCCCGCTCGCACAGGCCACTTTTGTAATGCGCAGGGACGCTACCGCCTGCCTTCGTGTGGCGGACGTGTTTCGGCTTGTGCGTGTCTTTGGCTGTGCGTGGATTTGCCCTATTCGATTCCATGAATATGTGTGGTTCGAGTGCGTGTGGGCGTTCCGTCTGCTTCCCTGCAGTACATCCCCAGTTACGCCCTTATTTTTGCGCGTTGTTCCCCATTCCGAGCGTTACGCCCCGTGTTCCGCCCACTTTCTGGTGTATGCGCCGAGGTTGTGCGCTTTCACTGTGCGCATCGCGCACGCCTTTCGGGATGTTGCAGTGACTTGTGCGCCATGCACAGGTTTGGCGCACATCCCGAGGTAAACACGTGCAGGGACTTCCATGAATCGCACACGTGCGCCTGTTTTTTTGCGCTTGCGCCAAAATTTTCGGCGCACCTTTGTTCCATGAATCGGCCCCTTAATGTTTTAAGTGACTAGACCCATAGATTGTGGGATATTCTAATAATTTGTTTCTCATCGGTTAACAGCAGTTGCTGTTTTGCGTTAAAAATTGGGTTGCCAATATTTTAGGCTTGTGTTGGATTGTGGAGAGAATTTTTTTGTAGAAAACACCCGGAGGAGACGGTCGGAAGTCTTAATTGTCCCGAGTTGTATATATTTTTTATTCTTTACAAGCCTAAGGGAGTTCCATGCAGGCTTCATTCTGGGAACCTTTTTTCAGGTACAACGGCAGTCAGTAATGTGGTCCACCAGTGCTTTAAGTGGGATTAGAAATCGAGGGGCGGGGCTAACATTAGGGGGGTGGCCAAAGTACGGGTGTGCTTAGGTCACGCCCCATATCAAGAGCCCCCCTCACCTAAAGGTATCGAAAGCATCCCCCTCGCCCAAGTGGTGGGGGCTGCTAAAAGAAGTAAAACTGGGGCACACTGGCGTTATTACCTTTTGATGCGCTCAGCCCCTCCTTTTAAACAAAAAGGGCGGGGTGCACCAATGGTGTGACACCAGTGTGCCCCAGCTCACACCCAGCAGGCAGCCTTTTCATTTAAGCAGCCATGTGGCGCAATGCTTTACCACAGGCTCCTTGAATTAAAGTGCTGCCTGCTGCTGATGGCTATGTTTGCCGAAGTGCTTACACCTGCAGTCAGCTCGTGTAACCGTGCAGGCTACACAGGCTGGCTCAGGTGTCACCATGGCTGGGGCTAGTGGAGGGTGGGGGGCCTTGGGCCCGGCCCACTTAGAGCACTGTGGCCAACTTAAAAGGTCGTCGAAGCAGAACTTGATGCACCACATGACCTGCGTCCTGCTCCTGCTTTCTAAGGCACTTCTCCTCCAGGCAAGGTGTTGGGCAGAATTGCACGCAGTCCTCGGGTTTCTCTTTTCAGCACACATTTCTTTTCCCTGGACAGAAAAGAAGCTGATGTCCTCTTTGCTCTTTCTGTGCTCCGCTCCGGGTCTTCTGGCATTTCATTCAGTTCTTGCTGTTCTCTAGTTCGCTGCCTATCTTTGCGCCCTACCGGAACGTGGAACGTGGAACGTGGAACGTGGAACGTGGCTGCCGGCTTCTCCAGACCCACGTGGGGATGTGGACGTACTCCTCCCCTTGGTCCGTGAGTCAGAAGGCGACGCAGATGCTCATGATTGCCTTTGATCAGGTCTTCTTGGGCTGCAGTCGGAATATTTTTACACGCATCCCCAAATCGCGGAATTTGCAGAAGCCTCACTGGACTGGCTGCGTGTTAATGGCTCCCGGGAGCAGCCTGCGGTTTGCAGTTTAAATACATGGACCATGGCTAGAAACAGCGCAAGATGGATTTCTTTACCTATTCCTGCGTGAAATCCGCATGTGTCTGAAACGGAATATACAAGTGGGCTTTTATTTTCAGAGACTGTTGGAGCCAAGCAACACATTCCAACTAAAAAATAAAACCCTATAAGACACGTCATCTTGTGGGTCAGACATAGAATTGTCTGTAGGCAAATGTTTTGGTGCACTAAACGTGCCTGTTGAGTTTGCCCCACGGTGCGCGGGAGAGATTGAGGGTGGTTTCGTTTAACAATTCGGATACAATTTCCGAGCACTCATTTTCACGTGTCTGGAAAATGTGTCGTGAAACGTTACCCAGCGTGGTCACCAGGAGGGAAAACATTCCTGGCGGAGCCCAGGAGATAGCTGGGGGCAGGACCTGGGCCAGAATTAGATTTTATGGGTTTGCTGAAGGTGTATGCAGTGGCTGCGGTAACCTTTGAAAGATGTACTCTGGTAGTGTTGACTAAGGGAGGGTGTAGCCGACCTCCCTGGCAGGCCATGACTGTTCGGTGAGTCGATTTCCTGTGACTCCCGCTCCTCTTCTATTAGTCATGCCTCTTGGCTTTCTTCCATCCATCACTGTTTTAAAAACATTTTTTTAGGTGGTGTGAGTATTCACATCTGCGTTACAGTGGCTGGCGTCGCATGTCCCAATAACCTATGGAGTTGTCACCAAGTGTAGTAAATCTAAACAAAGATACAGGATGTTTGAGCACCTGGAACCATGGGTTGCTGCGCCTTCCGTCGCAAGACTTAGGTGCACTTGCAGCCAGTAGGTAGAAACTGAGAAAGGCCCATGCCCATGGTGCTGGTTGTGTGTGTCATGGAGAAATGGTTTTAGTTTCTACTCATTAGGTGCGTGTGCTGACTTTTATGTACATAGGATTCTTCCTTTGGTTTTTGCTCAGGTGAGTGGACAAATAGGGTCCACAAATGTTTCTTTTTGATTTTTTTCGATTGAATTTCTTAAAATAAAAGAACAAGTGGTGCTGACACATGTTTCGACGTTACAGTTCTTTTTCAAGGCTACCAATATTGGCTAGGTCCATGGTAGTAGATAAGATACATTATTAGAGTCGTGCATGGTGAGTGTGAGGTAAAGTGAGGTGTGTTGGGACCATTTCAGGTTAAGTGACAGGGTGTCAGATTTTAGATTACATTTTTTTTACATTCCATTAGATTCATGGATGATTGTTAGCCAGCATAGGGGTGTGTTTGGACCATTTCAAGTGAAGTGACATGGTGTCAGATTTTACATTTTTGCATTTCATTTCATTCATGGATATTACCAAATTCAATTTATATCCAGCATAGATACAGTTCCTTAAGAAAATATATAAGCATGTGAAAACGTAAAAGAAACATAGGAAGAGAAGGGTTTTAATGAGAGAGTGTTAGTATTGTCCTTGGATTGGTGGGTTGTCATTGTGGAGTGGAGTTGGTGGGGAAATGCTCACCTGGTGGGTGTGTGGCCTGAGTTTCTATTCACATATGATTGGTAGATAAGTAAGTATCTGTTGCACCCAGCATGTCTTGTGTTTTATTATTTTTTAAATTCTTTTTATTATTTTCAGCAAAGGAAAGCAGCACATATACAGATTATAATCACAGTAAAGTAATTTAACAGAGAGAGCATAACGCTTGACATTACAGTTGATGGTAAGTCCTTCGAAGGGGGAGGGGGGTTTGGCGTGCTGTCGTGTGGCGGTGCAGGGCATGTCCAGGCTCTTCTCTGTACCTGGTTTTATACTTGTTCCTTCCTTTTTCCCCATATCTTGAGGAACTTCCGGGGGCACCCCCTTGCCATGTAGATGCGTCTTTCTAGGGAGGTGCACCTGTCCATTTCATTGGACCATCGGTCGATACCTATCCTATCCTGTCCGCAGAGCCCCAGGTGCCTGCCGTTAGTCTCTTTCCCAGCCCTAGTGCCACACTTAGAAATGTCCTTTCGTATTTGGTGAGGCCTGTTTCTACCCCTATTCCCAATAGGATGAGTTTGGGGTAGTGCGGGATTGGGACTCCCAGCACACTGGAGAGGCGCGACAGGCATGCTCTCCAAAATTCCTGCAATACCCCACATTCCCAGATCATATGATAAAAGGTGCCCTCTGCCCTCTTGCAGCGGAGGCAGGTTGCATCATCATCTCCCTCCATCTGGATGTGTGTGTTCTGCCGTAGTGCAATCTGTGCAGGAGTTGTATCAGTCTGAGTTTTGCGTCTATTCCGATCTTACGTGGGGACATCAGTGCCTCCACCCATTCTTCTGTTTCCAATGGCCCCAGGTCTTGCTCCCATTTCCCTCTGAGGTGTGCGAGTTCCCCAGAGCTGAAGGAGTTGATCACCTGGTAGAGGGTGGACGTGACCTTGGAGGGGATTTGGTGTGGGAGGGTGTTTGTTTCTAGGGGGGAGCCTGCTGGTATGTCGGTGAGGTCCTGGAATTGGGTGTTGATGGCATGCGTGAGTTGGAGATATCTGAAGTGGTCCATATGTCTTAGTCCATGTATTGCATTCAGTGTGCCAAAGTCTCTCAGTTGGCCCTCGTGGATTATGTCCGCCAGTGTAGATATCCCTTTCCTCGCCCAGGTGTCAAAGTGGCCCATTCGCAGGATTTCGGGAAGGTGTGCATTGTGCCATAGGGGCTGGATCAGGGTTGGTTTGTTCTCCCAGCCAATGTGTCTGTGCATCTCTTTCCAGATTCGACGGGTGTGCAGTGATCTCCTGGGGACCCCATTCAGGTTTTCTTTGTTGTCGTATAGTATTTGTAGTGGAGGTGGGAGGCCGGTGTCTATTTTTTCGATCCGGATGTGGGGGAGCGTTGGATCCCCATGTAGCCAGTCATTTGCCAGGCCTGCTTGTGCGGCCCAGTAGTATGTGCAGATATCGGGCAATCCTATGCCTCTCTCCCACACCGATCGACAAAGTGTTTTGAGGGCAATGCGGGCTTGTTTCCCACCCCATAACAACGTGCGTAGTGACTTGTCAATGTCTGTGAATGTGGCAGCTGGGATTGGGAGTGGGGCATTTTGGAGGAGATATAGAAATGTCGGGAGCGCCAACATTTTAAATAGTGCGCCCCTACCCAACAGTGAGAGAGGGAGGGTTTGCCAGTGAGAAACGTCTTTTACAAATCTATCCATTATTGGGCGTAGGTTCAGTTTGAGGAAGTTATCTGGTGTGGCGGTTATCTGTATACCCAGGTAGGTAAAGCCTTAGTATCGAGACTGAGTACATGCAGGGGTCTGGGATCGCCTCTTCTACCCTTGGAACTGGGAAATATATAGTTTTGTGTGCATTTACCGGAAGGCCCATGAATTGTTGGTACTCCTCCAGGGTCCTGGTTACCGCCGGGCTGGAGGTTACTGATTTGCTCAAGTAGATCAAGAGATCGTCCGCATATAGTGAGACACGCTCCTCACCTCCCGTGGGCCCAGCGGGAAATGTCCGTGATGATTTCCAGTTGACCCGCACAGATGTTACGGGGAGGGTGTATAGAAGTTTTGTCCACGACATACAGTAGTGCCAGAATCTCATGCGTTGCATTCTGTCCCATAGGGCCTCCCATCCTACTGAGTCAAAGGCCTTTTCGAAGTCAACCGCAAGGAGGCCGAACGGTTCCGAGATCTCTGCTGCTCTGTCTAAGGCCAGCCGGACCCTGCAGAGATTCATTCTTGTGGATTTGTCAGGCATAAAGGCACATTGGTAAAGGTGGACCAGAGATTCGATCACCACGAGCAGCCTGTTGGCCAGAACTCTAGCTAGTATTTTGGCTTCCCCGTTAATTAATGATATTGGCCTGTATGAGGCACAGTGTTCTGGGGGTTTCCCTACTTTGGGGATGACTATGATAATTGTTTTCCTGAGGTCCTGGGGCGATAACCCTGCTCTCTGCTGCGGAGGAACATGCTATGCATGTGTTTTGTTGTAGTTGCACCTAATCGCTTCCAGATTTCTACCGGGAAGCCATTGGGGCCCGGGGTCTTCCCTGATTGTAGCTGTGATAGTGCTTCCCCGATTTCCTATTCCGTAATCTCGTTGTCTAATTGTTCTATTTGTGATCTAGAGAGTTGGGGGATCTCGATCTGTTCAAAGAAGCGTGGCGCGCTTGGTGTGGAGTCTTCTGCTGGTGGAGAGTATAGTCGTTTGTAATAATCGGCGAAGGCCTTCGCGATCTCGGAATCGCCCGTTAGTATTTCCCCTTCTTGGGTTTGAATGGCCCATACTTGACCCCTACTCTGTTCTCGTCGTTCTAGCCAGGCGAGGGTTTTGCCGGCTTTGTCCCCCCTTTCATATATCTGGCTTCGGGTTTGCCATTGGGCAGTTTGGGTGTTGTCCAGGGTCCGGTCTTTTAGGATTGTCTGAGCTGTCGTTGGGGCATCCTGTGCCTCTTGGGTTACCTCTTCCAACAGTTGCACCTCTCGTCGGGTTACTTCGGTCTCTGCTGCTATGGTTGCCTTGTTATGCTGTTTTCGGTGTGCAGATACCAGGGAAATTGCCCCCCCCGCAGAACAGCTTTGTATGCTTTCCACCGCACGGTTGGACAGGCAACCTCCTCTCTGTTTAGGTCGAAGTATTCTGACGTTTTATCCGTGAGTCCTTTCATTATCTCTGGTATTCCCAGATAGTAGGCGCTTAGACGCCAGGTGGGGTCCTGCTTCTGTTGTTTCCCCTTGAGTTTGATCAGTAGGGGGGAGTGATCTGAGATCCCTCTCGCCAGGAATTCTGCAGCTGTTAGTCGATGGATCATGTTCCTTGGGGTGAAGATGTAGTCCAGTATGGAGAGGTTTCTATGCACGTTGGAATAGAACAAGTAGCCTTTCTCTGATGTGTGGATTGTCCTTTAAGTGTCCAATAGTCCCATTGCGTCTGCGAAGGTGGACAGCTTGATCGGGGTGTCTGCAGTCTTGTTGCCACTGTGCGTTCTGTCCTGTCCGATGTCCATGACCTGATTGAAGTCTCCTCCGATTGCCCACGCATCCGCCTGTTCCTTCAGCATGATGGGTTGGAGCTCGGTGAGGAGTTCCGCCGTGAGCGTGGGGGTTGCGTACACTGCAATAAGGCCCCAGGTCTCTCCACCCATCTCTCCCAGCACTACCACAAACCTACCCCCGAGGGTGTGATATCACTTTATTGGTCTTAAATGGGACCTACTTGTGTAGGAGGATTATGACTCCTCTGGAGCCTCTAGAGAACCCTGCCATGCATGTATGTGTGTGGGTAGTTGGATTTTCCTGAAAAACCCACTGGTAGTACCCATGAGGTGGGTTTCAGTGCTAAATGCAACATCCGGGGAATGCCTGTTGAGATATTGGAGCACCAATTTTCGTTTTATACTTCACCACAAACCATTCACATTCCAGGTCAATCGGGACATCTGTCGTGTTTTGGCTATGTCTGCATGTGTCCTCCTGTGTGATGGTGCCGAAGGATGTGATGCGACTTCCATGTCTTTGTCACTTGCGTTGTGTTATTCTGTTCCGGGCTCCGACACCCCTTCGTGGTCCCTCTCGCTGTTTTAACATTGTGGCATGCTTCACATACAAACCTTGAAACGTTGAACAATGAACTTGAGGTCGGCTTGGTTTGAGTATGAGTGGACATGCTTGGGTCTCTAGGAGTGGTATACCCATTTCCTATACTTCTGCAGCGAGGATATTTCCGATGTGGCATGTTGCAGGTCGCTGGTGTGTTTACTGTCCGTGAGCCTTTTCCTTTAGTAACTGAAACCCCTAAACTCCCCCCACCCTGCACTTTCCCCCCAACTTGAAGTACTTGAAACCAACCGAACCATGAACTAATTACTGTGGGTGGTCAGGAGGACCAAGTGTCCCAACTCGTGCAGTCTGTAGCCACTCTGTACTCAGGTGCAAGGGGGTGGGGAGGGCGCGCTTCTTTAGGTTCCTCTCTGCCCGGGTCGCCTGGCTTCAGAGTTGCTCCTTGATTCCTGTGGGCTTTATTTTATTTGGCTGGGTTCTCAAGTGGACCCGCTTTCATCCCGTGTTGCATGCATCTCGTTCGTCCCCCGTTGTGGTGTCGACTACTTGGTGGGGTGGCAGGTGCCTGTCGCTTCCTCAGGGTGTGTCTTTTCTTGGGCTGGCAGAGTGTGGGTCAGAGAGAACCTGTGTTTCGAGCCAGTCCCAGGTTACCTGGGGGTTATGGAACACCCAGACCACCCCTTTGTGGTAAACTTTGAAGGTTGCCGGGAAGAATAATGCATATTTGATATTCAGGGACGTCAACTTCTTCTTAACGGAGTCATACGATTGCCGTGACTTCTGGACTTCCCTCGTGTAGTCGGGGAAGAAGCCGATCCGATTGCCATTCTAAGTAATTTGGCCCGTTGCTCTCGCCATCTGGAGGAGTGTGTCTCGGTCTTTATAATTCATAAATTTGGCCATCACTGTGCATGGGGGGACCCTGGGAAGCGGTCTGCCAGTCGGGACCCTATGCGCTCTTTCATTAGAAAATAATTTTGAGTTTCTTAGGGGCCATCAGATCTGTTAACCAGTCCTCCAGGAAGAGTTCTATGCAGGGTCCATCTTCTTTCTCAGGCAGGCCGAAAATGCGCAGGTTGTTGCGGCGGGATCTTCCCTCGCTGTCCTCGGCTCTGTGTTCCAGGAGGGTGATTTTCTTTTCCACTTGTTCCAGTCGGTCCCCCAGGTTCTTAACCGTGTCCTCCGATTCAGATATTCTTTGTTCTGCTTCTCCTACCCTGGAGGTTAGGTTCCTCGGATCCTGTCTCAGGAATGACACCTCAGAGGTCAGGCTATCTATTTTTGCCTCCACCAAGGGCCGGGAGTTATTTATCGCTGCCATAATGTCTGTGAGTGACAACGCCAGGTCCGTGTCGCAACCCCTGTCCTCTTCCACCCCCTCATTTGCCGGTCCGGGGAGCCTTGCTGGTGTGCAAGTTGTGTATTTATCCATCTTATTCTATGTTGCCCCTCTGCGGGGTAGACCTTCCTCATGGTTAGTACCTCCATTGTTTCCCTCACCAGGTCGTCCCTAGGGATTGTGAGTCGCCATTTCCCAGATGTTCTCTGGAGTGCGGTCTCCTTCCTTCACTTCCGTCTGGGGGGGTTTCCTGCGTGGGGTATGCACCTTTGTCACGGTTTGGTGTGCCTGCCAATGGTTTGTTAGCAATGCTATGGGTTTTTTTTGTCCTGGATCCCTGGTTGGGGGTGATTCCGGGGCAGGTTCCTTTATTGACCCCGGGTCTGCGTGGTATGTGCCGCAGGTTCTTTGCCAATCTCTCCTGGATGCCTCATACGTGGCCCGTGGTATGGCCGCTGTCCCTGTGTGATGTATCCGCCTTTATTGCTGCCAGCAGGTATACTAGGTCCCCAGGCTTGTTCCACAAGGGGTCTTCCCCCGCTATCAAGTGGCGAGGCCTATCTTCACCCAGTCACTTGCTGGGGTTCCAGCAGTCTTAGTGGTCCAGTTTATGGGGTGCTTAGATGTGCGGGCTTATGGCACCCCCCCGGTGATGGTTGTTGGGTGGGGCTCCTACCGCTCCGGGGGGGACCCCGACCGCAAGTGGGGGGTGGGGGGATTGGATTTGGGCTTTTGCAGGGCTGGATCCCCCGCCGCCTCTCGCGAGTGGGGGCCAGAGGTGTGAGGGGGGAGAAACAGAGAAAGCCCTCTGCAGTTGCAGCCGGTGGGGGAGGTGGGAGGTGGGAAAAGACAGAGGGGTCCCGCAGTGCCCCGGACCTCCTCTCGCCGCCTCCGGTCGTATCTGTGGGGCCTCCCTCGACCCAAACGCCCAGCCGTTCGCACACAGTGCACACAGCGGGCATCGGGGAGGGAGGCTCCTCTCTCAGCGGTTGTGCGCTGGCGGTCGCTGGGGCAGGAGAGGAGGGAAAGAGATGCGGGGGCCGCTCCGCTTACCTGGCCCCGGATCCCGACATTATATAAGTCGCGGGCGTGGGCCCCTCTTATGCTGGCCTTGTGCTGGGGTGTTACAGGGCAACAGTTCTCCGGCTCTGTAGGTTCTTCGGCTGCTACTGGGACCCGGCAGCCATTTTCTGGAGTTGGATTACGCGGTCCGCTTCCCCGATTCTGTCGAGGGTGCGGGGGGCCTCAAAACGCCCCGATTTTCATCAGGTTTTGTGAGGGTGGGCTCAGGTGCGATCCCCTTCCCAATTTTCTGGGTTTGGGTTATGTGCACCTCAGCGTTCTGCCAGGATTTTGCAAGATTCGGGCGGCCCCGATGGAGCAACGGAGAGCTAGACCAGCATCAGGCACCCCCTGGTGGTCTCTCCTGTCCTGGGTTGATAGAGGTGAGCCGGGGCTGGTTCCACCTTTCTCCTGTTTGTCGCCAAGGTTGTTACCTCTGTGAGGTGGAAAATGCGGGAAATGCCGAGGTCTGGTTGCCTAATTGGAGGTGGGCTGATTCAGGTGAAGTGCTAGTTGCGCGTTGCGGGGGGGAGCTGGTGCTGTACTCAGCGGTGTGATAATTGGCCCGCTGGCAGCAGGGTTGTGATAGTAATTTAGAATGATGAACCAAGGTGACTGAAAAACTATAAATAATGTGCTCCCTCTGCTCAGTTAGTGATGCTATTGTGATGCTTACATGAGACAGGGCCTCATATGCCCATGGTCGTTGAGTAGCGCGATGGTATTCTTACATCGGAACGTTGGGAGTGCCAGTGCATCGGGCCTAGGGGCTTATTAGGTGTGGCCACTGACGGTACCGGAATCCTTTCCAGGAATGTATTCTCCCCACTCACTCGATCTTGGGGGTTTGAGTATCCCAACATTTATTTCTTGTCTCTTCATTCAGTAGATTCAGGTTTTTTGCCTCTCGTCCTAGACTAAGGGAAACTTCTCTCCTGGGTTCTGAGGGCCCTATGTCCTCATGCACGCTAGGCCGGGCAAAAAACAACTAAGGTTAAGCCGTTGTAGAAGTATCCCCAGAGCGGGTAGAAAGAGGCAACCTTAGGATATTCACTGGCTTGACAGGGAATTCAAATTCTTGCCACCTCCCTATGCCAGGGTCCTGGATTTACTTACCTGCATCCTGTCCTCATCCACCACATTGACAAGTGTTTTGTATTTATGGGGACCTCTCCTCTCCTGAACTCTCCTCTGTTAAGCTGTGCTTACCAATGGGGCTGTGTGCCTGTGTTCCTGGCAGTTGCCATCTTGTGTTGTCCACAATGCCTACCAAAGTAATGTCCCAATGTAAAAGAGTTGAGATGATGCACAAACATGACCAATCGAAGCATTATTAACAGGCAGAGAAGACCCATTATAGGCTGTGTACACCATGTAGACAGCACCCGAGATTTCTATGGTGCAGAGAAAATGCTAGGAACTGTGAAGGGTGCTGCATTCCTGCTGCATTTGAATATGATGGATATATGAAGGTACAGATGAGAGGCAGGCAGGAAGTAGGCAGGAGTTTATGGATTTGGGTTGTTACCCGTAACAGAACAGTTTGCGGCCGAAAACACAGTAGCTAATTTGAGTGTTAGGGTCAAACAACCCAAAGTAAAGGCCTCCCCAAGCATACCCTACAAATACACCTGCCCTTACCTTTTGGCGGCACACCTCGTCGTGTGCCGCTGACTCCCTGCAACACCGGTTCCCTTCACTTACGTGCTTGGGAACCGGCACTGCAGGGTCCTTTCCTTTTTTTTTCCTCTTTATTCTAACTTTTTCCCCTATGCACGGGACACCCCCGTTCCCATTATAGCGAGCAAGGGGAACGGGGACAACCCGCAACCTTTGTTCCCCTTGTTCGCTATAATGCTCATGTTGGCATATTTGATCGAATGTTTAGTTTATGGGATTTTCGTACAGTCTAAATTCGGTCAAATATACGATAGTCTATTTTTTCCATCTTTTCTGGTATTTCCGGAGTATAGAATGCTGAAAGTCAGAGGACAAGAATAGCAAGCAATGGAAACAAGCAATCGGAAGAAACTCCCCAGAACAGGAGACTAGAGAGAGAGATGGGAGCAGAATACCAAGTAATGAGATCCTGGGACATTTGAAGAGTGTTAAGATGCGACACATGTTGCTCTGCATCTCCGGGACCTTCCCTCTTTGTCTCCCTGGGAAACGCATTGTACAGCACATACCTATAACGATCAATTGTCCCTTCCTATCTGCTCTGGTCCAAGATGGTGGCGACTATGAATCGTGTCTGCTTATGCACCGTTCTCCTCTACTGGAACACATCTATGTGCAAATGTCAACAAGGATACAAGCCCCACGTCCCAAGTACCAGTGCCTGAAAGCTTCAAGAGCATGTGACATCCTCTCTTCCACACTCCCTTTTCCTCCTCCTATCCCATATTGACATCCTTCCACATGCTCTTGCCTCCATCCCTCCTCAGCTCCTAACTCTTAGGCATGTATCATGCTGGTCCATTCTGTTTAACTCTTACAGCAACATCTTTCCTATTCCTCCTTGCCACCTTCTTCTTTTCCATCCTCCTTAATATTCCTCTCCTCCTTGCATACCCACCAACTAACTACTCCATACTTCAAAACACTTTTCTTCAGAAGTTTCTTGCAAGTTCCTCCTTACTTTCCTCCCCCTCTCTTCTCGTGATAGCTCTTCCAACCGACTGGATACATTACTTTCTTAATGTCTTCCACAATCTTCTCCAGAATATACCACTCCTCTATCCTCTTTGGGTACCCTCCAACCTCCTTTATACTCCTTCCTCTCCTCTTTTCACTCTCCTTCCATCCACCTTGCGCTTTCTGATGTCATTCCTCGCCACACGCACACTCTTCGCACCCTCCTTACTCTTCAGCTCCTTCTTCCATCCCTCCTGCCTTCAGGCCACCTCTCCCAGCCTCCTTCCTTCACCAAAGTCTCTGCTTGCTTTTGCCATCTGCTCTCTCCAGAACGCCTCTTCCTCCAGACACCCACACCCCTGTTAGTAAGCCTGCAGTTTATATTCTGGGTTGTGCAGGAACAAGGACTGAGGCTAGATGAAGGCTGGCCACCATCCTTTAATGACACTTTGCGACAACTGTGAGCAGGGCTATTGTAGCAGAGCTCTGCTTTCCGCATTCACAAGTGCCATTGTTCAGCCACACTTCTGAATCAGTAGAACAAGGTCTCTTGTTTGTCCCTGTATACTGTGGGTATGTCAGTTTCGGTATATGAATTTGAACAGTGCCCAAATATTCTCTTTCTATTGACCCTGGTGGACTCCGTAATCCGGGGTTATATAACAGGACATATTAAAATGTTGTAAAGTGTATAGTAAGACACTGCAGATGTTATCCCGTTCCCCTATATACTCCAGGAAGTATAATTTACTATTATACTAACTCCAGTCATAGAAGATCTTGGGGAGGTTTTGGATTTTGAAACCATGTAGGTCATGAGTCTGCAACCTTTGGCTCTCCAGACATTTTGTTATACAAGTCATCTAATCCCTAGTCAGCATAGTCAATGATGAGGGATCATGGGAGTCATACTTAAAAACATCCGGAGAGCTGCAGGTTCCAGACCCCTGCTGTAGGTGGAGCTCCATGAAGTCCTGTGGAGAGGCATTTGAGAGACCACTTTGGTCAATTGCGTACTCCTCTTCCAGCTGCCCCAAATGTTTTCCTGCCAATGTTTGTAACCAACATAAAATATCTTCCTGCTGGAGAGGAGGGCTCCTCTCCAGCTGCATACAACAACCTTTGGGAACATTCATACAATTATTAGACGTATTCTTATCACCATTGAAAACATTTCCATGATCTAAACTATAATACATTATTTCGTGCTGCATATAAAAGATCAAAGGACATTTGCATGTACTCCATATAGTTTAACATTGATTTAAACATTGTTTTCCCTAACTCCAGGAGCGGATTACAAACAAAAATCATATAAATAACATTTTGAATCTCAAAATCATATACATTACATTACCATATACATTACAAATTAGGTTGCATTATTGCACGTACTCCCAGGCACCCATCAATGCATTCCATCAATGCATTCCATTTACAGGGTGCAACGTCCCTACTCGCAACTACCCACTGGCTAGTGATCTTTGACTCTTGGTGGGTAAGAAATGGTTTGCTATATGTTTAGAATTGAGATGTCACTTAAGATGGCGGAGGTTGAAACACAAGAAAAATCAACGTACCCCCCTTTCAGACAAATCTTCCAAGCAGCGTTCTGTTCCCTGCGGCTTTACCATATGGCAATTTCAATTACGGAGCTTACGAGAAATACCGACTTTAAGGTCAGGTTGAAAGCTCATAGAAATTAAGTGCTCTTTTAGCAACCTATTGCGTATCATGATTGAGTTTACTATAAAATCCACACCAGCAGTAAGCTGGAATTTAGCAGTGGCCTAAAATAAAAATGGTTCCGTTACCCAGGAATGCCGGTCAGATAACACTGTGAGCTAAGCACTCGCTCCTTATATCTGTGTGCAGCCTGCTGTGGCAGGTTCGAATCCTGGCAAGGTCAACCCAGCCTTTCATCCTTCCGAGGTCGATAAATTGAGTACCACCCGGTGGGATAATGTCTTCTGTTATTTCAGTGCTTTGAGAGCTACCAGTGCGTAACCTATGTAAGACATTTATTCCTATTATTATTAATGCACCAAAGGATTAGAATTCAATTCTTTTAAGCTAAATATCTTAGGTAACTGTTAGGCAGAATCATATGCAGTACCCTTTGGGAACACCACACACGACAGGTGACAGTACAAATTCATCTTTGGTACAAGCCTGTTCTACACAGTAAAGTGGTAGCGATGGCTGAGCAGCCAGACTTTTCTCAAGAGTAAAGTGAGCAGTATAAATAGTTACAGAAAGGACAGAAATTACTATGGTTCAAACAAACACTGACTCAGGGTTTCTGAGTAAAAGAATATACATTTATTTACACATCAGTTGGAAAACAATTCTCTAAGTAAAGCAGTAGAAAAATCACACTCTTTATACACTACACACCACCCAATAGATTCTGGACAAGTTAAGCTCAAAATGAAGTCTGAGCAAAATGGCACTCCAGTTATTTAAAAGGGAGGGAAAGACAAGGTTAGACAAAGGTTGAGCCTCACCAAGAAGTAAGTAAGCAGGACAATCTAGAAAAGGCAACTACGGTGAGGAAATCAAATCAAGAGGCCTGGGCCAAAGTCAGTGGAGCAAAGTCTTTGCAGAGGATCTCACAGTTCAGAGTAGTTCACGTTTAAGTCTTTGCGAAGGATTCGGATCGAAGTTGGTCGGAAGAAAAGTTACTTAAAGACTAGAGAAGGACAAGCCCTCGGATTGGCGAAAGATTTCAAACACTTTCACCGCGGCCGGACAGAACGAACAACAAGGTTTGAACAGTACCTTAAATGAAGAAGAAGGCGGTAGCTGAGGCAGACGTTCCTGGCAGGTCCTGCAGGCTCACGGTTCCTGAAGCGACAGTCGGACTGACACGAAGTAGGAAGACTGGAGGGTCCTGCGCTGCCCAGGGAAGAAACCACCAGCAGCAGAGCAAAGCAACAAATAAAAAGTGCACTCCTTAAAACCCAAGCAGGGTCTGGTCCTCCTGGCTATCCGGTTCACTGTAGCTGTGCATAGCAAATTCGACCAGAGGCGGGAGGCCTGGCTTGCAGTTTGGCGAACTGGCTTGTCCCACCAGCACAAGCGGAGAAGATTCCTTGCAGATCTTCCTTGTCGTCGAAGTTTGGAGATTCAGACTCACAGCAGGGCTTCACCGGCCGGGTCAGTCGTTGAAGAGGTCCTCTTCTGTAAGATCCTCCTTGGTTCTTGTGTTCCAGTGGCAACTCTGCCTTCTCAGTTCCAGAGACCTGCTTTTTATGCAGTTTTCCACCATTCACACAGCAGGGTGGCTGTCCTGGCGGGACAGTCACCACAGCCACTCGTACAGAGTGCGACATGGGTCTCCAAGGAGACCCTGTGCAGGGGGTCTCAAACCCCTCCCTCGCATCCTGTACCCCTCGGACATTCAGGTGCCTAAGTAGGGCTTCTGTGCAGAAGCACGCTATAGGACGGTGAACAAAGGAACCAAACCTGGTTTGGTGCGCAGAGTAAAACACGATAAAGACCTTTTTATAAAAAGAAATGGCAAATAAACTCAGCCGTAACCAAATAAAAGTAAATGGGGTCCATCGGATTTAAGTTTGAGCCTACTAACTTAGCCTAAAACTGTACCAAGGCTATTTAAATAGACTGCAGTATGAAAAATAGGGTAGATACCACTGCCACCAGCCAAATCTTAAAGAAAGGGGAACGAAATAATGTTCCATGAGGAACAGACAAAAAGGGATAACTATTAACCCTTTGCAGAACTCTATGTAAGATAGTTTGTTAAAAAGACTAATAAAGTCAATGGCAACTTTACATGTTCTGGGAGACAGTAGTCCGTCCCAGAAAATGTAGTTTAAAGTGGGAAGTCTGAAAAAGACAACTCTTTGTCACTGCACTAAAGGTGCTGTGTAACACACAGTAAAAAGATTATGCCTATGGAGTAGGTGAGGCTCTACAGTCTATGAACACAAACATATTAAACACACACAGAAAAACACATGTAAGAATGGGAAAAAAAGGCTCACACACTTACCAGGTGAAAAAAAAATCCTAGAAATCCAGCAAAGCTGCTGAGGGACTCAGTAGGTAAGGGAAATTAGCCGTTCTGGAGAATTCTCCCTAACAGTAACCAGGGGAGGTACTCTGTAACCTCTGACAAGACTTCACAATATGCTCAGTCCCTTTATAGGCGATAACGTGGAGACTGAGTTCTAATCTCAGGTCTTCAGTCGAAGTAGACCTGCGGATGCAGGGAATGATTTCCAGAGTGCACTTTAAATTTTGCTCCATTTTATAATGATTTCGGAAGAGGGACGTTAAGCTACATAGGAAAGGAGGGCTTTGCATTTTCGCCTTATTGTGAACAAGGTTACATTTTTTGAGCCCCTATAAAATGCGGGATTACGTTACTTTCGAAGGGATTGTGTCCTCCGACGTATTCCTTATCTTTGATAATACGTTTCCAGCTTGCTGGCCTCGGAAATCTTTTCTGTAGAGGGCGCTGCGCGTCGACGTCCGCCGAGTCGATGTCCCTCGACGGCCACCGTATCAGCGCCAACGTCACCATGCCCATAAATAGCCACGCGCTGCGTCTGTTGCTCAGTTCCGTTTTTCCGCGCTTCGTGGGGCCTCGGAACGTCGTTGCTCAGTTCAGTCAGGATAACTCTATATCTACTCGAATAATACCTACTCGATTCTCGATGGCATCTTCATCGGAATCGACGACGCCGCGATCCGGCTTCAAGAAATGTCGAGACTGCGGTAAAAAAATGTCGATAACGGATCCACACAGGATCTGCTTGTGGTGCTTGGAATCCGAGCACCATTGTTCGGAGTGTGAGGACTGCATGTCCATGACGGCGAAAGCCTTGAAGGAGTGCAAGAGGAAGCTCGAGAGAGGTAAGTCAATCAAAACCTCCTCAAAGGTTTCTTTGGCTGAGTCGAGGCATTCGTCTCCTCGCCGTCGGAAAACATTCCCATTCTAGATCTCGAAGTAGCTCCCACCATTCGTCGAGATCAAGACACTCAAAAAAGAGATGTCGAAGATCCCCTTCCTCGTCGTCGTCTTCTGTGTCCCCAGAAAGGGTCACCTGTCCCACAAAACACAGCTCTCAAGCTGAGTGGGAGGAATTCAGAAAGAAAATGTTAAGCGTCTTCAAGAACGCGGTCGCGACCCCCTCGAAGACAGCTGAGGGTGATACCCTGGGTTAAAAACCCAAAAAATCAAAACGCCACGAGTCGCAGCACCCGGCGAAACATTCCACCCGAGAGCGCCACGAGCCATCGGGTAAGAAGGCACCATTTTCAACGCCGTCGTCGAAGATTCCTTCGACGCATGGATCGGCGCCATCGACGCTGTTGTCGAAGGGTTCCTCGACGCATCCGTCGAACGACTCGACGCCATCGTCGACGCCGACATCGACGCCGATGAAAGAGAAGACCAAGGCTACTCCACAGCCAACGGTGATTCCAAGGGCCTCCGGCACGACGCCGAGACCGTCGTTGATGTCCTCGAGTAGGATCCCGATCCTCTCGAGTTCTTCGAGACCCCTTCCAGTTTTTTCGACGCCGTCGAAGCCTGTCACATCGGCGTCAACGACATTGATGCTTTCTCGCCCAATAATGACGAGTTTGGCTCCTTCTGCCTTAGAGCTGGGTTTTACACCATTTCAGAGGTCAGAGTACCCTGGACTATCTTCAATTTATTAAGAGGGGGAAGATTCTGACCAGGAAACATTTGGGTTACAGAGGACCACACTGCCTATTTCAGAGGATTTCACCTCTGAGGAAAGAAGGCTGAAGGACCTACAAGAGTCACTACATGAGGCAAGTGGGCTGGACACTTCCCCAGAAGTGGAATTTGTTAAGCCAGACCCAGGGGAACATGCCGAAACACCCTATAGAACCCTTATGGCAAGAATTATTGAATTTATGGGTTGGTCTGCGCCTTCCCGTTTTTCAACCGGATGACCTAACAGACATATTGGACAAAGGTCCACAGGAGGACCCTGTGGTCCCCTTCCATGCAGCCTTACAAAGGAAAATTACATCTAATTGGGGAAACTCCTGAAGTTATCCCTGCGGTCAATAAAAGATTGTCAGCCAAGTATAGGGTAGCGGCTGCTGACCATGAATACTTATCAAAACACCCGACTCCAGAGAGCCTGGTGGTTCAAGCGGCAACTTCATCTAGCAGTAGGACCGCTTACCCTACTGTCCCACAGGATAGAGATGACAAGAGGTACGATTCTATGGCGAAGAAAGTCTTCTCTGCTTGTAGTATGGCGTAGAAGTCCATCAACGCCACCTGTACGCTTGCCAGGTTCGGTCACACACTGTGCTTCATCAGCGGCTGACTACATACCCGAAGGAGAGGAAAGGGAAGCCTTCCTTAACATTATTAAAGATGGCAAAGATGCCATGTGCGAATCACTTCAAACGGGCATCGATTCCGCTGACAGTATCAGCAGGGCCATGGCGGCAAGTACAACAATCCGCAGGCATGCGTGGTTGCAAAAGTCTGGCTTTGCTCCAGATGTACAGGCCAGACCTTTGAATATGCCCTTTGACGGCTCTTCACTATTCGGAAAAAAGGCTGATGACAGTCTGGAAAAGTTACAGACTTCTAAGGCAGCAGCAAAATCTTTAGGAGCTGCTATCCGCCAAACTCCTTTTCGCCCCTCAGGAACCTCTGGGAGAGGAAAGTCCTTTCGCTGCTATTCCACATTCGGGAAAGGCAGAGGACAGCCGGCTCAAAGAGGCCAAAGGAGATCCACCCGAGGTAGACGGGTCAAAAGTACTAAGGCCGCAGCAGCAGCAGGTGCCTCTTTACCCTCGGCATCTGCATCAGCCGCCCCCAAACCACTCTGAGGCCTTTCCAGACAATACACCTGTAGGGGACAGGTTAACTCAACATCTGACGGAATGGCAGGCTGTAACGTCAGATGCTTGGGCATTGGAGACAGTTGCCCAGGGTTACTGCCTACCCTTTCTACACATCCCTCAGAGTCATCCACCGGGGAACAGCTCTCTAAAAGTTCCAGATTCGCTCCTCTTGCAGGAAACTATAGACCTGCTAGAGAAAGTGCTATAGAACCGGTACCTGTAGCGGACAGGAACAAGGGCTGGTACTCCCCATACTTTCTCATACCAAAGAAGGACGGAGGACTGAGACCCATCCTGGACTTAAGAGAATTGAACATGTTCCTCAGGAAGGACAAGTTCAAGATGGTAACTCTCTCTCAGATCCTTCAGGCCCTCCAGCTCCAGGACTGGCTGGTATCTCTGGACCTTCAGGGTGCTTATTTCCATGTGCCAATCCATCTAAAACAGAGGAAATACCTGAGGTTCGCAATTGGCGACTCTCATTATCAATTTCGAGTTCTGCCATTTGGGCTGACCTCCGCCCCGAGGGTCTTCACCAAGCTGATGTCGGTAGTGGTGGCGAGTCTAAGGAGGGAAGGGGTCCACGTCTACCCCTACCTGGACGATTGGCTGATCAGGGCTGTATCTTCGGAACAGGCCCAGGCCCAGGCCCAGCTATATTATGTCTGCCACTTCCTTCACGAACTGGGCTTCTCCCTCAATTTAAAGAAATCACAGATGAAACCATCACAGAGACTTCAGTTCATTGGAGCGGTCCTGGACACTTCCCTGGGAAAAGCCTCCCCACCAGAGGTGAGGGCCCAGGATATTCTACAGATGGTCACCAAGTTTCAAAATGCCCAACATCTCCCAGCCTTCGACTTTTTGAGGGTGCTAGGCCTCATGGCATCCTGCATCTTTCTTGTGCCAGAGGCTCGCCTGAGAATGAGATCTCTTCAGTGGGCACTGAGAACTCAGTGGTCGCAATTCTCAGGAAGAATGACAGATCTCCTCCGGATTCCAGACAAGGTAGCCCGCGAACTTCAATGGTGGGCCTATCCAGAAAACATCTTGAAAGGAGAACTGTTTTGGCAACCATGGCCGGAGATAACAGTAGTCACAGACGCCTCACTCACGGGGTGGGGAGCACATATCAACGACTTGACCATCAGCGGTCGTTGGTCCCCATCTGAGTCCAGACTACAAATCAACCTATTGGAGCTGAGAGCGATCAGACTAGCGCTGAAAGCTTTCCTGCCATCAGTTCAGGGGAGAAATGTCATGATAATGACAGACAACACGGTGGCCATGCACTACCTCAACAAAAGAGGAGGCGTAGGATCACTGCCACTGTGCAGAGAGGCGATGCAGCTCTGGTTTTGGGCAATCCAAGAAGGAATCTCTCTATCGGCAGTCTACCTAGCCGGAGAGAAGAATTTGACAGAGGACGCTCTGAGCAGGCAGAGCACAGTCTCGCACGAGTGGGAGCTAGCTCAGGAAGTCCTTCAAGAGATCTTGGCCCTTTGGGGAACCCCTCAGGTGGATCTGTTCACCACAAGCCCCAACAGGAAGTGCGATCCGTTCTGTTCAAGGGAATTTGCCCCGAGAGGAGCTCTAGGAGACGCGTTCCTAGTGGACTGGGAGTTTCCACTCCTTTACGCGTTCCCACCAGTCCCTGTTATTCCTCAAATGATCAGGAGGTTGAGAAGATTCCAGAAAACCATGATCCTAATTGCCCCCGATTGGGCCAGCAGAACGTGGTACCCGGACCTTCTAGATATGTCCATCTGTCCTCCAATCTGTCTTCCACTCAAAGAGAATCTTCTCTCGCAGAAGGGAGGTCAGGTTCTCCATCCAGACACCAGAACCCTCCACCTTCACGCTTGGCTTCTGAAAGAGTGAGGTACATGGATTGGGATCTCTCTGATGACGTCATGGAGGTGTTGCTTTCGGCCAGAAGGCCAGCAACAAAGTCTTTATACCGCTGCCGTTGGAACAAATTTTGCAGCTGGTGTAGGGAAGAGAATATCGACCCTTTTTCATGTGGTACACCAACGGTGTTATCGTTTCTACTCTACTTGGCTAACTCGGGCCTTCAAGTTGGCACTGTAAAAGGCTATCTCGCAGCGCTTTCTATCTTCAAGCGCACTGCGGAGGAAACATCGTATTTCAAACTTCCTCTAGTGGTACGATTTCTCAAGGGATTAACTAATGTTTATCCCCCAAAGCCATTCCAGGTTCCCTTATGGGACTTAAATTTAGTCTTAAACTTCCTAATGGGCACTCCATTCGAACCACTTCATTCTTGTTCGCTGAGATTTCTAACACTTAAAACTGTCCTATTGGTAGCACTAAGACCTGCTAGGAGGGTGAGCGAGCTACAAGCTCTCTCCTGTAAACCCCCACATACAAATTTCCACAAGGTCAAAGTTGTCCTACAGGTGAAGCCTAATTTCCTCCCAAAGGTGGTTTCTGAATTTCATATTACTCAGAAAATTACCTTACCTTCGTTCTACCCTCCTCCCCATCCGGGGAAAGAGGAGGAAAGGCTACATAGGCTGGACCCAAGGCGAGCTCTCAGCTTTTATATCAGCAGATTGGCTAGGATCGGGCAAGCAGACCAACTGTTTGTAGGATACTCAGGTCACAAGTTGGGACTACCCATAACAAAACAAACCATCTCCAGGTGGATTATTTTGGCCATTCTGGAATGTTACAAACTGGCAGGGAAAGAGCCACCCCAAAAGCTCGGGGCTCATTCAACCAGGGGTATCGCAGCCTCTTCGGCTCTCCAAAGAGGGGTACCGGTCCGAGACATATGTGCGGCTGCCATATGGTCGTCCGCACATAGATTCACAAAATTTTACAATCTGGATTCCTCCACTACTCAAGAGACCAGATTTGGCAAGGCTGTATTACATTCGGTCCATCCCTAAAGGGATACATAATATTCTCACTCCCACCTCCAATTACATGCCACTGCTATGGGAGTCTATCAAAGATAAGGAATACGTCGGAGGACACAGTCCCTTCGAAGAACAAGTTACTTCTTATCTTGTAAAGTTCCTTCGATGGGATGTTCCTCCGACGTATTCCTTATCGCCCCTCCCATCCATCCCTGCAGTGATACTTCCCTTGTGGTTGCAGTTTACGCTCCTTCAAGGTCAATAACCAATTCAGGCATGACTTTTCTTATGCTACAAAATGGAACTGAGCAACAGGCGCATCGCGTGGCTATTTATGGGCATGGTGACGTAGGCGCCGATACGGTGGCCGTCGAGGGACATCGACTCGGCGGACATTGACGCGCAGCGCCCTCTACAGAAAAAATTTCCGAGGCCAGCAAGCTGGAAACGTATTATCAAAGATAAGGAATACGTCGGAGGAACATCCCGTCGAAAGAACGTTACAAGGTAAGAAGTAACTACTAATTGTTTTCTGGATTCAACTGAACATTTCTACTTTTGTTACATAGCACATTTGGTATGTGTACTCAAAATGTGTGATGCTTCTTGGTTAAATACAGTAAATTAAGTCATTCTGAGGTTGCCTTGGTTTGAAACGAGTAATACCCTGCAGTGTCTTAGTGTATTGTGTGGAGTATTCCAATGTGTTTACTCAGTGACTGCATGAGACAAACGCATAAATAACATCAACTGCACAAAGGCTTTGGAAAGATTCATGCTCGTTGGTCCCGATGTCTTAAGTGTCTTGAATCCACTACCCTACATTGCTGTTGCTCGTAAGGTGTTCATACAATGTAAATACAAGTCAATTTAAGTGATTTATACTTTTAAATGTGCTTACTTTTAAAGGTTGCTCAGTGCTCATGTTGAGACGAAGAAGGTAAAGGCAGTGCCGTTTTTGGAGCCAGGGGTTTCCTCTATTGACGACTATTTGCAGTCTCTTAAACTATAACTTTAAAGGAGCGCAGAACAGAAAGGAGCTCATGTTGCTCCTGATCGTAATTTGACAGCGGTGAGCTGGTACGTTTGCATCCAGGCGTAGCCAGGTCCCCACTGCCAAAATAATTTGCACTGCAGGGGTGCGAGTGTTAAGGGCAGAAAGCAGCGTAGAAGCATGTATGCCACTTTTTGCCCTTCACATTTGCACTCCACAGCGCAAAGTGAGTAAACGCTATCTGGTATGCTGGCATGCCAGGCAGCGTTGACTTTTCATTGTGACCACCGCTTTCTATACATGCATGGCAAGATGTGCTCATCAATTAAATGAAACCCCACCCTTCCATGATCGCATGGCAGGGAGCATGTACAATGGATCCCTTGGGGTCCGCCTCTTTTATGCTAGTGTATAAAGCTGGTGGACCCCATATGGATCTCCAGCATTTGCGCCAGCATGAAAATCTATGCCGGCACAAAGGCTGCATTTTTATGGCAGAGAGGAAGGATGTGGCTGAAGCGCAAGTTGTGTTTCGCTCCTCCTTTCCGCCAAACAACTGAATGAAAATGTGGTGTGACATGACAGAGAGGCGTTAAAGCCTTACTCAAGGCCTTTCCCCCTTTCCCGGCCGTTACACCACTGACAAGCCTGATCCCCAATATGTCACAGCTCAAATAACACGCCCTCCACTAAAAGGTGGAGCAAAATGCATATCTACTCAATTGCTTCCGGCCCAAGACCGAGCCCAGTCTGCAAGCAGGCTGGTATTCTCAAACAATCTCAGGAGGCCACGTACATCCTCCATGTCCTTCAACTCACGAGTGCTGCAGGTGTCTAGCAACGTTTTCCCATTTATGACCAAGGCAGTGGAATGATTTCACCATTTCTCTTTTTGAGTCCCAAGCGTCCATCTTGGTAGGAGCATCTCAACGCGATTTCATGCGACAAGAATGTAAACATTTGTTTGTGGTATTGAGACACGGGGGTCACATGACTATTCCAGTGCTTCCATATTATAGCTGCTCCGTTTAGTTGTTGCAAAGGTTTTTTTTTGTATGTCTGATGGCATGAATACCACTCTGTTCAACCCACTGAGAGTTTATTTGCGAGACTTCTGAGCGAAATGTCACAGTTCTATTTTTTTGAGTTCTCATGATTTGGATAATCTTCCACTTTTTCACTCATACTAGACTTGCTACTTTTATCCTTGGAATACACAACAGGGAACATAGCGCACTGGATAGCCCCATGCCTGAAAATCCATTGTGCAAGTAGGGCCCAAGCATCCCTACCCCACTGTTTGGACAAAACCCATAGCCTTCTTCAAGAAGCCGCACTGATCACCTACAAAAAATGTACAGAAATCCGTCATTCTGTCAGTTTCCCTTAAAAGCCGCAAACATTCTGCCCGATTTCCTCATAATAGTGTTAAACCCTTTTCCCATGCCATATTGCTTTCTGTGCAGTTTCCCCTTCCTGACGTGTGAGGCTATACCCCACACCCAACACACATCTTGGGGTATTGTTCTGACCATTCGAATTAGGCACCACCATAGTAGCCAGCCCCCCAAATCCATAAGGAGCCATAAGCTACTGGATGAGGGGCCTAGAATCTGGAGGATTCTGGACCACTGTTTGGTAACCATCTGGATTAAGAACTCTGGGACATTGAAGGGAAAATCGTAAAAGATGTCAATAGTAAAACCATTTGAGGATAATCTCACACGCTTCAGAGCTAGAGTTCTCCAACCTTTTGTTACAACTACATCAGCCCTAGTCAGCATAGCCAGTGGTGAAGGATCATAGGAGTAGTCAGCGAAAACATCTGGATAGCCTTTCCGTAGGTTGCCTCCCCCTGCTCCACCACAAAACGTAGGTCAGTTTGTTGGCATGTATAAGATAAAGGCAGACTAGATGAGCACTGAATGAGGTTGCTTGAAATGAGACCAAGCTGCTTCTCTTCACTCCCCTTTTAATGAAGGACATTTCATAACTTCACGTCCATCTGCAATTCTGAAGCACTGCCATGACGCCACGGCTCACTTACAGCACCAGCATGACAGAAGCTAGTATGTACGCTCAGATCTTATGGCTAAAAAGGAACTATCCTGATTAGGAGGGAATGCTCGCAAGATTCCTGGTGTTGGGTCCACCTCCCTATAGTACTACTTCCCTAAATGCTCGGTATAGGCTGGAGGTGCATCAAAGCCCTGCTTAGATTCAGTTGTAAGCAAAGTGTTGAGTTTCTTTGTTCCAAGTTAGCATAAATGGAGATGCTTTTCATGTTTATCAATTATATTTTTATCTGTCGTTTTTAGGCCTTGGAGGAGGCGCAAAAGGCTATCCAGCAGCTCTTTGGCAAAATTAAGGATATCAAAGACAAGGCAGAAAAATCCGAACAGATGGTGAGTTGTCAAGTTTTGCTTGGAGGGATGTGTTTTTGGAAGTGTTTTCCAGGAGAAATAGCACTTACTGGTGGTTTATGCCTGAGGCCTAGTTCTAAATAAGTGATAATTGTTCTAGGGTTCAGTCATAGTGCAACTACCAACAGAGCTATTCCTGTAAAACAATAGCACATTGGGAGTACCCCGAAGAACTCCTTCTGTAGATGTGGTAAACTTGAGTCCTAGCCTTCCAGATGTTTATAACAATGGCAGCTGTGGGGGCAGAGCCAGCATTGAGACTGCAGCGAGGGACTACCTAAGAGGAGATAGACAGCCTGTGGAATGAGAACTCATAGCAAGCAAGGAATTCTATTCCGACATACTCTCTCTCAGTTGAGCAGAATCCATAGATTTGTTTATCTCCTAATAATGCCCAGAGTCAATTTCCAATCTCTGAGATTCAATAGAGATCCTTGAAAGTGGTACTTGAAAGAGGTTGTATGTGATATTAGTGTTTTTAAAACCCAGTTTTACAGAAATGTTGAACAAAATAAAGAGTACTTTAATATTGTGCACTGATAAAAATATCGTTCTTAAAACATTCTTGGAAACCAACGATCTGCAGGAAGTTAGGGAATGAAATATTTGTAATTTTTGTAGACCTCAGTTAAAAAGAAAAGATAAATATACAGGCATTAAACAAGCAGTGAAACTAAAAAACATACGGAAACGTGTAAGTCTTCTTACAAAGGCGACATAAGGATCACACCACTTTAGCCTGAGTGAGGCATCTGCTCAAGGAAGTAAGATTATTGAGCTCTGAAGCCAGACACATTTCCAAAGGTAATGGGCAGAATTTCAGGTGAGGGTCAAAAAGCATGCAGAATAGTTATTTATACTGTGCAGTAAACTCTGGAAAGGTAGAAGCTTTGCCATATCTACAGAGTGTTGCTTTTAACTTAACATAATTAGAGAATGTATGTTCATGTTCGTTATGCCTCGAGTACTTGTTACCCAAAAACTGTCATTTTACTGTGCACATTAGAGTTATTGTTTATGCATGGATACTCTGTGTTTCAACATTCGATTTTATATTGCCAATCAAAGTACAAAACAGCAATACATTAATTCAATGTTAAAGCAGCAACTTTTATTTGTGCACTGTTTTCATCGGCACCCCTAAAAGACTACTTTATGTTCTAACTAGCGGTACCATCCGGTGTTGCCCGGGTCAGTAGCGAACATGCACGTGGTGGTCTCCTATAGGCTTGTGTGTGTTTAGCATGTGATCTAAGCAGATTCCACAAGCCTCAGAAGGGATACATTACTCACCGTAATCGTATTTTGAGTGGATTGTGTCCTCCAACATATTCCTCATCTTAGATGTATTCCATCCAGCTTTGCTGCTCTTCGGAATTTTTTTCGACAGAGGGGACCGTGCGTCGATGTCGTCGAGTCAATGGTCCCTCGAAGGCCTCCGTTGAGGGTGACGTCATCGGGTGTATAAGTAGCAGGAGCGGCGCCCGTTGGCCTCAGTTCCGTTTTTCCGCAGTATACGTTGCTTCGGACATTCGGCGCGCCTCGAGTTATGTGAGAATATATAATAACGAAATATGTCCTTGTCATCGACGCCGACCACGACCCCGAAATCGGGATTCAAAAAGTGCAAATCATGCGGGTCAAAAATGTCGATCACGGACCAACATGGAGAGTGTTTGTGGTGCCTCGGAGAAAGCCACGACATGGAGGCCTGTACGAAGTGTCAGGCGATGACGGGGAAGGCCTTGCGCGAGAGGAGAGGAAAGCTACAGACAGGTCGAAAAACTGATCGAAAAACCTCTAGCGTTGAGTCGCGATCCCGTGAGGCGAATTCTCCTCGACGCGAAAGGCATCGATCGAGGTCCCGTAGCGATTCCCATCGCTCGTCTTTGTCAAAAAGATCAAAGAAACAACGCCACAGGTCTCCCTCCACCTCGTCGTCAGACGAGTCTCCAAAAAAGATTAAATGCCCCACGAAACATTTGTCTGCTGAAAAGTGGGAAGCATTCAGGGTCAAAATGATGGAGGTGTTTGAAAAAGCAAAGCCTCGGTCCGCCCCTTCTTCGGAAGCCGACCGGGAGCGTCATCGCTCCGACACTCGCACGCCCTCGAGTTCGAGTGATCGAAAAAGGAAGGACCTTCCTGGACGCCGAGTGAAAAACACTGGAGTCGAGTCGACCGCTTGAGGTCATCGACACCGTCCTAGACACATCATACTTCGAAGGGAAAATCTTCGAAGGTCGCCTCGACACCCTCGAAGCAGACCCTGTCAACGACCACGGTGTCGTTGACGCTGTCGACACGGTTATCGACGTCGACGCCGAAACCCTCGGCGCCAAAGGCTCCAGCCAAGCCAGGGAAGCCAGAAAAAGAGAAGGATAAGGTTACAAACTGTATTGTCCTCAGAGCCCGGTACTAGAACTCTTCCGCCTCCTCTCCCAGAGAAGGTTTTCAAGCCTCTCCCCAGAAAGGAGTTTTTCAAATCCCTGACCTCAATTTTTGAGGAACAGGAGAGATCTGATGAGGAGAATGTACCTTTTGGGCTGGAATATGGCACCACAAATGTCCCAGAATGCTTGATTTCAGAAGAAAGCAGAATGAGGGACTTGGTGGAATCATTACACAATGCAAGTGGCATTGACACATCTCCTGAAAACGAACCAGGAGAGCATGCCAGTCCATCATACCGTCAATTGATGACAAAGGTAGTAGATTACTTGGGATGGGCTAGACCATCAGCCCAATTCACCCGGGATGATTTAACAGATATATTGGACCATGGTCCCACCGAAGACCCAGTACTACCCTTTCATGTAGCCCTGCAAAATAGGGTGGCCAAGAATTGGGAAACTCTGGATTCTATTCCTCCAGTAAATAAATCCCTCACCTCAAAATACCGCCCGGCCAGTAGCGACCCCGGCTATCTGTCCAAACACCCAACTCCCGAGAGTCTGGTCATACAGGCAGCCACAGCTTCTAACAAACTTGCATACCCGTATATCCCTCCAGACAGGGATGATAAGCGTGTGGATGGTTGGGCACGGAAGGTATTTTCAGCCGGGAGCATGGCATTAAAATCTGCCAACTCCACATGTGCCTTGGCAAAATTTTCATACTCTCTTTGGGAGTGCATTGCAATGGCGGCGGAGCACATACCAGAAGGGGAAGAAAGGGAAAGGTTCCTAGCCATCGTTCCAGATGGAAAGGAAGCCATGCAGGAATCCCTTCAATCTGGATTGAACACTGCGGATAGTGTAAACAGGTCCATGGGCACTAGCACGGTAATGCGCAGATTTGCGTGGTTACGGAAGTCGGGTTTCGCACCGGACGTACAGAACCGCCTTCTGAACATGCCTTTTGACGGGTCTCACCTTTTTGGCAACAAGGCTGACGAGAGAAAGCAGCTGCCACATCTTTAGGAGCTGCTATTAGGCAACCTCAGCCTTTTCGTGCGCAAGGACAGTCATGGAGGGGACGATCCTATCGTTACTACACCTCATATGGAAAGACGGGAGGAATGGCCAGTCAAAGGGTCCAGAAAAAGGCCACTCGTGGTGGACGAGGAAAACGTGCTAAACCAGCTTCAGCTGCAGCCTCTCTGCCATCAGCGGCTGCAACATCTGCCACAAAACCACGTTGAGGACTTGCATCACAAAACACCTGTAGGGGGCACGCTGTCACAGCATCTGCAAGAATGGCGAGCCATTACTTCAGATGTTTGGGTTCTAGAAATAATAGCCCAAGGTTACTGCCTTCCTTTTCTAACGCAACCTCAAAGCAATCCACCAGGGAGACACCCGTTGAAGTCTTCAAACCCGCTCCTACAGCAGGAAGTTTTAACCCTGCTGGAGAAAGGTGCTATAGAACCAGTACCTGCAGCGGAGAGGAACAGGGGATGGTACTCCCCATATTTTTTGATCCCCAAAAAGGACGGAGGACTGAGACCCATCTTGGACTTAAGAAACTTGAACAAGTTCCTCAGAAAGGACAAGTTCAAGATGCTTTACCCTTTCTCAGATTCTTCAGGCCCTTCAACTTCAGGACTGGTTGGTGTCATCGGACCTCCAGGATGCTTATTTTCATGTGCTGATTCATCTCAAACACAGAAAATACCTGATGTTCGTAATTGGCGACTCGCATTATCAGTTTCGAGTCCTGCCATTCGGGTTGACCTCCGCCCGAGGGTCTTCACCAAGTTAATGGTAGTGGTGGCAGCGCACCTAAGGAGAGGGGGGATTCATGTCTACCCATACCTGGACGATTGGTTAATCAGAGCGCGTTCTGCCGAGCAAGCACTGGATCATCTGAAAGTCACCTGCCACTTCCTCCACAAACTGGGCTTCTCCCTCAATTTCAACAAGTCACAGGTGACACCTTCCCAACAGCTTCATTACATAGGAGCTGTATTAGATACGTCCTTGGGAAAGAGCTAGCCTCCCAAGTCAAGGGCTCAAGATATTCTTCAGATGGCTTCCAATTTCCAAAATGCCCAAAATCTCCAGGCTTGCGACTTTTTAAGGTTGCTCGGCCTCATGGCATCCTGCATCTTTCTGGTGCCAGAGGCACGCTTGAGGATGAGATCCCTTCAATGGGCCCTAAAGACTCAATGGTCCCAGTTCTTGGGTCAAATGACGGATCTTCTTCAGATTCCGAACAAGGTCAGACAAGACCTTCTATGGTGGACCTGTACAGAGAACATCCTAAAAGGAGAACCTTTTTGGCAACCATGGCCGGAGATCACAGTGGTGATGGACGCCTCCCTCCTGGGGTGGGGATCTCATGCCAACGATTTGACAATCAACGGTCGCTGGTCTCCATCGGAGTCCAAACTACATATCAACCTTTTAGAGCGGAGGGCAATCAGACTAGCGCTGAAGGCCTTCCTGCCATCTGTCAGGGGAAAGAATGTCCTGATAATGACGGACAACACAGTGGCCATGCACTACCTAAACAAAAGAGGAGGTGTGGGGTCACTACCCCTGTGCAGAGAGGCAATGCAGCTCTGGTATTGGGCGATTCAGGAGGGAATCTCTATAACGGCAATTCATCTAGCCGGGGAAGAGAATATGACAGCAGATGCTCTGAGCAGGCAGAGCACGGTATCCCACGAATGGGAACTGGCTCAGGAAGTCATTCAAGAGATCTTCGCCCTTTGGGGAACCCCTCAAGTAGACCTGTTTGCAACCGGAATCAACCGAAAATGCGAAAGGTATTGCTCAAGGGAATTTCCCCCGAGAGGAGCCCTGGGGGACGCGTTCGTGGTGGAGTGGAATTTCCCACTATTGTACGTGTTCCCTCTGATTCCCGTCATTCCTCAGGTCATCAGGAGGCTGAGAAGGTTTCGGAGCCGCATGATCCTAATTGCCCCGGATTGGGTCAGGAGAACGTGGTACCCGGACCGTCTAGACATGTCCATCTGTCCTCCAGTACGTCTTCCTCAGAGAGAGAACCTTCTCTCTCAAATGGAGGGTCAGGTTCTCCATCCAGAGGTCAAAACGCTCAACCTTCATGCTTGGTATCTGAAAGGCTGAGATACAAGGATTGGAACCTTCCAGATGACATTATGGAGGTGTTGCTTTCGGCAAGAAGGCCAGCAACAAAGTCTATATACCGTTGCCATTGGAAAAAGTTTTACAACTGGTGTTGAGAAAAGAATGTCGATCCTTTCTATGTTCTATTCCGCAAGTATTATCTTTCCTTCTGACCCTAGCACATAGAGGTCTGAATATCGGAACAATAAAAGGTAACCTTGCAGCGCTTTCAATTTTCAAGCGCTCATCGGAAGAATGCTCCTACTTCAAAATTCCTTTGATAATACAATTCTTAAAAGGACTCACTAATGTGTTTCCTCCTCACCCATTTCAAGTACCGATCTGGGATCTAAATTTAGTCCTAAAATTCTTAATGTGTGCTCCTTTTGAGCCTATGCACACGTGCCCATTAAGATTACTAACGTGGAAAACTGCCTTCCTGGTTGCTCTAACATCAGCAAGAAGAGTGAGCGAATTGCAGGCACTGTCTTCTGGGCCACTCTATACTGTGTTCCATAAGGACAGAGTTGTGTTGAGGATAAAACCATCATTTTTACCGAAGTAATATCTGATTTTCATTTAAGTCAGAAAATTGTCTTACCCGCATTCTATCCTTTCCTCCTTCGAAGGATGGGGTGGAGATTACACAGGTTGGATCCGAAAAGAGCTTTAAGCTTTTACATCTCTAGACTTTCCAGACTTAGAGTGGACAACCAGTTGTTTATAGGCTACACAGGAAGGAAACTGGGTCAATCGGTGACAAAACAGACAATTTCACGCTGGATTGTGCTTTGCATTTCAGAATGCTACAGACTAGCTCAAAAAGACCCTCTGGAAGGGTTAGGGCTCATTCCACCAGAGGCATCGCCTCCTCCACAGCCCTTCAAAGAGGTGTTCCAATAAGATCCATTTGCGAAGCAGCAACTTGGTCTTCGCTACACACTGTCTCAAAATTCTATAACCTGGATGCTTCCCAGTCTAGGGAGATAACTTATAGAAAAGCAGTACGATACTCATCCATCTAAGTGTATCGAAAAATCTACCCCCTCCTCCAGAGGATTTGTCCATACTGCTTTGGGAGTCTATCTAAGATGAGGAATACGTTGGAGGACACAATCCACTCGAAGAACAAGTTACTTACCAACTGGTAATGTTCTTTCAATTGGATGTTCCTCAACGTATTTCTCATCGCCCTCCCAGCCTACCCCTCTGTGGATTTTCCGGGTTATTGCCATCTCAAATCTCGCAAGGCTCATACCTGTCTGCCGGCATAATCTACACAATACAAGATCAAAGATAAAAAGGGGAAAAACAGAACTGAGGCCAAAGCGCGTGCTACTTATACACCCGATGACGTCACCCTCGACGGAGGCCTTCGAGGGACCATCAAGTCGACGACATTGGCGCCTTCTGCCGAAAAAATTTCCGAAGAGCAGCAAAGCTGGATGGAATACATCTAAAATGAGGAATATGATGGAGGAACATCCAATCGAAAGAACGTTACCAGTTGGTAAGTAACTTGTTCTTCTGATGCTTGTATCTGCTTAGATTCACATGCAACCCACCCTTCCTCCCCTCTGAGAGAAGGCGCATGGATGCTTGTAGTCTTATCTATCTATCTATCTGCTTGGATTATCTGTACTCACGCTACTCCTCATGCTACCTCATGTCAGAAAAAATACAATTTGAGGGTCCTAGACGCCTGAGGGAACATGGGTATAGTGGACGTCGCACTAGGGATTGTATTACTGGCACGCCCTGTGTCGATGTCCATTTTTGAGTTTCGAAAAACAAACTGTAATACTCTGCAGCTTCCACTAGATGTCGGCCTATGCACAGCATGTGAATCCAAGCAGATAAAAGCATCAGAAATACAATTACGGTGAGTAATGTATCCCATATATATTTCTGAGTCTTGTGGAATCTGCTTAGATCATGAGGTCGGATCAGAATCTCGACGCCCATTTTCGAGTTTCGAAAAACAAACTCTAATACTCCGCAGCTTCCACAAGATGTCAGCCGACAATCCTTTTATTTTTTTCTCCATTTATATTGTCGTGACATGCTTTTTCAGACGAAGGGCCCGATGTATAGAAAATGCACATAGACCACGCAAAGTACTCTGCGCGTAACACCACTTTGGTGTACTTGCACGCAAACGCATGTTATGCGCCATCCACATATTCATGGAATTTGAGCCGCAAAGTTATCCTAGATGCAAGTAGAGTCCGGAACGCCCAAAACACGCCCCCATGCAAAGCAGATCTAACCACATATACCGAACTTTGCGCAAACCGCATCCCCGTCATCATGCACCCTGTCAATACTGCAGGCCGCTACCCCCCATGCAATCAAGGCAGCACCCCGGTAACACTGCGTACAGTCCCCCGTAACTCCTAACTGCACCCAGATAAAGTCGACCCCTCGTAAATCTGTGTGTAAACCCCCATAAATGATGGCTACACCCTGCTACTCTGCATACACGCACCCCTAACTTGAATCGCAACCTAATCTGCGTGCCGAAATCCCTAAATTCCTGACTGTACCTTACCTTTGCACATTGTTTCCTATGCGATTGGGACTTTGCGGGTCCTTTAATGTGGCGTTAAGATCCCATGCTTTGCTTGCTTCCTCACACGACGTGACGTTGTGTGGTAAGATCCATGAATACGCTTGTGTTTGCAAATTGCTGGTCATGCGATTCCTTTGCGTAGCCCATCCCTTGACACGCCCATGTAAGTCCTTGTTCGAGTGGATTGTGTCCTCCGATGTATTCCACAACTATGACAGTTATCACCACAGCTGTGCTGCTTTGGAAATTCTTTCGGCATCTCGGTTCTGTGTGGATGTCAATACGCCCCCTCGAGGACCTCCTCCGACGGCCGACGTCACCGGATGTTATATGTAGGACGCACGACGCCCATAGCCTCAGTTCTGTTTTTTTACGCGAACGTGTTCGCTTCGGAAACTCGGCGCGCCTCGGTTCTTCTCCGGTTGAATCGGTTCTTCGTACTTGGTTTTGTGAGAATCATGTCTTCGTCTTCTACCCGAGGTCGGGCTTGAAGAAGTGCTGCTGCGGTTCCAAGATGTCGCTAACGGACCCGCACAACGCCTGCCTGTGGTGCCTCGGCGAGGACCACGCCACCGATGACTGCGATGAATGCCAGTCTTTGACGTCAAAGGCCTTGCGGGAGCGGAAGAAGTTGTCTGTAGGTAGGGTTTCCAAACCCATAAATCGAAATCCGCTGGGCTTTCGACGGGCGATTCGAGGGGCGACTCTCCGCGTCGGCGTAAGTCCATGGGGTCTCGGTCCCGGAGTGGTTCCCGCCATTCTTCTGCCTCTTCTAGGCACTCGCGGAATGCACCGTCACCGGTCGCCTTCCCCGTCCTCGTCCAAGGACTCCGCCAGACAGCGGGTAGCTTGTTCCAACAAGCATTCATCTCTGGCGGAATGGGACGCATTTTGTAAGGAGATGATGGCAATTTTTGAATCGCAGGGCTCAGTTTTGTCTGCGCCTTCGAGAGAAGCCGGAGAGGAACGCGCTAGGGCCACCGCTTGCACGCCTTCGGGCTCGGGCGGTTGGCGCGATCATCGGGAGCCGTCGAGGTCCCAATCGGACAAGGTAGATCGCTCTAGCCATGCCTGCTCCAGGTCCCGGTTCTCAACGCCTTCGAGACCGTTGGAGTCTGTGAGGCCTTCTAAGCAGGCATCAACTACATCGGCACCATGTCCGTCGAGGGACTCTCTTGAGGCTCTGCCTCCGAGGAAGTCATCGGCGCAGAGGCCGTCGAAGGACACGCTCGGGGCTCCGGCCTCAAAGCCGTCGGCGCCTCGACGTTCTGGACACCTTTTGAGGAGGCTTTATCGGAGGTGCCCCGGAGACCGGTGGAAACCCTGAGTAAATCAGTGAGACCTGTGTTTGAGCCTTTTTCTGTGCCCTCATCCAGGGATTTATTCCAGCCTTTGGATTACATCTCAGAGGGGGATGAAGGGTCAGAGGTGGAGGGGTTTGTTCCTCCTGGGGTTCCTGATGACCTGTTATCAGGTCATAGCCAATTGGAAGACCTTTGTCAAGGTTTACATGACACAAGTGGTCTTGATACCTCCCCGGAGGTTGAGTTTGGCAGGCCTGAGCCCGGTACACATTCTGACTCCACGTACAGGTGCCCCATGTGGAGGGTGACGGAGTATCTGGGGTGGTCTGTTCCAACTGTGGATTTTCTGCAGGATGACCTGACAGATATCCTTGACCAAGGTCCACCCACTGACCCGGTATTGCCGTTTCAGATGGCCTTAAAAAGAAGGGTGGCGGCGGCTTGGACTGCTCCGGAGAGTCTACCAGCAGTAAATAAGTTGTTAACAAAAAAATACCATCCAGCCAGTGGCGACCCCTGCTACTTGTCCACGCACCCCATTCCGGAGAGTTTGGTGGTACATGCGGCTACAGCCCCAGCAAAGTAGGTGGATTACCCTACAATCCCTCCTGATGGGGACGACAAACGCTTTGACGGTTGGGCGAAGAAGTTATTTTCTTCTGGGGGTATGGCTTTAAAAGCAGCCAACTCCGTTTGTGCCCTTGCAAGATTCACACTCACTCTGTGGAATTGTGCATCTTTGGTGGATGAACATATTCCCGAAGGGGAGGAACTGGATGGTTTTCTTGTCCTCGTTCAGGATGGCAAGGGTGCCATGTGTGAATCTGTTCAGTCGGGTCTAGGTGTAGCAGACTGTGTCAACCAGTCCATGGCGGCGAGCACCGTGATATGCAGGTTTGCGTGGTTGCGGAAGTCGGGGGTTTGCTCCTGATGTACAGTCCCGGCTTCTCAACATGCCCTTTGATGGTGACCATCTTTTTGGCAGCAAGGCTGGCGAGAGCCTTGAGAGGTTGCAGCCCTCCAAAGCTGCAGGGAAGTCGTTGAGCGCTGCAGTATGTCAACCTCTGCCTTTTCATCCTAGGTAACAGCAATGGAGGGGAGGTTCCTTTCGACACTACTCTTCTTTTGGTAGAACAAGGGGAGCTGCCAGTCAAAGGGGCCAATGTAGCAGTACCAGAGGAGAAAAACAAGGTACTGGAGGTGTCAAAACTGCTCGGGCAGTTGCCTCTTTGCCCTTAGGCACTGCCACAGCCGCTTCCGCTCAGTCATGAGGCCATGTCCCATGGTTTGTCGTTTGCGGGAAGGCTGCCGCAGCATCTTGTAGAATGGCGTGCCATTACTTCAGATGTGTGCGTTCTGGAGATAACAGCCCACGGCTACCGTCTTCCTTTCCGGCAGAGGCCTCCCGCCAATCCACCGGGTAAGGTCTCTTTGAAGAGTACAGATCCGCTCCTTGCGCAGGAAATCAAATCCCTGCTGGATAAAGGCACCATAGAACTGGTGCCTGTAACGGAGAGGAACAAGGGATGGTATTCCCCATATTTTTTGATCCTGAAAAAAGACAGGGGATTGAGACCCATCATGGACTTGCGTGGTTTGAACAAGCTCCTCAGGAACGGCAAGTTCATGATGGTTACTCTCTCTCAAGTCCCCCAGGCCCTTCAACTTCAGGACTGGTTGATGTCTCTCGACCTCAAGGATGCTTACTTTCATGTGGCGATTCATCCCAAGCACAGGAAGTACCTGAGGTTCGTGGTTAGTGACTCGCATTTTCAGCTTCCGGTCCTGCCGTTCAGATTGTCCTCCGCCCTAGGGTCTTCACCAAGCTAATGGTGGTGGTGGCAGCGTATCTCAGGAAAGGGGGGGATTCACGTCTACCCCTACCTGGATGATGGGTTGATCAGGGCACGCTCTCCCGAGCAAGCCCTGGATCATATGTCGGTCACCTGCCACTCCCTTCACCGGCTGGGCTTCTCCCTCAACTTAAAGAAGTCCCACTTGACACCTACCCAGCGGCTCCAGTACATGAGAACAGTGCTCGACACATCCCGGGGGCAGTGTTCGCCTCCCCAGTGAGGGCTCATCACATTCTGCAGATGGTGGACAAGTTTCAACATGCCCAGAGTCTCCCGGTGTTTGCGTTTTCATGGCATCCTGCATTCTACTGGTGCCAGAGGCACGGCCGCGGATGAGATCTCTGCAGTGGGCTCTCAAGATGTAGTGGTCGCAGTCCTCGGGCAGGATGTCTGATCCCGTTCAGGTGCCGCCCTCGGTCGCCCAGGATCTTCTGTGGTGGTCCGTCGAAGGCAATCTGACGAAGGGGCTCCATTTTGGCTACCCTGGCCAGAGGTGATGATCGTGACGAACGCATCACCTCACGGGATGGGAAGCTCATGCCAACGAGTTGACAGTCAGCAGTCGTTGGTCTCCGTCGGAGTCCAGGCTCCATATCAATCTGTTGGAGCTGAGGGCTGTCAGGCTAACCCTGAAGGCTTTCTGCCGTCTGTGCGGGTGAAGAATGTCCTGATTCTGACGGACAATACAGTGGCCATGCACTACCTCAACAAAAAGGGGAGGGCAGGGTCTCTTCCACTGTGCAGAGAGGCGATGCAGCTCTGGTACTGGGCCATCCAGCAGGGAATTTCGATCTCGGCAGTTCATCTGGCCGGAGATAAAAACGAGGCGGCGGACGCTCTGAGCAGGCAGAGCACGATCTCTCACGAGTGGGCGCTGGCTTAGGAAGTTCTTTAGGAGATCTTCGCCCTTTGGAGAACCCCACAAGTGGATCTTTTCGCCACCACTGTCAACCGGAAGTGCGAAAGATTCTGCTTGTGGGAAATTTCTCCAAGAGGAGCCTTAGGGGACGCGTTCGTAGTGGAGTGGTCCTTCCCACTGCTGTACGCGTTCCCTCCAGTCCCCGTCATTCCGCAGGTGTTGCAGAGGTTGCGAAGGTTCGGTTCCCGGATGATCATCATTGCTCCGGCATGGGCCAGGAGAGCATTGCTCCGGCATGGGCCAGGAGAGCGTGGTACCCGGACCTTCTAGACATGTCCATCTGCCCTCCACGTCGTCTTCCCTTCCGAGACGATCTGCTCTCACGGTAGGGGGGATTGAGTTCTCCATCCAGAGGTCAATTCTCTCAGCCGTCATGCTTGGTATCTTAAAGGTTGAGATATAAGGATTGGGACTTCCCTGAAGACGTGTTGGAGGTGTTGCTTTCGGCCAGAAGGCCAGCAACAAAATCCCTGTACTGTTGCCGTTTGAGAAAGTTCTGCGACTGGTGCAGGGTACAGAATGTGGATCCTTTTCAGTTTTCAATTCCTGTGGTTCTGTCATTTTTGCTTTCTTTAGCCCACAAGGGCCTGCAAGTGGGTACCATTAAGGGTTACCTGGTGGCGCTGTCCATATTTAAGCACTTGTCTGAGGAGTGTTCTTATTTTAAGATTCCTTTTGATTTCTCAGTTTCTGAAAGGGCTAATTAATGTGTTTCCTCCGTCACCTTTGCCCGGTTGGGATTTGAACTTAGTTTTAAAGTTTCTGATGGGAGCTCCGTTTGAGCCTTTACATTCTTGTCCATTGAGACTGTTGTCCTTTAAGACTGTATTTTTGCGGTTACTTCCGCTCGCAGAGGGAGTGAGTTGCCGGCACTATCCACCAAGCCACCGTTTAGAGTGTTCCATAAGGACAGGGTTGTCCTCAGGGTTCGTCCTTCTTTTCTTCCGAAGGTTGTGTCGGAATTTCATTTGAGCCAGAAGGTAATTCTTCCGGCCTTCTATCATCCTCCGCATCCTGGTAAGGAAGAGGAGAGGCTCCATAGGTTGGATCCCAGGAGAGCTTTAAGTTTCTACATTTCACGCATGTCCCAGTCAGAGTGGACGATCAGCTATTTGTAGGATACGCTGGAAGGCGTTTAGGTCAAGATGTTTCTAAGCAGCCCTTGTCCCGTTGGATCATCTTGACAATCTCTGAATGCTACCGTCTGGCGGGTAAGGACCCTCCGGTGGGTTTACGGGCTCATTCCGGTGGGCTTACGGGGTGTGGCTGCCTCCACTGCTCTGCCGGGGGGTGTTCCCATTCGTAATATTTGTGAAGCAGCCACATGTGCCTCTGTCCATACTTTTGTAAACACTACTCCCTGGATTCTATCCATGGGAAAGATTTGGCCTTTGGTAAGGCGGTCCTCTATTCTGCAATTTGATTGGGCATTCTAAAATTTTAAATTCTTTTCCCACCTCCATACGTTGTACTGCTTTGGGAGTCTGTCATAGATGTGGCATATGTCGGAGGACACAATCCCCTCGAAGAAAGTTACTTTCTTACCTGGTAACGTTCTTGCGATGGGATGTTCCTCCGACGTATTCCACATCGCACCCTCCCAGCCTGCCCCTCTACAGAATGTCTTATGCGATTGCAGCTTCTGTTTCCGCAAGGCTTTCTGTAGTAATACTGGCAGAAGATTGGTGCCACACGTTCTGGGAAAAAACTACAACTGAGGCTACGGGCGTTGTGTGACCTACATATAACATCCGGTGATGTCGGCCGTCGGACGAGGTCCTCGAGGGGGCGTATCGACGTCATCAACGCAGGATGCAGAGAGCGAAAATGTTTCCAATGCAGCACAGCTGTGGTGATTGCTGTCATAGATGTGGAATACGTTGGAGGAACATCCCATCGAAAGAACGTTACCGGGTAAGAAAGTAACTTGTTCTTTTCCCTCTTTCTGTTTAAGGAATAGGAAATATGCATGTTCTGCCCCCTATTTGTTTTCTTGCGTAGGCCTGTCCCACACTTTGCTTGGAGTCTCGCACAGATCGTCCGACTGCACCCAAAATACGCACGGATCTGCGCGAAATCCCTGCAAGGTTGTGGCAATGCACGCAAAGTCTGTTCCATGAATCGACGAAAAGGTATTTGTGTGCTGATAAGTGTGCATAGTCACTTTTCAGCGCACAAATATTTCTGTAAATGAGGCCTTAAATGTGCCAATTATTATAGAGTTCCAAGATCATTGCTTGAAAGTAATCATGCATTCTATCACCTGATAGCTCTTTCGTACATTTTAGAATCGTGTTTGAGGTTTACATTTAGGATGGCCCAAAAGGTTGGGGGGTGGGATGCTTGGAGCCATAGATGGGGAGATTGGTGAATTTTAAGATGATGTGATATGATAGAAGTCATTTATAATGCGCCTGTACAGATGTGTTTCTAGGCGCGACAAGTCAAGGGAGGGTATGGATGGAAGACAAAACAAACAATCTTACTAGACCTTGCGCCTCATTACGGGCACGGCATTAACCAGGGTTGCCACCAGACCCATCAACAATTACCGCCGCCTAACTTCACGGTGCCATTGGGAGATTACAACTCCGGCAGCTGGGAAGTCAGGCAGCAGTAATTCTGTTAATCCCCATTCCTATACAGTCACAGGCACCATTGCTAAATGTGCCAGTTCTTCCGTGACGACTTTGATTACCATGACCGCTGCGCCTGGCAGGGTCAGTCCTGTCGGGCACAGCGGATCTTGTTGGCAAACTCATAGTTTACCAGTCCTAAAATGAGGGTGCCTGTGAGTTTACAGGCACCCTTGTTTCCGTACCAGCAGGGTCATAATGAGGCCCCTTGTGTCATTCCGATCGTGCAAGTGCGGTAGAGCAAGGAGAAAGGGAAGGGAAGGTAAGGGGATGGGAGAAGTGCAAACGAGATGGAAAGGGAAAGTGCGATCAGGGCAGCATTGCTCTGGGTAAGTGCAGCCAGGGCAGCGCAGCTCTGGGTAATTGCAAGTAGGCTGTAGGCTGTGGGCTGTAGACGTTACAGTAGCAGCCCCTAATGCGCGGCAAGCCCGGAGACAGTGCAGGGGAGACTGGTCATAGAGGATACTGGTATCCACTGAGACTCTTGAGGGTATCCAAGCAACCAGTCAGTCTGGCAGATAGGTTAGCAGAGGAGGGAGATAGAGAAAGCAGAGGAGAAAGGGAAAGTGTTGAGCTGCTTTTGGAACTTCTGGTGGTATGGCTCAAATTTGAGAGGTGCAGGAAGGAAGTTCCAGAGAGAGGCACCTGGATTAGTTGCAGAGGGCGGAGAGTAGAGGAAGGCAGATTACAAAAGAGGCTGTTAAAGCAGTCCAACCTAGAGAGAACCAGGGCTCTGGAGACAATGAGCTTCTGGGAAAAGAAAGAGTAACTTTGAGGAGGTGCAGCTGGTAATGGGCCAACTTGGAAAGGTCTGTGATGTGAGGAGAGAAGGAGAGAGTGGAGTCGAAGATGACCCCAAGGTTTTTGGCTCACAGGAAGGCTAAGGAAGAGGGCCCATGGAAGGCGGCCAGAGTGAGAGAGGGAAAGCAGGGGCCCCGATGAGAAGGATCTCTGTCTTACTGGCATTAAGGCAGAGATTGTTAGAGGCGCACCACTCCTGAATTGCGGATAGACAGTCAGGTATGGGAGGAGGCTGTACTGAAAGAGAGCTGCACATAACACTGAAAGTTGGAGTAGAAGGTAGGGATTAGGTGGGCCAAAGGGGCCACTCAGAGATTGACGAGCCAGGGTGAGAGGTTGGAGCCCTGGGGGAGGGGGGAGATATATATATACATATCAGGTTGGACCTGTTAGGGTCAGATGTCAGCCTCTCTAGGGCCTGTTCTGTGATGCCCAGGTTCTCAGTCAATTGATCAGGATGGTGTGATTGACTCAGGGCTTGCAAAATCTACTAGCCCACTAGCATTGGCTAGTAGTCTGTATGAAGGGCGAGTACCATTTGCATGATACCCGACCTTGCTGGCGAGTATGGGGATGTTAGAAACTTATTTGTCATTTACTGGAAACGCACTTTGCAGTAAAAGGCAAATACAAGCTTCACTGATCATGCTTTACAGCATTCCACCAAATATTAAGTGTGCTTAAGGCTGACATGCACCAGTTTACAAAAAGCACTGGTAAATATTTTGTAACTAGTAACCTTGGGTCAAGTGCATTTCTCTTAGGTTGAGTATGTAAACTAAGGAACTTGCCCTGCAGGTCTAGTGGGATTTTTAAGAATTTGCAAGGTCTGTAACTGTGTCGAACGCAGAGTAAAGGTCAAGGAGGATGAGGACAGAGGGGGTGCTGCGGTCGAGATTGGATAGCAAATTTTCACGTGTGTTCAGGAGAGCAGTTTCCATGCCTCTGGCTACTCTGTCAGCACACTCAGAGAGGAAGGGGGCAGCCTGCCCAGGTGGCCTGTAGATGGTGGCCAAGGTAAGAGAGAGAGAGGCCAGGAAAGATAAATAGCCTGCAGACCAGGCAGTCAGAGGAGGAGTAGGCCTGCTTAGGAATGAGAGGCAGGGACCCATTCCATAAAGATGAGCTCTACTCTCCCCCACCCCCTCTGCCGGTTGGTTCTGGGCACGGAGAGGATCTTGTAACAATCAGGGAGGGGGTGTGTCAAAACCTGTGACAAAGCTGGCTGTGAACCAAGTCTCCGTGAGAGCGAGGACATACAGGTCAAGCTCTTTGAGAAGGTTGCTGGTGTCAGAGGAGTGTTTGACAGCAGAGCGAGAGTTGAGAGTCGCAACATGGAGCAGGTTGGCACATTTGAAAGACCTCCATGGGGGTGGGGGTTTCAGGTTTGAGGTATACCCGGAAAAATTGCAAGAGAGGGCCTGATAGTGGGAAGAGGTGATAGCAGGTGGTCGCAAGGTAGCCAGAGAGTCGGCGCAAGAAGAGGGTGCAGAGGAGCTTGAGAGGTGCTAGTGGGAGTAGCAGGAGAAGGAAGGAAGTTAATAAAACGCGGAAGACGCCTATCAAAAAGGAGGATATTGGGCCGAGGGCCTGGACCAAGAAAGTCCCATTCAGGTAGTCATTAATGATGGTCTTGTAGAAGTGGAAGAAGGCCAAGAGGATCTCCCACTAAATGCCACCATTGATGGGAGAGTAAGAGATAGGAGAGAGAGCTGAGACCATATGAGGGGTGCATTAGTCGGTTGAGGGAATGACAAAGAGGATGTCAGTGAGAGTTTGTCTGGAGGAAGCACTGATGTAGGTATCAGCGATAGGGTGCCGGGGTTTGCAACCAGGATGTCCCTCTTGAACTTCATCCTTCCATGACTTAGTGAGAGGGATAGGATAGGAGATGGAGTAGCAGTTAGAGAACATGGGAGAAATGGAGAGCTCCATAGAGGAAACGAGATGGACGATGGGAGGAGAAGGGCGTGAGAGAAGAGGGTGAGACGCACAGCCCAGCGCCACACAATGCAGGATACTCCCGAGGGCGGGGTCACAGCAATAGAGAAGACACAAGAGGAGAAAAAATAAATGACTCACATAGGGAAGAGTAGCCTAAAAAGGGGAAAAAGTTTTCAACACACGCGCTGCAGTGCAGGCAGAATTCCTTAAGCAAAATTAAAACTTAGTGCCTCGAACCACCCAGCCTGTAAAAAGAGTAAATGGTTGGTTGTTATGCACTACATGAAAAGCCACCTTGCGAGTTCCAGGATCATGGAAGATATGCCCTGCGATCAACTGGCGCCTCAGCGACTTTTTCCATCCCGATTTTGAAAACTATTGCAGGTGCCATATTTATTTTAAAATTCTAATTGTTATTAATACTGACATTTTAGTTACTGAAAAGTGTAGTGGATGGTGAGGAATGTTGCAAAAGGAAAAGCGTTAGGGATTTGTACACTAGCACCTGGAGCGTATCTCCATGCGCAGAATGGAATTACCATAATGAATGATCTTGAACCCAAATAACCAGACAGACTCAAAGAATATGGCAAAGTATTACTTTGTCAGCCCAAATACAGTAGGGAAATCTTGTGATCATACAAAATGCAGCTCATTCACTCTCTAATTTTTGATTACACAAAGACTTCATACTACAATGTATGTCAGCTATGACGTCATCCTACATGGCATAAAACACCTATTTAGGGGAGGGATTGGTTAGGGGATGATATGTTCTTATAGTATGTATGAGTGTTAATAACATCATTAGCTGCCTCTTATCTAGTAGGCACACCTCAAACGACCCCATAAATACGTATAATACTGATTATAGCAAAATACTAACAGCGGATTGGCTTTTGCAACACTGTATAGCATGCTGCTTCATAACCACTCCGGATTGGTTGGCATAACTTCCCAAACCTGAGCTTTTGGCTCGCTAGTAGCACGTGAACAAAACAAAACCTAGGTGCATAGAACAAAGTCAGTCCACTGCCCACTTTGGTCAATTAGCCTACCATCTCTCATCAGTTAGGCCACAAACCAAGACTTCTCCTTCATAGCTGACCCTGCTAACTGTTTTCTTCTCTTGGAATTTTAAAGGAGTCCGGGTACACCACTATATTCGTCTGAGGCTTAATGAATAGTCCTCGTAATCTGTTCTTGCACCACGTGTCAGTTGACCACGAATATGTCCATTTCGTCCTTTGATTTACTGCTATTCAGTCAATAATTGCTTCATTCTGCAAATTAGCCTTTAGCACACACAATAAAACGTCTAGATAAAACACATATTTTCCATAAAATACAAAATTCAAACTAAAAATGTTTTAGTACATAGTTACATCACTAAAAATCCATAGAAATACATAAAAACACACAAGGTCCTTCAACTGACAGTTAAATGTTTTTGCCTGAGCCAGGCACGATTAATATATTTTGCAACAAAATGTGTATCGTTAATCACCACAGTAGATCGACATAGGGCAACTGCCTCTACAATATTTTGTAAAACTGAGTTTTCCTTAAGAGTGGGTAGAGATACATATTTCTCAGATTACAATAACACAAACAGAAAAAGAGAAAATGGGTAACCAACTCAGGGTTCAACCTACAGGCAGGGCATATTTCACAAATGCCAAGCCTCCGCGACCTGGAGCATGCCTATCCTGAACGCCAGATAACGTGTACGCGCAAAGGCTGGGGTTATTAAATCCAGGCATCTCTCCCCTCCTTGAACTGATTTGACTGGAAGATCATCCAAACCAAGTTTCAGATTCAAGCACACATTTATAGTGCGCTTCTAAATATCACTTTTGACAAACCCACATCTTTAAGTTGGTGTTTTTCATGCGTCCGCCATTGTAGTGAACATCCTCCCAGATAATTCAACATATCTGTATATGCTTTCTGATACTTTACAAGCTCAGAAGACCCCCACAGACTAACCCAATAAAAAACTGGTTTCCAGGTCAGCTGATAGATAATGCATCCTACCCACATTCCATCAGTAATGGGGTACTGGGAGAGCTGCTAGGTAATCTCAATAACTTTTTAAAGAATGTATTCTCAGCCACTCCCAAGTTTTGACAATTTGTGTGACCCCATAGCTTGGCTCCATAGAGTACTGCTGAAATGCTCTGGATCAAATAAAGATTAATGGCAGGTGATATTGCCTGCACTCTGTGAGAAACAAAGAATCTTTTAACTCTACCGCCATTTCTCTCTAGGATTGTCTGTGCCTTGCTAGACTGTAATGCCCAAGAACCTGCATCCACAAATCTCACTCCCAAATAGACATAGTGGCTAACCTGATCAAGGGCAGTCCCACCCACCTCCAAACAGAGCTTTGTGGCCCTGCCCTTTTTGGTCTAAATACCAACGACTATGTCTGTCTTCTATTGATGGTCAAGCCCATCTGGGAACACCCCAAAGCAAAGCGCTCCAGGCCACGATTGATCTCCACAGGGGATGTGGCCAGCAGAACCGAGTCGTCGCCAAAAAAAAAGCCAGGTACACTCCTGCCCCTCGCCACCAGTTTTGGAGGGTCCAGTTCCCCCCTGAAACATTCTGCCACCAAGTACGTGATAATCTTGTTTATGTAGAGGAAAAACAGAAGCGGGGCAAGGACACAGCCTTGCTGCACGCCTCTGTCGACTGGGAACTGTTTAGTGGTCTTGCCTGCCGGGCCCCATCTCACAACCGCCTTGCTGCTAGAATACAGCTGGGCAATCACTGACACCAATTGAACAGGGACCCCTCGGTTTAGCAAAACCTGCCATAGCTGGACCCTGGGTATACTGTCAAAAGCAGTTTTTAGGTCTATAAACACTGGATAAATGCATATTTATTTTAACACAGTGTACTTATGTACAATTGTAGACTATCGAAAGCACTGTTCAACTGTGCTCACACCTTGCTGAAACCTGGCCTGCCAGTGCGAAATGAGACCCTTACTAGCCATCCAATCCTGTAACTGTTGTAGAATCACCTTGGCAACATTTTTCCCATTTGTGTCAAGTAATGAAATGGGCCTATAATTGCTCGGGCTTTCTCTCCCACCTATTTTATAGATGGGTAGAGTCTCGGCGCAACACCATGATTCTGGGATCGTGAAAAGGGTAGCCATGACTTGAAACAATATCTGTAGGATCGGCACCTAAATATCAGGTCTGTCCTTCCAAAGGTCTGCCGGGAATATGTCCGGGCCAGGAGCCTTTTTGCCATTAGTGTTTAATAATGCCTTTTCTACATCTGCCAGACTATATGTTGACTACTAGGATTCATTAGTACTCTACCTGCCCCTTTGAATCCCACTTTGCACAAATCTTCACTAGAGGTCTCCTCTGTATATAAACCACTAAAGCGGGAGAACCATTCCTCTACAGTAATCATACAATGAAGGACATTATCATTTGTTTCCTTTCTGTCGTAGACCAAAGACCGAAAAGGCCTTACAATCCTTCTGGACTGCCGCTTCTCTAAGTTGTTCCCATTTCACCTTAATATGTCCCATCCTCCTCCTCATCTTCAGTATGCTCTTATAGTTTCTTCTCTTAGCCTGTAGGATCTCCCTATTCACTTTCCCTTCAATTACATGGTAGGATATAAGATCCTTTTTGGCAATGCTTTTTGATTTAATTGTATTCGGTGCTATTACTCGTCTTGGACTCGGGAGACTTGGTCGTTCCACCTTACATATGCTTTTCACATCTTTAAATGTCCAATACTTGGCACTAGCAGATGTTTTCGCTTCTATTTTATCCTAAGAGAAATGTGCCCTTCATTCATAGCTTATCCTGGTTAACTCCCTTTGTACTTTCCAATTATGTCTTCATGTGTCATCCTTAATCTAAGTAAAACAGATATTATTTGTTCTTCACACAAAGCTGTTTCTGCAGCATCTCCTATTCTTGCAGCCTGGTTTGTCTCTGAGGTAGTTTCAACACAATCTGACGTCCATCTTTCCATCATGGCTGCTCTATTTACGTTATAGGTTCTATTGCAGCAAGCTTCTGTATGTCTCATCTACCTTGAGTTTTTGCATATGTACATTGGTTGAGCTTCAGCTCACTCATCCTTTCAACATAGACGATTTCTTTATCTCTTCACTTGATTACTTTGCTACTTCAATTGCACCTTCATTCTTTAAAGTATCTGCATATTGTTTCTGTGCGTCTTAGTGTCTTCCCTTTATGCCATCAATTTACTCATGTCAGTTTGCACACACAGCTCTTCTACGTCCAATGGTGTATGTTAACATCCTGCCACCACTTCAGTACATGGGTACATTCGATATGGCTGTCTAAGTGCATAACAGCTCTCATATACTTGGTGCTGTAGTGGGATGACACTTGGCGTCACACACAGCACTCTTGCTGTTCTTCCAGTATGCTGGAGGTGAGGGGGCACTAGAGATGATGTCATCGACTCCTCTACAGATTCATTGTAAAAGTCCAATGGAGTAAACACTAATCTGTAAAAAAACATGGGTATGGTTTTAAGCATTAGTTATCATTTGTGGGGATTTTCCTTGTCTTGACTGGCAGAGCGGGGGCACAGAATGAAATGTGCACTTCTGCCACGCATATCCTCTCTTCCTGCCACACACATCCTCTCCATCTGCCAAAACTGAATGCATTTGGACGGGCATGTGATTTTCAAATTGGCATAAATGCATGGAATCCTATCGAATCCATTGTAAATTTCAACAAGGAACATGACTCCAGCGATGCCCAGGTTTGTGTTTAATTTATTGCACACAACAAAAATTGCGTGGATGAGATTGCATTGCATGTAAGTGCACATGTTGGCAGTCTCCTCTGTGCAATTTGCACTTACTTGATAATGGTATGCTAAGGTTAATAGGCATTTATACAGTGCCAAAACACCACCTTAGCAATTTGAACGCATAGACTTGTCCGTGTAGTGGCATCTGGGATATCCTGACCTTTGTCTGCTGGAGGAAGAAAACTAGTAAGGGGGAAGGAAGTAGAAGGGGGTTTCAGGAAATGGTTGCAATAAAACAAAAGGGAGGTATGTAGCAGAGGAAGAATATTTTGTGATCGCATATTTGCATGTCATTCCTGTTAGGTGCACTACTGTTCTGCAAATTAGAGGATGAGGATAGGTCTTATAACGTTGTGATAATTAAGTTGTTTCTACAAAGCAGATCTGGGGAATTGTAAGTTAGTACACAATGTAATGTTGGGTGTATGAGGATTGCGAACATGCCCGGCAGTCCTGGATGTTTGCTGGCTTATTTTCCTGGACATCTCTATATGTTACCCAAGTTCCAGCTCCAAAATGTTGATTCGTGGACAGCCAAGCCTGAGCCAAGTGGGCCAAGGTGAAGGAGAGAATATCTTTTAACCGATTTTGTGTTTTAAATTATTTGTAATTTGTTTGAAGTTGAATAGTTGCAGTAGGAGTTATTTGTTTTCTGGCATTCTACCTGCCACGTTATGGCTGCTTCAAAGGCTTTGACATTAAACGACATAACATAAAATAAACCAGGGTAACATAGCCTGCCAGCTCGTATAACAAAATGAACTTGTGTTCAAAAATAATAATGACCTATTTAGGGTTGAGGGAGTACATTGATCAAAGAAAAATATACAGCTTGGTACAAAGCAAAATCCCTATTCAATTGTGCAAAAAGTAAACACTTTTAAAATGATTGGGCTATCAAAACATGTCCTTTCTATGAGCAGTACCATGTCCGTGTACACATCTATTCCGTTAGAAGTGTTTTAAGAAAGCTAAGAATGGGTATTTATCCTCTTGCTGCATTTGCCAAATATAGGAATCCAGATTGCTCGGATCTCTGTCGAGCGTCCGATCGAAAGTTCTGAAACATTTTTTTATTTGTGTGCCCTGCATATGCCAGTATTCGCAATAGATACTTGCAGTGCTCCAGATGGGATTTTGCGATGGGAGTATTTTACTCCTTATTTTGAGATTTGAAGAGTAAAACTTAGTATTCACCTTTGCAAGAGAGTAAATGGTGTTGGACACCCAATACAATGTGTGCATAACGTTGAACGTTTGGAAAATACTAGAAACAGTAGTCATATTTCATGTTATCTGGCTTCAATTAATGTATTAGACTTGTGGAAAAAGCTCTCTCATGCAATAACTTGTAGGTTTGTGCTATCCAGCTGCAGCGTAATGACATTACGACACAGGACCTTTTTAAGAATGTGCTTCAGCTACAGAACTATATTCTAACTAGTTGAGTATTCATGAATAAAGTCAATTTCTCTACCAGCATCACTACTATGCCTTCCCCGCTGAGTGTTGCTGCTTCTCTGCCTAGATTTCATGGCCTCTTCCTCATGTTTTGACTCTACCCTTCCTGTTGTTACTTGTTTCCCTGTCTCCCACTTTGTTGCTCTACCTATCACTATTGCGTGTTTCCATGCTTCTTGTTGTGGTCTCTTGCTCTTTATCTTGCTCTCTATCGCTCTGCATATCCTGTCTCAGAATACTGTTATTGCTGTTTCTTTCCCCTGTCTTGCTGTATCCATTGCTGTGACTCCAGTGCCTCTCACTCATGTTAATTCCTTTGTTTTCTCTCACATTGTATTACGCTGGCTCTCCCTCCTTTCCATTACGTTCTCTGTTCTGTCTGCCCCAATTTCAGCACTTTGTTGTCCTGTGTCCCCTAGGTTCCTAATTGCTCATTCTCTCCTTTTTGTTTGGAAAAGCAATAATAAGTAATACAAGCTGAAAATGCATTTTCCATCTATAAATATAGCTCAGTTTGAAAATTAGGGGGGTGGCTCGTTTTAAATGTATGCAAACTTACTGTTGGAAGTTAGGCTGGAAATTGCACATTTAGAGTTTCCTATTAGCAGATGCTGAATTTGTTTCCATGCACATGCTTTACCTGTACTGGATGCCAAGTACGGCAGCGCTGATGAGATGTGTGAGTCCTGCATGTAGATGCACAAGTTCACTGAGCTACTGACAAGTTTGGAACTCGAAGGTGAAATTTTGATTTGTGTGGCAGGTTTACCAACCAACTGAACTAAATTCCCTGACAGCCTTAGTCAGGATAGTAACTTGTCGGAAATGCTTGTAGGGTTGGGACGATGGCAGCCCCATGAATAGCTTACCTGACATAAGTTGCTCATCCCAAGGTCCATGCCCCTTTCAATGAACTATCCCACTCATAAAGCAGGGGATTTGTCACGGTACTAGAGATTTGGCAGTGTCACACAATAGTCAGACATGGGAGAATCAGAAATTAGGAAAAGCGCAATACTGAGAGCAGGATGGCTTGAAGCCTACCAAAGCAAAGCACCTTTTGCACACTGTCCACTAGTGTGCATACTACCACCTCAGGAGAATGGAGGGGAGAGCTTAGAGATGGTTTCTCTTCAGTGCTTTAGCTACATACTGAAACTGCAAACACATGATGGTACTGCAGCATTACAATTCGACTGTTGAAAAAATCAGGTACTGTTCCAAAACAGCAGTCCTGTTAAGAAATTCTGTAATGATGCCACTAAATGTGCTTTAGCCCTGCTGTGAATAGTTAATGGTCTCATATGGCAGCTCTGCTGAGCAACTAGGGCACTGTGCAAAATATATAGCAGAGCTGTTGAGAAGTACTAGTACAGTCAACCCTACTAATGATGGGAAGTGTTGACCTGGTCTCATTTAAAAAATAATAGCTGGTCCTGATGGGGGATGCTAATGTTGCATTAAAATGAAATAAAAGTCCATGAAAGAATTGCTTGTAGATGTTCACCCTCCCTATCTGTATGAGTTATACCTGCTCAGGGGGACGTGGGGTAGTAAAAGTAACATTCAGACCACGCGTCCAGCTGTTCCCTGCTGTGACAAACTAGTGAATGTGCCCCTGCATGCATGCACCTGTGCACCGACGCACACATGCAAGCACTTGCAATATTTGAAAACTTTACCAAACATATCTACTAACTTAACATCAAAAGCTTTTTGTAATGAGAAACCTCAAGCCATTAAATGTCATTGATGTTTTTGTGATATAAAGAGAAACATCGTATGAAATGCAGATGCAAATCACTAGTAAACTTGAAGAAAATTATACTTCAGCAGAGCGGCCTCTATTAAAACCATTGAAGACAGTGGCGTTTAAACACAAAAATGCAGCCCATGCTAGAACACACTTTTACACTGCTCTGCACTAATCTTCAAAATCAGGTTCAATAAGAATGCCAGTTCTAAGGAAACTTGCTTAAGTGTCAGAGCAATTTGCAATGCACATTAGTGATGCAAAATTCTTAAATAACATTGTAACACAGAACATCAAAGCATTTGAACAAACTGCAAAACGCACACTAAATTTTTCCAAGTGTTACACTTTACAGACTCTAAAAGTATTCGCTAGATGAAATAACCAACACAGGAAAATGTTAAATAAGCAGATCATAAGTCAACCCAGTTGCATGGCAGCAGCTACCTCCAAAATGTATGGGAGTGCTGCCAAGAATAGCCTCGAAAAAGAAAGGTGCCGTATTTACAAGAATTACCTGCATAAAAAGACCAGCAACGCACCTTATCTGGAGGGTTGGATACTTGAAACCGTGGCTGAGGGCGAGTGGTTCTTGTACCTTGTCCCCTGCCCTGACGCTCTGTAAATCACTGTCCACTAGGGACAGAATAGATATAGACACTGTTTCAAATTCTATCACGCATGGCCAAGAAGGATGAGATTCCTTGATGAAGCCTCATGAAATTTGGTTTGCTTATCCATTTTCGCGCTGGTATACAGTACAAAGCATTAGTCCCTATCATAAGAATGTTTTTATACATTTAGCAGGTTCCCTTAAGTGACATCTACTGTAATTGCATTACTATTTTAACTTGATGATTTTGTTTTTTTATCTATTATGCTTGTGAGTTGCATTGTTGCATGCCTATGTCTATTGTAACTTTTTGATATTGATGGAACTACGGTGATGAATTGTTAATAGTGGTGCTATGTTTTTATGATGTTTTTATGACAATTTGTCGAAATAAAACGAAATGAAATTAACTGATTTTTGGATGATATCATGTGTTTAAAACCACATCCATTACGTCAGAACTCTCTGATAAGGCAATGATGTTACTTACGGACAGCAATATCCTATTACAGGTAGATACTGGCCTCCAGTCTTTCACCCCTTCACTTCGCACGTCACATACATCCTTGTATGTTAGGTTGCCACAGTGCTTCAGTGACTCTGCCTGACTCTACCTCCTTTGCATCTTAAGGAAGGAAAATAAATTCTCAAAGCGCCAAATGTCTATCCCCTTTTACTGTCCCTGCCAGGCGAAGACTGCCAGCCAGAAAAAAACAAGCCTCTTCAATTTTATTCACAGCACAAATGTGAAACACAGATTTGCTGACTGTGTGACTGTACAAAAGCAGCTAATCTCCACAGAGGCTCCAGCGAGAGCCATGTCAATTCTTGTTTATAAAAATAATAATAAAAAATAAACCACTTCCCTTGAATGAGTGGAATCCATCAACTTCAAACCAAGCAATAAAGAAACGTCTATAAATAATTATGATTCCACTCTAATTATCAAACCATTATTTGTTTATTGAACCCTACTCCTTTATATTGTTCACTGATGAAAGGTTCTACATGTATACCACCAAACGTACCTCAAAAACATAAGTTTTAGTGATAAAGTACTACCAACCATGAATTCAAAGAATATTGCAATTCATTGAAGCCTGATCTAAAGAGGTAAAAATGTATCTATTAATGTGCATGAATAACTAAATTTAAAAAACTGTTTATTACAAAAACATTCCTGTTATACAGTTAAAACTTATTTTTACTCCCCTAAAAAATATGCCCATTGATAATGGGAACTTACTTTTTATACTCTAAAACGTGGGAGGGTGTTTGGATGGATAGTGAGCCAGAGGAGAAAATACTAATGGGTGGTATATTGAATTCACTTTTAATTCCATTCGCATTATGCTTTTCTTTCCCATTATCCCTGCTATGGAGAATCCTCGCCAACATACTCCTTTCAGTACCTACTACTGTATGCAGGATTTTGTCCCATTCATCTGTCAGTGATTGCTCGAGTGAAAAGACGAAATAAATTGTGAAAGTGATGGAAACTTCATTTTAGAATGTTACATTTTAGGCTGTGCTCGATAGCAAGAAAAATGTCCAGGTCCTGGTGACTAATAGATATCGGGTCATAAGCATTCACTATTATGCTTAGTAGAGAATACAGTCGTAGCCCCGCAGCAGCTGTGTCCATGGCTCCGAGAAAGTCTTCGGAACAAAGGCAGATCTAAACGCAGCCATATATTCAACAAATAAATGAAGTGCGGGCTTTTCAACAATCGTGAAAATAAAGCATGCAATCTCTTTTTATTTCGTTTGTATAAAGTCATAATGAAGGTTGAGCAAATACTTTTCATTTGCAGTTTAGTGGTACCTGTGTTTCGATTTAGATGAGTACGGGCATTTATTTAATTACTAAGTAAAGGTACAAACTCCACTATTCATATTCCTATTTATATGCTCAGACCCCTCTGACTGCTGTCTTTCTAGTGTCTTGTCCTGTCCATGGTTTGTGCCGTTCTACATGATATTTCCGCATTTTAATGGCTGCAAACAAAAAGCGGAATTTGTTTCGGCCTATTTCCTGCAGCCTTTAAATGCAGAAATATTACATCTTTCATCCCCACAACCCTGTGGGAATCTGTTCCCCTGCCCACACCCCGACCCCCCCCACCCTCTCCCACTCTTGATGACTTTCTTAGCAATTAGAGGGTTTAACCCCCCAAGCCCCGCTTTCCTCCCTTCTCTTGCAAAACATTCCCTCTTAATCCCCACTGCAGACACACTGATTCACAAACAGACATGCAAACACATTCACGTTTACCCGCCCATTCCCTTCCACGCCATGCCCCTCCTTTCACCCAAACAGTCAGACACAGTCTGATGAGTATGGACAATTCGTCCCTTCTGCCCAGGGGGGAGCCCACCCCCATTGAGGCAAGGCAGTGGGCCCGTTCAGCAAGACCCTCCCCACGGGTCTGGGCAAGTGGAACTTCACTGGGACTCTCCTCTTGGGGACAAAGACTCCCATTCCTGCAAATAACTCGCTATCTAGAACACATTATCTGCCTACATGGAAGTTGCCAAGACTGTTCTTAACCCTGTTTTGGATTGACTGAATAAGGACATTTCATCAATCTTTTTGGCTTTTCAGGTAACCATGGATTCCGCCTGAACGCCATTCACAGAAGAACGACGCACCCATAGGTTTGTGATGACGTACATAAAACCACAAGGAACATTGAATGGAGGAAAGTGAATCCTACTCGGAGGCGAGCCTGGAGGGGCAGAGCCATGCTAGACCGCAGAGCCAACGGTAGCATGTAGAGTGAACAAATTGCTTGAAAGATGCTGGAAGGCTGGTGTCTTGACCGGCGAAGAAGCAAAGATCTACAAAGAGATGGAAATGATAAAGTGACTGTCATCTGGTGGCGCAACCACACGAATGCGCGGTGGGCCTGTTAACTGGCGCAAAGACCAGACTGCAGCGTAAAGAGTGGATATCCAAGCTCCTCACAAGAAGTGTTAGCTGCCAAGCAGCGGAAGGGAAGTGAAAACTCCCAAAGAAGTAATACTGTTGAGAGGGTCCAGCAGTGATATTCTAGCCTGCGAAAGTCACAAAGTTTACTGGACCTGATAAACCCGAGCAGCCAGACACCCTACTGATATCGAACTGAAGTAAGTCTATCAGAGGGCCACAGGGCTTTGGATAGACCTGAGAAATCGAGGGACATTAATAGTCGAGGCTAGAAAAGCCACAAGGGTTACGGGAGCCAGATAAACCTGAGTAGGCAGACACCCTACCGAAACTGAGCTAAAGAAAGCTTATCAGAGGGCCTTAAAGAGCCCTGAGAAATAGAGAGACATTAATAGTCAAGGCTGAAAAAGCCACAAGGGTTAAGGAAACTAAGAAAACCCGAACGGGCAAGCACCCCACTAAGACCCTGATAAAGTAAGCCTGCCAGAGGACTTTGGGGGAGTCCAAGAAACACAAAACTTAACAGAATTGAAGAGAGAGAGAGAGAGAGAGAGAGAGAGAGAGAGACCCTGGAGGGTTCCAGTCTTTAAAGTACAAAACAAGAACCTTGTCCAGTACCAAGTCGGAAATGCTGGAGCAGTATTAAGAAAACTGTTTATCCCTGGAGAAAGATAATCGTACAAAATTAGGATTTGGCATACAGAACCTGCAGAGAGGTTGTGAACTGTGTCACTGGAATTTGATGAACTTTTAAAACCCCTTGGAAAAGGAATCCAAGTGATTGGGCCAGGCAGAAGCCCAAAGATGGAGCCTATTGCTCCAGCCTACTTTATTTCGTTTTTTTGTTCTATGTGGTAGGGACTAGTTAACTAATAGGATTTGGACTAAGAACTATTTCTTTTGGACTTTGACGAACACCCTTACTTTTTTTAGTTTGTTAGGCAAGGAACTTTCCTCATAGCAAGAGGGTTCGATAGGCGTTTTCTTTTAATTTAAATAAACATCCTAAACCTGACACATTTTAGTCTGAGTCCGCCTTCTGGTTCGCCACAACAGACACGCACTCACAGAATCCCAAAACACTAACCTTAGACGCCCGCATCCCTCCTCTTCTAGCCGGTTGTGCTGTTCAGCTTCTGCATGCTAGTGTGCGGGAGGGGCATGACAGTTTGATTTAGAAAGATTGCTCGATCGGTCTTTGAGCATTCTTTCTAAATTGGTCTTTTCAAATTTCACTTTTATTCGAGCACATTTTTCACTCAGCACTGTAAGGAGCCAGGAATGAGACATGAACACAGAGCTCACAGTTTTGTCTATAAACCTTTATTCAAAATAAAAATGGATTGCAAAATTCCCTGATATGATATGGCATTTATAACATGCCTATACACAAGTGTTTCAAGGCGAGACCCCATCACCTGCTGTCCATATTCTAGAGGCTGTTTCCCTACCACAACCAAAACTAAGCCTTTGTCTGTTGTCTAGTTGTCCAAAGCAAACATGTCCTGGGTCCGGAACTGTAATCTGGCCCTCACATTCTAAAATAATACTCTATGGTGAAAAGGATAATGTCTTTGGCTTTGAAAGTGCACAAATATTAATAAAGTAAAGGCGTAACTCTAGCACATAAGTTCCCAATGATGGAGTTCACAGTTTCAGGGGATTGCTCCCTTCCCCATGTTTTCTCTTCACAATACTTTAGACTCCTAAGAGTATACGTCTTCCTTGGAATTCTGTGGTCAACAAAAAAAAACAACTGGTACAGGTAGCAAACCTTCAAGTTGTAAGCTACTAGCCAGCCATAAAAAGTGACTAGCCACTTCAGTTCTACACATACACACAGCACACCATTTCTTACTAGCCAAGAGTCAAATATCATTAGCCAATGGCTAGTGATGAGTGCTAATTCTGCACACTGAACTGGTATATTAAACAAGTAGGCTGTAAGTTCCAATTTCAGAGGATACCTAGTGTAACCCCCAGCCAGGTTTCTTCTCCTCTTTAATGATACATTTTCTCACAGTCTTGGGTTTGCCTTGTGTCTTCTCCTACCAGAACTTCCTCATGTAAGTTGCTTTACACTCTTGCCAACTTGACTTTGCCTGGCATACCCTTCTGCCAGGGCTTTCTCATGTACTTTACTTATTACACGTGCAAACGTAACTTGACTTGCTTTATACACTTCTAAAATTGTCTGTGCCTGGCATACTCTCCTGCCAGGGCTTTTCATATGATTTGCTTTGCACAATTGTAAACTTTACTTTGCCTGGTATACTCTCCTGCCAAGACTTTGTACATTTGCAAATTGGTATATTTCTCGCATTCATTCTATTAATCTCTTTCTGATAATATCGGGTCTCGTGTTCCCTTTCATTTGTTCTAGTTTCCTTCATCCTTCTTTGGCAGTGTTGCCAAAGCACCCCGGTGTCCCAGTTTCCTACTGCAGGATTAACCGGCTTCTCGTAGCTTTCTACGGTTCCTCTGAGGTGAACTGGAAGTGGCGTGTGTCCCGTCTCCACCTTGCAGGCTCGCCTGCTTGGTCTGGCAGCTTCCACAACATTTACAGCACCCACTTGCCTCCTGAGCCGCTCTTCATCTTTAGGCAGCTTCAGGCTGCTCCCAGGTTCTTGTGTCCGCAAGGAGGTCTTTTCTCTCCTTCCTCCCATAGTCTTCACACTGCAAACTGGCTTCCACAGTCCTCAGTCTTCAGCCTTCTACCTGAGCCGGCTGGCTCCACAGATTTCTTTGCTTGGCGGTCGCTCGGTCAACACTGAGAGGGCAAAACTTCCCCAAGCAGCGTCTCTCCCATGTCCGCTGTTTAGTGTTTTTAAATGTCCCCGCACCTGTTATGCGCTCGCAACCATTAGAGCGCATCTTGTGCTGCTCACCTTTGAGGATCCTCAGTCAATTCCGCTTTCATGTCGCAGTACTTTCATATGCATGGAAATGGTAATCAGTTCTTGGTGATTTTTGTATAGAACACAGCAATGTATTCTCAGTAGCTTCCATGGGTTGTTGAAGGGAGCATTGACAATATGCCATTAAGGCATGGGGAATGCAAGGGGTATCCCTAAAAGGAAAAGGGGGATACCATGTCTCATCCAAAGTCATTTCACTGCTCTGAAGGTCATCATCCTCCATGTGGTCCTCCCTCATATAGCCGCCCCAGGGTCAGGATCATGTAGTGGCTGCCGTCCCCTGGCCACATGGGGAGAGGTTACCGCAGGGAAAGGAGTGATGACATAATCAGATTTAACACAGCCCATATGTGCCATGCGGTCCTCAGAATATACATGCCGGTCAGTGGTTCAATCCCTCTCCTGCTACTGCAGCACACCCGATTCGGGATTGCACACAGTTGGCTGGCTCATCGGTTAGACCCATGTACTCCCACCACAAAATAATATCCAAACATCCAGGCTTGCCACCCATTTTTTCCTGTGCCTTCTCAACACCCCCATCGAGCAAGATATTGTCCTACGTGCCTTCAAAACTGCTAGTTTTAAACATCTCCTTAAACAAAAACTCCAAAGCTACCCAGCCAACTACCACTGTATCGCCAACACACCTAACAGTAAAATCCTCTTATTCATATACCAGAAACTACTGGAATCCATTAATACCAGCAATGTCCTCCATGGATCCCAACAGGGATTCAGGCCATTGAGAGAAACATAATTCACACACTGCTCGGTCAGGGACATGCTAAATTATAATGAGGACAACAATCACCATTGCACTAATCCTACTGCACATCTTGAAAGCTTTTGGCACCATAAGTCGAAAGATCGTTATGAAGAGATTAGAGGTTATCAGAATAAGGGGAATCCCCCTATGCTGGATTGCATCCTTCCCCACTGGGAAAACACGAACAATGGCCATGGCCTTTCCAGATCAACCAATTCCCCCACCCCCTGCAATCTGACATGCAGAATAATGCAACATATACATATGAAATCTACGTAAGCAACTCACAAATTGTCTACAAACTCACCAATCACTAACAGTAGACTAACTGACCTCAACGCCTTCCTTATACTGGTAGAATCTTAAATGCACGCCAACAGAGTTAAGCTGAACCTATCCAAAATGGAACTGCCGATCAGCAGTGCAACACCATCAAATGGCTCAGCAATTCCAAGGCCGGGAAGTAATGAGACCCTGCCCGCTCCATATACCAAAGGTGAAAAAAATGGGGTCTCAAAACATACTAGAACACAGGAACAGGAATTTCCAACATGAATCGTTCAACAACACCACAAGTTTTAGCATTTGCTTTTCCTGCTATATCACCAACAATAACCCCCCTCCTACCTTATAGAGCCATTTGCAGTGGGACAACAAAAATGGCTGGCTGACTCTATAGAAGATCATATTATTATCTTTATTATTGTTATATGGATTCCTCCTGCATAGTTCATTAACCATTTTTGAAATGTATTTGAGGAAATTGCAAAGCAAAATATGATGGCGTTTAATAAAGGTATCATGGCTTCACTATTGCTTGCTGAAGGTTTTTATTTTTGTGAAGAACTATTGTAAATGTGATGAGTCAGCTAGAATTACACTGCCTTTCTGTTCAGATCTGTAAATTCAACTACAAATAGTGAAGTTCCTGTTTTCATTGATTAATGTTTGTCTAATCTGATGTTTTTAGACCAGCTTTAATGTTCTTTTGTTTTCATGCTGTTAGGTTAAAGAAATCACCCGGGATATTAAGCAGTTGGATCATGCCAAGCGTCACCTAACCACCTCCATCACCACGCTAAATCACCTTCACATGTTAGCAGGGGGAGTCGACTCACTGGAGTAAGTTTTTTTCCATTTCTACGATGACTGTTTTCCTCGCACCTTACAGTAAGGGCTGCACTTGTCTTGCTTAGAAATGTTAAAAGCTCATGTGATTTGGTAGTACATGACACTTAAAATGGAGACCAGTCTCAAGAGGCGCCTATAGGGAGTTTTGATCTTTTTTTTTAGAACATTGTGCATACTCCCATTAACTCAGGGTCTTGTGTGGGAGAGCGGTTGTTAACCCGAACAACGCATTTTCTTTTTCTAAAAATGTTTAATGCACGTTGCTGGGAGACATTGTTGAGGATTTGCTTTAAAAAAGATTTATTTTGATTTGTTAAAAGAATTTGTTGAGTAGAATTAATTTCTAAGAGATGTTCACCATAACACTGCCATTGGCTGTGGAATAAAATGGTTTCACAATTAGGGCACGTTGGTAAGATGTGATCAAACCATAAAATGCCAATGTTCACAAACTCTTCAATGTTATTTGCAAACCTCCTGGACCCAATTGTGAATTTACAATAACATACAATATATTGAGAGGAGTGTGACTACTAACATTTCACCATAGTTTTGTTTTTAGGCTTTGTACCCACATCATTATATTAATCATACATACCTCTTATTGCTGGAAGGCACCTTTTGTATTCAATTATTCTCTGTTGATTTATTGTTCTGTTCTTCCTGTACCACCGAACAATGTGGTGGGTCCTTGTGGCTTTTAGGCCTTACCCAGACCTCTGACCTTGTCATGAGCTTTAATAGCCACTTGATTGACTAATGATCTGCTGACACCATTCCCCCCAAAAGATTTTCTATGAAAAACATTCTAGAAAAATTAGTTTGTATATACCAGTAATTGGGAATATTGTGTATCGAACCTGTTTTCGTCCATCATGCACATCTTTTGTTTATTAGAGCCATGGTTTTACAAAAGCCTAAAAGGAACCGGTCGGTGACCTGGTTGATGTATTGGGCGTCACATGTATTTTTCTCCTTCCTAACAACCAAACTATAGTACTTCCTGTACAAACAATTCCATACACAAGAGCACCTGACTGTTCTAAAACAGCTGAAACCTTGGATTTTTAATTAACTTTATCATGCCATCAACCCCTTAACCCACTAAACTATTAACCTACTCGACTCTACTTCGCTCAAATAAATGTAACTGCTTTTTAACCATAAGTACCACCTATATATGCATCCTTCTGACAAACCCATCAGAAACAGATGTGACAAACTGAATCAAATGGCTGTTACTGCAAACATCAGATAAACCGCCTATTCACTCCATTTAAAGGTGACTACTCCTTCGCTCACTGAGGTTGCCCAATATTGAACGTACCTTTTGCTTGTATCGCTGTTTTTCTTACTCCTCACAGCCGACTCCCTGCTAAAATGACCTTGCACTCTATTTGAGCATCCTCACAGACCACAAACCATTCAGGAGATCTGACTAAGCTCTACTCTTTAGTTCTCTCTCTCTCTCTCTCTCTCTCTCTCTCTCTCTCTCTCTCTCTCTCTCTCTCTCTCTCTCTCTCTCTCTCTCTCTCTCTCTCTTCCCCCCCCCCCCCCACATCACTGAGTAATGTTACCCAAAACACATTTTGCCACTCAGATCTTCGACTGTTCCCTATGGATGATCCATTGCTAAGGGTCTATCCAAACCCATAAAGAGTATACAGGCCCACAGGAACCAGGTGCTTCCGACCTTCACCCATCAACTCCACAGATTTTGCATCTGCTTTTCCCACTATCCCGATAACAACCGCTTCCTCCCACTTTCTTTGTAGAGCCATGCACAGCGAGGCCAACAAATAATAGCAGAATTGCTCAATACAAGACCACTTTACTTACCATCGGTGGTCGATCACAAGTGCCTGCTGATGTGCCTTGGTGCTATTGAAGAATTCATGTTTTTACACTTTTTTGAATTAGTGGCAGGCTTTGAGCATATCTTCTGACAACCTGGCCTGCCGCCTGCTCCAAAGGCAATACAGGCTCTCCATCCGCTCAAAGAAGGTGTATATCCAAGCCCGCCTCTCTGGGGCCACTAATAATACTGCTGAATTGTTCAAAATCTGCAAGTCCTACTGAAGTCTCCACTTCTCCTCTGCCATCTCTGACCCTCTGCAGTCTACCTTCATAACCAAAACTCAGGACATCTTGTCCTTACTCTCCTCTACACCCCTCCCTTCTCCCTCTCCCGCTCTCAGGCCTCCCTTGGCCCCCCTCTCCTAGTCCCTCCTACTCTCTTCTTTCTCGCCCATTTCACCGGATGAGGTCTCTAGACAAGACCGCTCTATGAAAGTCTCTTCCAAACCGGTGGTCCCCTGTTCCTCCAGAACTATCAAGGACAACATTGTCTCCCTTGCTCCAGCCTTGGATGATTTCTGCAATCACTCCTTTGCCACTGCTCCTTCCTGCCACTCCTCAAGCACTCCCTTGTTCACTCTCTCCTCAAAAAGCCTTCAGCCGACCCCCTCCTGTCCGGGTATCTACCATCCTATCTCCATTACCGCCCTCCTGGGCAAACCTTTGGAGAAGACAATCATCTCCCAGCTGATCCAACACACTGAATCTGTTGGTTGTTTCCATGACCAACCAGCCAGAGGCACGGAAACTGCACCCCTGAACACCCGTGAAGACTTGCTCTCAAATCTTGATTCCAACTCTCCCTCCGTTCTCATCCTTCGTGACCTTTCTTCTGCTTTTGATATGGCCAATCATGGCACCCTTATAAACCGGCTCTGTGACAAACTTGGCCTCACAGACCTGGCACTGGACTGGTTGACCTCCTTCCTCTTTGACTGACCATGGCAGGTTCAATTGGGCCCTTTTCTCTCATCCATCACTCTCTCCACCTGCGGCATCCGGAGGGGCTCTATCCTCTCACCCTGACTCTTCAACATCTACATTGCCATTTGAGCCCATTTCATCTCCGCCTTCTCTACTCACTACCACGGTTATGTGGATGACACGCAGTCCTCTTCCTTTCTCATTCCAAACTGTCTGAGTGGTATTCAGACATGTGTGCTGCTAACCATCTCTGCCTTAATGCCAGTAAGACTGAGATCCTTCTCATTGGGACCCCAGCTCCCACCTACTTTCTGGCCACCCACCATGGGCCGCTCTCACCCCCCTGTGAGGCATAAAAACTTTGGTGTCATCTTTAACTCTTCTCTCTCCTTCTCTCCTCACATCGCAGACCTTGCCAAGAAGGCCCACTTACAGCTGCAACTCCTCAGAAGAATTCTTCCTTTCCTCACCTTCCCGCAGAAACTCAATGTCTCCAGAGTTCTGGTCCTCTCTAGGCTGGACTATTGCAACAGCCTCGTGCGCAATCTGCCCAAATCCTCCCTTCGCCCCCTTCAATTAATCCAGAATAGGACTGCAAGACTTATGCTTGGTCTCAAGCTCAGGGACCGCATCTCTCCAGCCCTAAAATATCTCCACTGGCTCCCGGTTGGTGCAAGGATAAAGTTCAAGACCCTCTGCATTATCCACAAGGCTTCTGGGGCCTGGAACCCTGCTACATCCAACTCTCTCTCTCTAAATAGCTCCCCCCTAGAGCCCTTTGGTATTCTAGCCCCAACTCTCTGCAGATCAGACGCCTTTCCAAGCAGAGAGTGGGGGTAGATCTCTTTTCGCAGGTGCCTCCCTCTGGAATAGCCTCCCTGCCCCACTCAGAAATGAGCTAGATCTCCTTAAGTTCCAGAAGCTTCTCAAGACCCTCCTTTTCTCTTCCTTCTTCTTCCCTCTTTCCTTCCTCTGCTAATGTCCCCCTCTGCCTCATTTTAACTGGCTGCTGGTTCCTTCCGATTCAGTCTTCAGTCTACCCCAGAACTTGGTCTCCCCTTATCCTGCACTTGTCCTACTGGTCTCCCTTCCCCTGCACTTACCTCTTGCCTGGCTGGGCCTGCACCCCTGAGCCCATCCAGCCCTGTTCCTCGCACTTAGTGCAGGGGAAAGAAGATCCGCATGCTATCTGCATTCCCCTGGCACTGTCCATCTGGCCTCCCCTTAGCACTCCTAACCCACGGGCTTCCCCGCTCCCCTAACGCCCGCAATTGGCCGCTCGCCACCCCAGCCTGCCCTTCCTTTTCTTCCTTAGCATTAGCGCTTTCCTCTCTGACCGGCACTCGGCCCCCCTCCCCTGCCCTCTCCCCTGCACTTCTTGTTACTGCACTTGCACAATCTGAATGACACAAAGCCTACTAGAACCGTTTTTTGTTTTTCTTCATCCCTGTTCGCCTAATCTCCCGCCCCCGCCCCCGCGTTGTCTTGTGGCACCATGAAACAGCACTTGCTGTATAGGCACATTATAAATACCCAATAAATAAATAATCCCAGCAATGCTACATTTCATCGTTTCTCCTGTACCACTTACCCACTTTCCATCCCATGCACATTTTTTCTTCTTTATTGACTATGTATAATTATGATAATTTTTCTTTCTATCCTTTCATCGACTGCCGCAACACCACGCCGAAGAAAGAGAAGGAATACTGCCATCAGAGACCATCGTGACGGACCATACGGCCTTGGAAGGCCGCCCCGGTCCGCGGCCCAGATAGAAGGGAAAGAGGGGGGAGGCCATTGTTAGCCATTTTAGAATGCATATTCTCCCCTTCCTGCACTTTGTTCGCCCGGCTGCCATCTCCTTTGTCCAGAATTATGGAAAACACACCATTTAAGTTTTGCTCTAAGTGTAACCGTAAATTCCCCTGGGTGGACAAACATTTAGTTTGCAACTTGTGTCTCCCGAGAGACCATGTCGAAACTTCTTGTCCAGCGTGCAGGCTCTTCAAGCCTAAGACGTTGAAGGACCGTTCCACTAAGCGCTGGGCCCACTACGCCAGGCAACTCGAGCCATGGAGGTAGAGGGAGCTTTCAGCAATGGCAGCGACGCCGTACCTTCGGACGGTGAGGGCACCGGAGTAACTTCAGTTACTCGAGCGCAAGCCCCCACGCATAGGACAGGCTGGCGGCCATGTTGTGGGGATGACACCCGGCGGCGGCAGCGCTACAAAAACACACACCACAAAACACATAAGCCACAGTCGACATTCTACAGATGAGTCGAATACTCGAAAATGTTGGACACCCTGTGAACGGTCCACTGAGTCCCGGTCCTCTGGGCAATCTCGTTAAAGATCGCCACACGACAGGGCTAAGACGTCGAAAGACGGCAAGGGTGTTGCATGGAAAACCCCTTTCCAAAGGTCCTTCGCCCGTGGACGAAGCCTCGGCCCCCACACTTGAAGTTCGACGTTCTTCATCTGGTAAGACGTCAGGCACCAAAAGGTCTGTTACACACTTCTCTAGGCCCCAGGGTGGGGAAAAACACCATAAAAAATCCTCTAAGAGTCCTACTAGGGACAGGTCTTCACAAAAGGGAATTTTCTCCTCTCCAAGCCCATAGAGAAACCTAAGGACTCTAGGCCAAAGCTTATACCTCCTACTAATGAAAATATGGGTATTCCCCACATTGTAATCCCAAATTCAAAGGCATGGTCTTGGCAAGATATCGATAGTTATGCGAAGAATTATCTTTATGGCGAATTTCTTTGAGAAAAATCCAGATTACCTTCAAAGTTTTCAATCCACTCCTCCCACCTCAGCCCCTTCTGGCTCTCAACCCTCTGCCTCTCTACCCCCTGCTAAGAGGGCTCGCTTTGATGTCCCAGCATAGGGCAGAATTCTAGATCTATATGACACGGAAATAGATCCAGAAGACCAGGATGATCTTTCATTTGTGGAAACATCTGACCCTCAACTTATTGATGAGGACACAGACAAACTTTATGATGGGGATGATGAGGACCCAGACGCAGACCAGGAGGTGAACATGTATTCCATAGATTCTCCCATTAATCCGGACCCTCCAGTGGTAGGTTCCTCTGTAGACAATCAACCCCTCCTCAACGAAGTCTTAGCCAAAGCGGCGGAACACTTCCGTATTGACACACAGGAGGTACAGGAAGACCGAGATTTTGCTGAACAATTGTTGGGAGACCATAAGACAGTAGGGCAGTTTATCCCACTGCTAAAGTCTGTGCAACGTAGAATTCAACCTTCTTTGGAGGCATCTAATCTCACAGAGGCAGTTAACCTGCGTGTGGAAAAACTGTTCAGGCCTGCACCTTCAGACCCCTTATACATAAGAGGCCAGTTAAAACCAGACTCTTTGGTTGTTACCACCACAAGAAAAAGAGCAGACACACCCCTTGCTTTCTACGAGGCTCCACCGGATAAGGAGAACAAGAAGATATATGCAATAGGCATAAAGGTCGCCTCTTCTGCAGCCTACCAAACAAATATTGCTAACAATGCTACACTTCTGGCAAGTTACAACTGCCATAATTGGGAGGAAGTTTCCGTGTTACTCTCATCCGCACCTGAGCCACTTAAAAATATTGGCCAGATGCAGAGAGAGAAAAGAACACAATCTTTTACATTTACTTTGCAGTAATTACAATGTGTTTTTACGGAGGTGTTCCAATATTCCACATTGCATGTATGTTGGTAATATGGCACACGGAAACAATAGGAGACTGAATTAGGCCACAGAAAGGTAGCATTAGTTATTCTTAGGTTAACGGGCCAGATGCGAGCTGACATGGACACGGTCAGGTGATGACGCGAACGTGACTACGCGATGACGCGAACGAGATCACGTGACCGTGTAAACGCGATCATGTGACTTTAAAGGCAGTCGCAGGATATACTCAGGAGTGTATACCGGCGGTTTATTTGATTCCAAGGACCACGTCCACTCTGCACTGTGGCATTTAAGCTGGGGATTCGACTCACGCTGAGTAAGTTCCGGGTTAATTTTATTTCTTAATCAGCCTTATTTTCTGACAACCTGAAGCGACTTAGACTTATGATACTAATTGAAAGTCTTATAATTTTCACAGAGGGTAATCTATTGTGAATCTGTATGGATTAGGAAGTTATGAGATGGGTGACACCCGAATCGCAATGGCATTTGACTTGACTTTCATAACGGCTTAAGAGTTCAAGGTAAATATGAACCTTATTAACCTTGACAAACAACTGATATTTGCAGCCAACTGGCGGTAGCATATCACACCATGGCTTAATTTGTTCCAGATAGATTTTTGGGGAAGCAACACATTTCGGGAGAGGACTGAATACCTCTGGCTCGCACCAGGTGCTTTTGTTGTGTGGTCGACCATATATGAATCAGGCAGTATTGCCTAGCTGGAATACGGAAAATACTTGTAAGACATTTTATGACTTTGTTTAGTATACAAACACATTAGCTCTGGCATGCATGAAGTTTGTGAATAGGAACGAACTACAGTGTATGGATTAGGGAATGCACGCTTGGAGGTGGAATGTGATGCACCATGTACTTACAGATACTGCTTTGGGGATGGCTACCACTGGGTTTTGGTGAGAGGCACCTAAGGGGGCTGGAGCGCATTCAGGTGATACCGCACCTGATCACAAGATTTACCTAGACTTTTAAGAAGCTAAATGGCAATACAATGTACTGATTTTGTTGTCTTTTTTTCTTTTTTTTCCCTTTTTTCTTTTTTCTTCCTTCCCTGCTTTTTGACATATGCATTGAATTGCAAATTGCAAATTGAACATTGAAATGCACAATGGGGGATAAACATTGGAAATGACTGTTTACCTGGCGTTGATCATTGTCATGACATGATCTTCATTTTCAATATGTCGTTAAAAAATTTCGATTATGTACGCTGCATACGTGGGATCATCATTGACCTTAACTAACCATGGTCTAACATGCATTCCTCCCCTATGTAAGTTTCTTTCCCGAGAGTCCTCCCCCTGCCTCTACATTTTGTTTCCCTTTGAATACGGGATTTCCTGCTTTGTGAATGTATGGGACACTACAATCTTTGTTATTCAGAAATTGATTGTATTTCTCGCGTTATATAGGCCCAGCCTTGAAAAGGACCCAAGTGGGTTGAAACACGTATTGGCTTCTTAATGGGGTTTTAAATGGGCAAAAAATACGACCCTTATATGTGTAATTAAACAAGTCACTCAACAGGGGCATCTTATATCTTTTGTTGGTATTTCATTTACACTAAGAACAAGATTATTCAGCCAACTGGGTTGCATTTGATACTGTCTCATATATCAAAGTACTGACCGCGCACACTCCTTACAAAACATCTCTTGTTTTCAATCTCGTGCAGGTTGGGATTCTCCTGCAGTTGTACGGAGGTGCGGCAAACAATCGCCCCAAGCTTAATCTATCCTTTGTATTTTGTTATTCCATCGCACCCATTACCTGGTAAATACCACTCGATACTCACACATTTAAATCTCAGCTAGCTCAGGTGGCAGCAGACGGAAGAGCTGTGTCTACTTGTCTCCTCAAGTCAAATTTCGACGCGGCTGTCACTGCAGGGAGAGTCGTCGCGGAGGGCACTATTATAAAGAGGCACGCATGGCTTCGCCAGTCAGGCACACTTTTACCATCAAAAGATTGAGGGGAACTGTTTACTGGCCGCGAGTTTCATCCCCCCTGAACAACCTGCGGAGGCTCCTTAACATGGGAAACTCGTGGCCCTAATACTAAACCTTAGAGGACAAACGAAGAACACCTCTGGTATAAAACCCACACAGACATAAACCAATAATAACTGTATAGTGACACCATTCACTTATGTATTCAAAAATGTTTTTTTCTTTATTAAGATCATAAATGTTAAAGTATTCAATAACTTTCAATAAAACAACATACAAGCAGGGTACTATTGGCATGCAATTAACAATTCCATAAAACATTCAAAGTGCTAAAATTGCTCTCTTACACACCACTCATCACTCATTCGCTACGATACCCATACTCCAATCACCATTCACTGGAATAAATATACTAGTCGAATATAACCATACAGAGTGCCCTCCATAGTCTGAGGTACGCTCTCAAAAATCCTTATAGCTCAAGGTCCTTTTGGTAATTTAATAAACTACTCAACAAAGTTGCCTTAAACACTATGGCAACAGTAATTCCCAACATGTTTCGTTCTACAATATACAATTACAATCCTTTTAGAACTTCTTTAGGGGAGAAAACACACCGGACATGTACAATTTTGACGTGGTGAGAGTGTTCTTCCATAGTCTGTGGTAACTATAATGAATAATATTATCCACGGCGTGGTAGGCGCGTCTTCTTGGTAAGACAGCCTTCTGTGCTCGCAACCTTCACGTACAGCTGGAAACAACACAGCCTCAACTAGGTGTGGCTTGCGAGAACCTCCCGTGGGTGTCTTGCTTGGCACCGAGTCTTCAATTATATGGCGCTGTCCATTGACATCTGTGCTCCTGACGGACGTCCCCGAGGTGCGGTTCAATCTGCTTGTCTGGGAACATTGGAAAAAGGGCTCCGAGTTCGCCTGCTCTGCTTCCACCGATCAATTAGTGATGTGGCTTTCACCTGAAACACAAGCCACCCTAATAAATATGCCAGTGGAACTTGATGTGCTGTGGAAGATGCACTTAAGACAGCAAAGGATGAGTAGGTCAGCTCACAAAGAAGCCCACGGGCAAAGAGGTAAAAGTAATTTTTGCCGCTTTCGAGGCCAAAATTCCCAGAGGGGATCAGGATACAACCAAGGCCAAGGTTCCTATGGCAACAACCAAGGACAAGCCTTTAAGGGCTATCCACGAGGACAACGTAGAGGACCTGGTAATCGGGGTAGGGGCCCAGCTCGAGGTGGCACCCCACCTCAGAGCAAGTGGCATTCTGCTCCAGGTACCCTCCCATGCATCTCCAGTAGGGGGACGCATTTCCAACTTCACCCACCCATGGGAGGGTATCACCTCGGACAGATGGGTGCTGTCCACGGTAGCAGGGGGCTACTGCATAGAACTACTTCAACGTCCTTGCGACCACCCCCAGAGACAAAAGGTCCACTCAGAGGAACATTAGCGGATCCTTCTAGAAGAAATAACAGTGCTTCTACTAAAGGACGCCATAGAAGTGGTCCCAGCCAACCAGGTAAACGGGGGTATTTATTCAACTTACTTCCTTGTGCCAAAAAAGATCTATGCTCCCAGTATTAGACTTGCGGCCTGCCAACAAGTATGTCAAGCCACAAAAGTTGCATGACTACACTACAAGAGGTGATCCCGCTTATAAAAAAGGGGGGATTACATGGCAACACTGGATATGAAAGATGCCTATTTTCATATTTCAGTGTTCCCAGCACACAGAAGAGTCTTGCGTTTCAAGATAGCGAACCAGCACTACCAATTCAAGATGCTGTCCTTCGGAATAGCCTCGGCTCCAAGCGTATTCACCAAGGTACTGGTGGTGGTGGCAGCGCACCTGCGCAGGGAAGCAATCCCAGTGTACCCTTACTTGGACGACTGGCTCGTAACAGGGGAATCACCTCTGATTTGCAGACAAAACATCCAAACAACTATCAACCTCCTCTTTCAATTGGGCTTCTCAAACAACGATAACAAATCAAGCCTAGCGCCAAGCACTTACAAACAGTTCCTAGGAGATATCCTAAACACAAAGGAACCATTGCTCTTTCCCTCAGAGGAGAGAATAAAAAATGTGTTGCTGCAAATACCACATTATCAGGCCGGCCGCCAGATAAGAATGCGCAAAGCGAAGTATTTAATAGGCATGATGGCATCTTGCATATACCTGGTTCCTCACGCGCGCCTGCACATGCGTCCCATACAGGAATGGCTGGCGAAACAATGGTCTCAGGCAAGCGGTCAGTGGGACGATCTAGTGGTTGTTTCGCCAACACTGGTACAAAATCTTTGCTGGTGGACGAGAGAAAACCTGACGAAGGGGAAACCTGTCTACGACCCACAGATACAAGAAGTGGTCACAACGGATGCCTCACTGGCAGGGTGGGGGGGCTCACTACCTTCCCCACAGCCCAGGGTCTGTGGTCTCACACTGCAGCTCAGAACCACATCAATGTGTTGCAACTTCTGGCAGTATTGAAAGCCCTTCAGGCGTTTGAACCCTATTTAACAAACCTGTCGTTGCAGATCCTGACGGACAGCACCAAAGCAATGTTTTATATCAACAAACAGGGGGGTCTATCCAGACTTGCACAGAAAATCTGGAAATGGGCACTCAGACGGAAAATGTTCTTGTCATCACACCATGTTCTAGGGGAACTCAAAGCTCTAGCAGACTCATTGAGCAGAGATCCCCTACCAGAGGAACACGAGTGGCGTCTACATGAAGAAGTCGTAGAACACCTCTTCTCTCAATGGGGTTTCCCAACTATAGACTTATTCGCCGCAAGCGAAAATCGCCAATGCCCAGACTTAGCATCCAGGTTCCCCCAGCCAGGCTCCAAGGGGAACGAACGCCCTATGGATGAACTGGTCAGGGAAGTTTCCTTACACTCCCCCTCCCCCCCCGACTGCTCTCATGAGGAAGGTGGTGAATAAGTTACACAAAGAAACGATGACGCTGATACTTGTTGCTCCTATGTGGTCAAGACAACCGTGGTATCCACATCTGCGCAGACTGGCGATGTGTGATCCCGTACCAGTACAACCTACTCACCCAGCACGGAGGACTAACAGTGCACCCACAACCACACTCTATGAACTTGGCAGCATGGCTCCTACCACAAAGATGGATGGATATCTTGAAGGAATCAAGAGAACTGAACACTAGGCACTGTTACTATGATAAATGGAAACGATTTGTAATTTGGTGCCAGAATAAGCAAATCAACCCAATTGATTGTACTCCTTCAAACATTCTAACCTATATGCTCCACTTACTAGATGCAGGGTTAGTGTTTAACTCCCTAAAAGTACACCTGGTGGCTTTGTCATCCTACACCACTTCCCATAACAAGGTTTCATGGTGGAAGGTACCAGTCAACAAAGCATTTATGGAAGGGGTAAAGAGACTCCACCCTCCAATTCCTAACCCACCGCCAGGTTGGGACCTTAATGTGGTACCTGCAAAGCTCATGGGACCCCCCTTTGAGCCTATGCACAAGTCTAGTCTCAAACACCTGACTTATAAGACTGCCTTCTTAGTAGCCATCACTTCCATAAGAAGGGTCAGTGAAATCCAAGCTCTGTCAGTGCATGATCCTTTCTTTACTATACATAAGGACAAACTGGTTTTTACGCACTCACCCTAGGTCATCACCTAAATTCATCCCCAAATTCCATGTAAACCAGTCTATTGAGCTACCGGCTTTCTTCCAGGACCCCAAAAGCTCTGCTGAGGTAAAACTCCACACACTAGATGTGAGGAGGACGGTCCTCTACTACGTAGGCACGACCAGACCGCTAAGAAAGACAAATCAACTGTTTGTCTCCATAGCGCCAGGCAGAGAAGGAGATTGCATCTCTAAGAATGCCATTCTCTAGGTGGATAGCCAGATGTATCCAACTGTGCTATTCCCTATCAAATAAGACGCTGCCTTTTAAACTAAGGGCCCACTCCACCAGAGGTACTGGAGCCACTATGGCTTTCATTGCAACTGTCCCTTTAGACAGTATTTGCAAAGCAGCTACATGGAGCTCAATACATACTTTCACTCAGCACTACTGCTTTGACACTCATTCCAAGACAGATACACAAGTGGGACAAGCAGTTCTAAGGCATTTATTTGCTCATGAACCTTCTCACATCCCACCTCCTCTTCCACTGCTCGATAATCTATGCAGAGCATGTGATCTAAGCAGATTCCACATTACATTACTCACCGTAATCGTATTTCTGATGCTTGTATCTGCTTGGATTCACATGCGACCCACCCTTCCTCCCCTCGGAGAGAAGGCGCATGGATGCTAATGAGCTTGTCTGATAAGTATCTGCTTTACAACTGTACTCACGCTACACCTCATGCTACCTCATGTTAGAAAAATAACAAATCTGAGGGACCCCGACGCGTGAGGGATCATGGGTACAGTGGACGTCACGCTAGGGATAGTATTACTGGCACGCCCTTTTCAATGTCCCTTTTCGAGTTTCGAAAACAACAACTGTAATACTCTGTAGCTTCCACTAGATGTCAGCCTATGCACAACATGTGAATCTAAGCAGATACAAGCCTCAGAAATACGATTACGTTGAGTAATGTATCCTATATTGCTTATATCGTGAAATATTTCTGACCCAGCTGTTTCTGTTAAGGGGATTTAATAATGTTCTAGATTTGCTATCCAGGAGGCTATGGTTCAGTTCAGACCGAACTTTGGCACTGTCTTGTTTTGCCCCCCTGCCTTTTCATTATCTCCTCCAAGTGTGATCACATTCGGTCAATTTGGTAACTTTCACTGATAATGGCTCTCCTTCCTATTCAGTTAAAAATGTGTTCCATATATTTCAAGGCAGTTGCACAATAGTAACCGTAATATGTGACGCATAAGCTACGCATAGCTGCAGGCTCATGTGCCTCCCAAATCTTTGATTCTGAGGCTGTAGTCCCCTAAATGTCAAAAGCTTTTAACCAGGATTTCTCTTATTTTGCCCCTTGTCTCTGGAACATCCTTTCCATCTGTTTGTCTATTTTTGATATTCTTCCTTATCAACGTTTCTTTAAATTCCCTTTTTAAAATAGATTTTCCTTTGTTATATCCCCTGTTTATTTAATTGAATTGTATTTGTATTTTTTATGTATCCCTTTGATTTCCTGATGATAGTATTGCGACGGCAGATCGTTTTCTGTAACAGAGATCTGTCCTTGGCAAATGGGGATAGGGACCCCTCTGAGCCTGGTGTGGGAAGCTTACCAGGGTTAACGCCCAAGCAAGTCCTTCTCCAGATGCAGGGTTTGGGAGATGAGGGCCTCCACTTCTGCTCCTTCACCTTGTGCCTGGTTGAATGACAGCAGTACCACTGTCGAATATCCAATTCCTGCACAGCCCCACTTTGGCCCGTGTCTTTCACTTTGACTCCTAGAGTCAATAAACTCATCCATCTTGAAAGCACCACCACCAGACTGCTCGCTATAAGACAAGGGCGACAAACTACCAAGAACCAGAAGGAACAGAGAACGAGGCCGATAGCACCCAGACACCATGCAAGATGAATTGGCAGTGCAGAGCAAGGTGGCCAGGTCAAACCACACAGGGAGACCATGTCACACCCACACCACGCTGGTGTGAGAGGGTGCAAAGCACCCACCGGACCTGCTAGCTTCAGGACATTTTTACTAACCCATACAGAAGTCGCAGAGCAGCACCCTCTGTGAACAAGCATTTCTCTGCCAGGAGATCCTCACATGAACTGGGGCCTTGACTTTGGTGGGGACCCCATGGTGGGTGACAGGCGGACACGTATGGAGAAAAGGGCTCTTAAGGACTTTAATGTTTGTAGCACCTTCCTAGGGAAAAGAGCAGTCTGTGATTGGCCTGGGCACCCAACAAAAATGCTAGTCAATCGAGGGGAATAGAGAGGATAAAAAAGGAGAGGAAACGGGAAGGTGTGGATTACTCTGGTAAGGTCCAGGGAGGAGCAGGAGGTCCAAGAGACCAGTTGGAGGAAGGACAGAGCAGAGGATTGTGGAGGAGACGTATTATTAAGAGTGTGCAATGTAAGGTACTGGGTGGTGGGAGAGAGTGGTACTGGAGTTTGACTGTGTGTCAAAAGTGAGCGAGAGACCGCAGAGAGTGAAAGGGTGAATGGGGAAGTTAAAGGACTTTGACTGACGGATCGGATAAGAGCTATGTGAGTACTAGTTGTGCTGTGGAGAGGGGGGAGTAGTTGTGTGGAAAGAGTAGTAGTGGTATGGATAGAGTAGTAGTAATCATGTGAAGAGTAGTAGTACTGTAGCGAAAATAGTAGTAATAGTTGTGCAGAGAGTTGTAGTGTGCAGCGGTAGTCGTAGTGTGCAGCGGTAGTCGTAGTGTGAAGAAGTAGTAGTGTCGAGAGAGTAGTAGTTTGGATAGAGAGGAGGAGGATTTGTGTGGAGAGGGGGAGTAGTAGTGTGGAGAGGAGAATATTAGTGTGGCAAGGGGGTATTAGTACTTTTAGTGTGGACAGTGAAGTATTAGTACTTGTAGTGTGGAGAGGGGAGTAGTGGTATTTTGGAGAGGGAGTAGTGGAAGTGTGTAGAGGAGAGCACTGGTAGTGTGGAGACGGGGGAGTAATAGCATAGTAGTGGTATTGTGGAGAAGGGAGTAGTGGTAGTTGTAGTGTGGAGAGGGGCACAGTTGTAGCATGGAGAGTAGAGCATTTGTGGAGAGGGGAGTGGTAGAAGTGAGTAGTGGAGGTAGTAGCAAAAGGAGCTACAGCAATAGGGAGTAAGATCGTATTGTGGGCGAAGGCAATATAGAGAGTAACATTGGTGGCACAGAAGAGGAAATGGCAGCTACGGAGAGGAAAGACTGGGCAAAGTAGGAAGGGGGAGAGTAGGAGGAGCTATAGGGAGACTGACCTCTATGTATAGGGAGATGAATAGTCGGGCACATAGGTATAAGCCTGAGTGGGGTCCGAGTCTCTGAAACACACTAAAAGACCACCCACGTCATCTTGGGGATCTTGGAGCAGGGAGCACCTAAATTGTTCCCTGAGGGAGACTTGGACATTTAAGGCCTTATAATTTGCCTTTAGGCCATCAACTTTATTTAGACAGAGAGTAGGAGTGGCCAATGTGGGGTTGAGCAACGCCTGGTTTAGGGAGGGACACACCATCTATAGATTAGATGGAGGGGCAGCTTTAGAGAGCCACTTGACTACTAAGCAGATTAAAATCCTGTCTTCCAGAGTTGGTGTGTTCTTGAGTCTATTTGTGAAACCTAGCTACATGGGGATACCTCACTAGATGCCCTTTGAGCCCCTGCTCATTCTTCACTGGAATGCCACCAAATTCAATTTTCCTTTTCCTCAGCAGATTTAAGCTAGAAATAAGGGAACATGTCGGGAAACTAAGGGAACAGGTCAGATAAGAGTGTAGAGGAGGAGCTAAATGCCTCTACTGGAAGCCCCGCCCCAATTTTTCCTATATGCAGACGCCGGAAATATGCGACATGCACAACGCCGATAATGGTACCTAATCCACGAAGAATCCTCTAAACTAGGTATCCATTGAGAAAGCCTTACATGATGTATCCGTGTATAAATGACAGTATTTTAAAGGAGGTTCCTGAAGAAGTGTGAAGTGACAAATCCAAGAGACTGGTGACGTTGCATGAAACAGGGGTGACGCACCAAGAAGAAATGCCAAGGAAGAAAATATATAACCCTTCTAGAATCAGATGACAAAGTGAAGAGTTGAGTAAAATTTCATGTGCCGGAATGAAGATTGCACATGCGAAGAGCACTGAAGAACATGCAAATCGCTTTATAACTGTACAGATGCTGTAGCGCAAGTAGACTAAGTAATCATAAGGCTGGCTATACATGGTGAATAGACACTATGTATGTAGTACAATATACTACAATATATATACACATATATGTGTGTGTGTGTGTATATGTATATGTGTGTGTGTGTGTGTGTGTGTGTGTGTATATATATACATACATATATATATATATATATATATATATATATATATATATATATATATATATATATATAGAGAGAGAGAGAATCTCGATGTTCCACATCGTATATTAGCAAACTAGGACCCCATGAGCAGAAAGGGCTGAAAGTGTGGCGCAGCAAAGAAAGACGGCTGACGTTGAGGGAAGGTTCGAGCTTGTCTGGCCCAGTGTCAAGGGTTGAGGCAGCCAAGAAACTTGTTATCTATTCGAGAAGATACAATGAATGTGAGAAGCGAGGCAAGCTCCTGTTTGAGGTGCAATGGAAAAACACTATGAGTGCCAAGTCTTATTCATTTAATAGTATTGAATGTGACAAAGGAGCAAAAACACATGGTCTCCTGTCACATGGTGTAAATGGAAATAGACTTTGAGCAAGCCACATCGAGACTGGAGCTAAGACTGTGCTCACACTCCCCTTTATTCTCAGGCACAGTGATACTTTGCAAGGCCGAGTTCAAAGACAATTTGAATGGCAGACAGTAGGATGTTGAATGGTGGGCTAATTAGGTGGGAAGGCATGGTCAAGTCCACCCACAAGCACCTGGGGTACCAGCTTGCGTGCTGCTACCAAATGGAATATTCCAGAAGGGTACAAGCGTGTCAACCAATCATAGAGAGCCACGTAGTAAAGAGCCCTATAGTTTGAGAGCCAATGAAACATTGTGTATTTTGTGACAGCGAAGATGACTTGCACTCGGGGTGGGCTTAAGTTGTCCACCTGATGCTAGAGATCCAATCACGATACTATCCCCCATAGAACGTATACCTAGATGTTCTCCTTAAGCCCATCATAACCCCAAGTAGATTTTCTTATTTTGCCACATAGTATGATGTTACTGATGAAGAGTTTTTGTTATAAATGTGTATTTTCATGTGAAACGCTGAGAGACTTGAGCGAACGTTCGTTGATGTCCGTTGTACTCCATGCTTTAGACAATTGCAAATAAAACAGCTAAGTTTTGCCAACTTTCTGAGTCGTTCTTATTATTGGTGTAAGAGTAACTTCTGCGTCCCCATCCATCCAATAAATTGGTACCTCGCTTAAAGGACCTACGGGTTCAAGAGATAATAGTACTCTGGCATTCTGCTCTCCCTCCTTCTTAACTGGTTGAGTAAGCTTGCACGGTGTCCGGTCAAAGGTTCGAATCCAAAAGGATCGAATGCCATTGGGTCGAGTCAATAGGACCTAAAAGAAAAGGGTTGAATGTTTTTTTTTAAATGTATATTTTTTTTTGGGTTTCCTTATAGGAAAAAAAAAGTAGCTTTTACCACAAAAAAGGGGTTTTGGGGAGGACCCCCCCCCCCAAAAAAAAACAGTTTTCGGACCTTTTGAATTCCACCCTATTGTATTTCGATCCTTTTGATTCGATACTTTGACCTATAACTAGCTTGCACCACAGGCTGGACAGGAAAATCATGCTGTCACGTTAAGAACTTTGAAATGGAGATGTAAATGGAAGCAATCTTCCACGTACCAAACATCACCTTCCATTTCGGTTTTGCTGTCCTCGAGGTTGGACGTGGGAAGAGCTTTCTATCTTGGCCTTCTCTTTTGGGTGTTTTTTTTTTTTTTTTTTTTTTACTGTTGCCCATCCATCTTGTGGGTATTTTTTTAATTTAATTGGCTGGCTTTCTCCTAATGCTGTTGACGGTACAGCACATTCTCCCTCAGCGTCGAGCTCCACCTATTGCACCTATCAACACTCCAATGGAAAGGTACCAAGGGTTGAGGAAAGGACACTATGGTACACCTTATGAGACTGCTAATCTTGTGGACTCAAACAATTCCATTTCCGCAGCACAGTCTCTAGACTTGTTACCTCCCAAGAAACCTGCTGCTTCTGGCCTCTTTTCAAGACTATCGTCTACCGTTCCAGGCAAACCTTAACTCACCATGGAGATGCCCATTATTTTCTTATTTTTTATTTGTTTATTGGTTAACAGGTTTTAAACCTTAACCCAAAAAAAGAAAAACAATCGAAAATGAATAACCTCAGTAAAATCAATCCGAAAAATATAAGACATGCGATTCAAATAGAAAACTATCACAAATTGATGCAGTTACATACTTCAGTTTCAGAATAATAAAATGAATAATCATTAAAATGCATCGTTCTACTACAAGACTAGTTCCAAATCTAAGGAGTTCAAGGAACTGACCACCTCATCTGCGATGAAAGATGGGTACCCTTGCAGGCATAAAGCCCAAAAGGTGTCACACTCCAAATCTTCATAATATACAAATAATTTTTTTGAAGTGAATGCTCTCATAATTCTTAGACTGGGGCTATATACCACAAGCACGTTTCCCTTTGCAACATCGACAATATGAACAATCCTCTGAGATTGTCTTCCTTTTATGCATAGTCTATCTTGTGTAATACAGATTCCGTCTAAAGTGTTGGAAGTCCTTTCCATCTCTGGGACAGGAAAACATCTTTAAATGACAGGCTCCCAAGCCTAATTGCTTATGCTCCTTGGCAAGTTCTTTTAAACATGGTAAATCATAAAATTAATTGATAGCGTTCCACCAGTCATTATTAATTAGTGTTCTTTTAACAAGCTCAGGGTTATCGAGAATGACAGATTGAGTCAGACTACGGGCATTAAGGATTACCTCACAGTGTTGTTCAAAAATTACAAGTATATTTACTTTCTTCATCCTGTTTCCCATGTCCTGATAAAGGGTATTTTCTGGTGGACTTAAAAATCTACGATATAGTGCAAGAACCCGCCAAGTACCCTTCGCTTTCAGAGATTGGATACCAAGCTTGTACCTGATGGCAACGGTCGACGCTGCATTTGGGATTCCCAGTACTCTACGGCATATATAACCTTCAAGTTGTTCCAAATAGTCAAGCTTCCATTCTCCAAATAGTTCACCTCCATGTATACGTTTCGGCACAGTTTTCCCAATGTAATACCGGATCAGTCGAAGGCAAGAAAATGTACAGTAGCTTATCTTTATGCATATCATTTGAATAAGGAGTTTTTCTGCCTTATCTCTTCTAAAGTTCTTTTTGAAGAGTTTATTCAAATGACTCATAACCAGGAACCCCAAGTAAATTAAGGTATTGATTCTCTCCAAAGGTATATCCTTCAATACCGCCCTCTTGGCTGTTTTTCTCCCATTTGTGAATGTAACGATTTAAGATATATAGGAGTTTATTTTTATATAATTTTCACCTGCGTATTTAGAGAACGCGTCCAGTAACCTCTGTAAACCTACTCCCATACAGTCTGCTAAGATAAAATCAGTGCAAGTCAGCCAACTAATGGCCAGCCCACCGAGTTTTGGGGACACACAAGATGCAGCTTCCAGGCACTCACCTATTTCTGAAACATATAAATTGAAAAGACCGGGGGCAAGAATGCACCCCTGTCTTAAGCCATTAGCGGTAGACATTTTCTGAGAAAGCACTTCACATTGATTCAGACATACTTGGACATTAGTACCCGAATGCAACCAGACAAGTACATCCAGCAATACATCAGGAATTCCCCAAGAATGTAACTTCTGCCAAAGTCTGTTACGGCTGACAAGGTCAAATGCTGATATGTAAATTGCTACTAAGTGGATGCATTCATAGGTTTCTAAATAGACTAAACCTTGCAGGCACCCAATTATGAATCCATTCAAGGTAGTTCGATGTAATCTTCGTAATCCGGTTTGATTTTTACGAAATCTACCATCATCCATACTTCAAGCTTTTTTAATACCAGTGGCGCAAATATCTTGCTGTCAGCATTGAGAATGGTGACGACGTGGTAGTTTTTTTTGATCCGATCGCACCCATTTTTGAAGATTCGAATGATGTATGATGTACACCATGTTCCCGGAAGATGACTTGTTTGCAAGATTGAGTCAAATAGTTATCATTTAATAAAGTATATGACAAACAGTTAGGTCCAGGCGCACGTGAGTTACTTGCCTACATAATAGCCAAATATGTCTTTGCTTTCAAAATTCAATGTTTCATTCCACCAATATTTTAAATCAAATGGACTCGCACCCTTAAAACCTAATACAGGATCTGCCGAATACAGGTCAAATATATAGGAAATCCATTGTGCCTCTGAAACAGCATTGTTTAATTAGAGACCAAAAGGATTTCACTTAACTTGTCCATAAGCAGTTCAACATTTCTGCAGCTTCTGCCTGTAATGAAGTGGCTTTGTGATTTTTCACCCAATTTTTAAATTGTTTTATTTTGCACATTTTAACAGTTTGTTCCATATATTCAGTGTCGCTGTTTTTTATATGCCTAATGGTGGACCTCATCTCCCTTTTCCGCTCAGCAAGATCCTGGTTGTACTTATGTATTTTGTTAATTCCCCCATTCTTTACTTTTCTAACGCTCTTCCTTTTGATAATTTGGTTGATTACCTCCCTGAAGAGTATGGCAAAGTTATCAGAAGTGAACATATTTAACTTCCATTCAAATGAGGAGGAACAAAAAAACTTTGGCCATTCCACTATTTAGGTCCTGAGAGTTGTGATTATTCCAAGTAATTCTGTTAGATGCGAGTTCAGACTAACTATTTCTGGGAGTGTCCCGCTGAGATGCTGATGGACAGTTTTAAATATGCTTTTTAGCATCTAATGGTCACTTCGGGAGTTCTTAAGTATGTTAAAAGATTCACATTTCATGAATAATGCCCTCTCCACAAATACATAAGCCAGTGTAGAGGAAAAGAACACATTATGCCATGTTTCCCCCTCCACCCTCTCATGTCACCAGCGACTGATCTATTCCATTTGATAAGACCAACGTTCCCCTGGGCTTTTACTCATTTCACTCCATTGGTTATATTTATTTGCCTATTGCAGTTTTTATAGAAGAAATTATTCAGGTTTAGCTGTGGAGAATCATTTCCGTACTTAAACCGATTGAGTTAAGATCACCCTGTACCAATATACAACCGGCTGTGTGTCTTCCCTTCCACCTTTAAATATGTTTGGTCAGGGCTGTCAAAAAGGGGTCTAAATATGACACTCCAGTATGCCAGTATATATTACAAAGTAAGAATTTTTGAATGATATAACCAGTCCAACATGAAAACCCCACTGCTAAAAGGCCTTCCCTGATGTCGGTCATCAAAATGTCATGGAAATTAGAATAGTTTTTAAGCAAGACCATCAGACCTCATCGGTCTACCCATCTGAAGTTTTTTGGCAGGTTGGCAGCTAACACAATACCCGTCCTAGATGGGTTGGTTAATGAGCCACGTTTCTTGTAGACACACAATGTCATAATCTTGTACGGTTGACTACAATTCCAAATTGTTAAACAACTGAGTGTGCCCTCTAGAGTTCCATGACAACAATTCAGTGATTAATTTGCTGGAGTCTAATTGACTCTACTCTGGTATCACATGGTTTGTGAAGCATAGTTGCCAACCATGACCAATCCAAGTTTGAAGATTCATTTGCCAACTGATTTTTACCTCTGTGCTTTACTAGAATTATGTGGTCCGAACCATGCTGTTGTTTCATTCTTAACCATACTTCTTGATTTTAAAATGTTCACACCCGAATCAATCAGTGGAAATTCAGAAGCTTCATTGGGTATAACGCAGAAACCAGTTTGACCGAGGGTATTCGCTTCATTTATGACTATTTCATATAGTGCCCTAGACTTAAGAGATAATCGCCCTGTCTGTTCTCTTGCATTGTAAAAATGAGACCCTAATAATATCCTTCATTGAAATTTAATTGAGATTGAGAATAGTATAAACATCCCTGATCTATTCAGGCGTGGTATTCTATCTACTCTAGAATAAATTAATTCAATCAAATGTTATAATCAGGATATTGAGTTGTAGGACTCTGACCTGTGTAATTTTTCAACTCTTTGTTGTAGTTTCTAGTTTTCCTTAAATCTATAACCATTTTAATGGCATAATTAATATCCATTCCCTTTACCCCCCTTAAGATGGAGTGAGACTTATGGTCTACATCATACTTAGGGCGTTCGGGACTATATTTTAACAAGGGCATGTTTTCTGGTACAAATGATTAACAGCATTTAGATCTGTAATAAACAAGTGTAATCTTGCCCCTGGTTTGCCTTTCTCAGCTTGTGGAGTATATCCAAAATGTGGGCCCTTAGTCCCTCTTAATAAGAACCTCGTTTTTGGTGCTCATCAGAGTTAAAATGTACCCGTGATATATTTTCTACAGGACACAATGTTTCGTAAAAGTACTCAACTGCATTAGTATCCATTATATAGTGGGCCTCCATTATAGAGCGGGCCATCCAAAATTGGACTAGACCTCACTCGGAACCCATGGTTTCAAAGTCTTTTTATGTGAAATACCCGAAGGACAATACTTTTGCGGTTATGGGGAACTTTCCTGCTCAGCCTGTAGTATTCCTGGCAGCTCTAGGCAAATGAATAATCCAGATTCCATCTGTGGTGCTGGCCAAAGACTTCAAGCCTTGCAGCGTCTCGGAGCAAGAACATTTATCAGAATTCCACTTTAGGCATAAGGCAGATATAGTCTGCTACTGTTTTAGCTGCTTAGACCATCCAGAACAAGAAGCCTTGGTCAAAGTTGCTGACATTCTTCCTCTATCTGTTCAGGGAGAGCTATTCTACTGCATACATGAGGAGAAGAAAGCGGCTTTACAACATATTTAGGTCAAGAAAGACCTCACTTATATAGCTTATCTATGTATTAACTCTTCGATGAGCATGTGTATGCAGGCTTATTTGAAAACATAATCTCTTCATTCTGACGTTCATACGATGATTGATCAACCATTTGATTTGACAACTCTGTTTTCTCCTTCTACTGAAGGTAGGTGTAGTAATTGCAAAGCCTGTACATGCCACTTCAGTGTCAATTAAATCAGGATACCACACGTCTTCATCATTGTCTTCTTTGGCAGGCAGATTTTGTAAAAGTTTAGTTTCCGCTCCATGTCTAAGACCATAGTATCCTCTACCTCTTCCAAAAAGGATATTTTTCCAAAATCCACTTGGCTTATGAAAGGAGATGCAGCCTCTCCCTTTTCGATTCAGGTCGCATGCATCCATCCCCTCTCCTTCTCTCCTCACATCTGACACGTCTAAGAAGTCACACTGCCAGCTGCACCTCCTAAGAGGTATTCTCCCTTTTCTGAATTTTCCCCTGAAGCTCACTGTCTCCAGAGCCCTGTTCTCACTAAGCTGGACTATTGCAACAGCCTCTTTCTAAATCTGCCTGCCTCTACTCTTCGCCCTTTGCAACTAATCCAGAACAGGACTGCAAGACTTGTCCTTGGCCTCAAGCCCAGGGATTGTATCTATACAGCCCCGAAACCTCTCCATTGGCTCCCGGTGGCTGCAAGGATCAAGTTCAAGACCCTTTGCATTGTCCAAAAGGCGTTCTGGTGCCTGGGACCACACTACATCCAACTCTCTCTTCCTAAGCATCTTCCTTCTCGAGCCCATCGCTCACCCACCTCCAACTCTCTGAGGGTCAGACGCTTCTCCAGGCAGAGAGTGTGGCGTAGATCTCTGTCCTCAGCTGGTGCCTCCCTCTGGAATAGCCTCCCTGCCTCTCTCAAACTTAAGCAGGACCACCTAAGGTTCCAGAAGCAACTCAAGACCTTTATTTCAATTTTTGCTTTCTCTCTCTCCCTTGCTGATGTCCGGTCTGCTACGCTAACTGGCTACCTGGACACCCACTGAACCTCGCACGCACCTGCATGACCAGTAGCCCCTTGCAATGCCTCCAGGCCTCCTACCCAACCTTACAGTCCCCTGTCTCTCTGCACATACTTGATCCACCACCCTGGCAGCACTTACTGCATTTTGCCATTGCACCCTCCCCCTTGGCACTTCTCCTCTTCCCTCCCCCCAGTGCCATCTGAATGACACAAGGCCTAGTACGATAGTTTGTTTTGTTCTCCCTCTGTCTACTCTTCCTTGTCACACCTAGAAACACTTGTGAACAGGAGTGTTATAAATTACTTATCATATCAAGGCTTTCCCCCCCTTATACTAAGCCTAGACGCTTTTAGCACCCCTTGGTAGTCAAGATCATCAGGGAGGGTCTCCAAATAATCTCCTTAACCTCCTTTATATTCAAGGTTTCGGCGATTGTCTCCAGATTTGGTGCAGGAGATCCAAAATCATCTCTTTCTAGGTGCCATAATCCGGCATGCCAAGAAACAGAGGGGTTGTCACTTCTATTCTCATTAATTCACAGTTTGAAAAAAAACAGGAGGCGTCAGACATATATTAGACCTCTCAAAACTCAGTGTTCCTAACTTTAGAAACCTTTCAGATGACAAATTTAGCTCAGATTCTAGAGGCCCTCCAGGTGTGGAATTGGCTTATATATGTGCATATTCAAGAAGCATACTTCAACATTTGAATCAAGAGAGAGCATCACCAATTCCTTAGATTTACCCAGAGTGACCAGGCCTGTGTGATGAATCCAGTGGAGTCATCACTGATCTCCCGGCAGTAACCTCCTCTCACGTGGCCAGAGGATGGCAGCTGCTACCGGATCCTGTCCCTAGACAGCTTCCGGCAGATGTATCCCCCATTTTCCTTTGAAGATAATCTTCTGATACCCAAGAACCTTATGACTTATTGTCATTCATCTACACCTCCCCCTTTAAAGTGAGAAATTATAGGACCACTTTCTTCATGTCCAATTTCCAGTCATCCAACAATGTCAACATTTAGAACTATTGCAATGATTATTCAAGCTTTAGAAATCAATTACAAGCAATGGACTTATTGTCCCATAATTCCTCGAGTACTGGAAAGAAGAAGAGGGAAAGAGTGACTCAGAGCGGGAGAAACCAGAAGCCCAGCAAGCGTTAGTCTTTCGCCGCAAATACCTGTACCCAGGAAATTGCAACTACAGAACCAAGATGCAGAGGCTACTGTTGACGAGGACACGTTTTGCCTGTCTGCGGGGCTCAAAGAATGGAAAAGCAGAAGCAAGTGTGGAGGAGCCGGACGGCTCACCAGCACAGAAGAGGGGAGACACTGACAGAGCGGCTCATACTGCCGAGATGTTAGGAGCCAGAGGAAGACTCCTGGGCATATACACCGACAGCCGCAAGTAAACCCGTGCTTACCGGAGCTAGAGGGAAAGCAGACCTGTGGAAGAGATGCCACGGGAAACGAGAAGCCGAACAGGAAACAGCCAAGAAGGGAATCCAAGCAGCATACCTTCAACGAACGACCACAAACAAGCCCAAGAACGTCAGCAAGACCCGGTGAGTCAGCCCAAAGGCAGTGGGGACCCCGCGGTGTATTGGTGACGGCGCCATATACCAATAACAGTAATAGAAAACACAGAATGAGAGAAAATAAAAAAGCTAACTGTCCACAGGGGAAGAGAAGTAAAACCAGTGTGTGAATGTTTGGAATGTAAATACATGGGAGCACCAAAGCGAAATGTATATGAAGAGGATGCTGTAGAGAGGCAGATGTTCACATCGTCTCTAGTGCCCGCCCCCTCACCTCAGTCATACTGGAAGAATATCAGGAAGACATTGTGCATGACACCAGGTATCATCCAAATACTGCGTCGAAGATACGAGAGATGTTATGCACCCAAAGTGTATTGAATGTACCCTCACACTGATGTGGTAGAAGGATGTCTGCTTACACCATTGGACATAGAAGAGTTGTAAGTGAAATCAGACAAGAGTAAAGTGATGTCATAAAGAGAAGACACAAGGATGCAATAAAATAAAATTTGAATACTTAAAGAATGAAGATGTAGCTGAAGTAACAAAGTAAATATTTATGCAAATACGAAGAAATCATATACATTAGGATAAGTAAGAAGAGAATCAGTAGTATATGTAGAAACGCAAGGTAGATGAGACATATAGAAGCTTAATGCAGTAGAAAATATAAAACGTGTAAAGCGGCCATAATGCAAAGATGGACGTTGATTCTGTATAAATAATTACCAAGTAGCCTTGAAGAGCGAGAGACTATGGCTGCAGAGCTGACAGGCGCAGGAAAACAACTTTGTGAGTTGAACAAGCGGAGTTGAAGTGGATAAGCTACATACACACAACATATTTCTCTTGGATTAAGTAAAGGAGTGAACTTTTGCAAATGCTAAGTATTGAACAATCAACGATGCTGAAAGCATATACAAGATGGAGCAACCTAGTCTCCAGAGGCCAAGAGGAGTAATGACACCCTGTATAAGTGAATCAAATAGCACTAAATAAAAGGTGAGAATGGACAAAATTGTGGTCTCCTCACATGTGGTGCAAGACCAGAAAACAAGGCCTTTTCATCAAGATCCAGATGAATATAGCAATGTATCTTTACTCCCTTAAAAGTCCCTAGGAAGAGCACAGTCAGCAAGGTCAAGTGCAAAGAAGCAGCCTTGGCTGAGGGCCTAACTGATGATGGATGGTAGGCTAATTGGCCAAGTGGGCAGTGGTCTGACTTTTTTCCCCACACCTGGCTTTCATTTTGCTTACGTGATATGATATGATGTGACATTTTATAACGCCCCTGTACCCAAGTGTTTCGAGGAACGACAAGACAAGGAGGGGGGAAACAATGGGAGGAGAAAATAACGATCTTACTAGGCCTTGTGTCATTCAGATCGTGCAAGTGTGGGGAAGGGGGGGGAAGTGCCAGGGGGGAGGGTAAGGAGGGCAAGTGCAGTTAACTTACAAGTGCAGCAGTGCAGAGAGAAGGGACTGTAGGGTTGCTGATACAGACCCTTAAGTGCTGGGGAGTCCGGAAGCAGTGCAAGGGCAACTCGACTGCTAAGAAGCCGAATGTCCAAGGTTGGGAGAGAAGGCCAACCAATCGTGAGGGTCTACCTAGCAGTGCACCATACATTGTTCCAGAAGCCAATACTCTGCTGTTATTGTTATGAGTTGAATATATGCATGGGAACAGCCAGGCGTTCATTGTCTTCTTTACGTTACTTTGTAGAAAAAACATCAGCGTTTTTGAAATTTTAAACTGAAGTTGGTGGCCTAAGCAACAAGAATACTTTAATTAGATTATGTGTTTTGTCTGTTTTGATTGTTCTTATTATGTCAATGGATTTTAGGAGTAGAAATGAGTATGTGAAAAGTTTTTTTCATTTTTTAAAAACTGTACCAATAAAAACAAAGAAACCATTCTTTAATTCAGAAACATTTCCCTGCTGTTTCCAAAAGACTTCTGATTCTCCAGCATTGGATCTTTCATAGATTCACATGCTGTGAATATTCCCCGGCATCAGGCTGAGAATCCTCTGTTACCTTTCGGTTTCCCTTGTTGAAAGCAAGAAAAACTTCCTCATTTGTATGTTGTCATCCGCTTTATTGATGATTTTGGTCCCAACCAACGGGACCTCGAGTAGTTAGACTAGTCCCTTCTCCTCCGATTCTGTTTTCATGCCGTTCGGGTTTCCCTCACGGCTTCGCTTCAGCACGCCTGTCTTGCTTCATATCCCGGTAGGTGAAACGCTGCTTTCTTCAGTTGCTGAACACCCAGGAATCTTCCCATGGCTCCAGGCGTGTCTGCGATACGTCCTGCTCTTGCAGCTTTCCTCTGCCTCCTTCTTGGCGAGCCCCTTGACTGCGCCACACCAATCTTTAAAGGTCCCGTGCACAGGTGCATTCTGAAAACAACTAGCGCGCTCTGTAAGCAAGGCATGGTATCAACAGTAAGACAGTGACAACAGCTAAAGGGTGCTTATTGAACTTCAAAAAGGGTTTGAAAAACACCCATCTAATTCTAAATGTAAAGATTGGAGCAAGCTACGACCATCAAATAATAATGATGCAGTCTTAGTGGTGGTGTCTTGTCAAACCAAAAGGGCCTATACTAAAAAGAACTTTTGCCAAAACTTACCTCTAAATACAAATTGTGTGGGAAACAATATAAAAGAAAGAAGTGTTCAAGAAATAATATGTCAGGATTTTCAGGCCATTGGCCTCCCTTCCCCGCGTTTTCAGCACAGGACAAGGCGGCACACTCGATCTTAGCACAGTCTCTGGCTTCTGTAGCACGAGGGTGCAGTTCAAACATTAGCATTAGGGACTTCCGTGCCCAACTCTCTTTACTATCAAAAGTCTCTTCTTTCAGAAGGCCTGATGCAACAAACAATCAATACATTATTTTTCCTTTCAGGATTTCACACATACTCAATTTCTCAGGTGATTCACTATTCACCTCCGATCCCCCTCAGCCGGGCTCAGATCCGCTTTAACACAATGTTTAATCAGTCTCCCTCTGCCGGGCTCGGACCAATTTTATTCACTCTAACACAAAATTGCTTTAACCCAAAGCTTTCAATTGATCTCCCTCATTCGGGCTCAGACCAACTTTTTCTACTTGGTCATCCACTTTCTTGGAAGCATCAACATCAAAGACTTAGATTTTGCTTGACCCGCCGCAGGACCACTTCGATGCACACTTCTTTATCACGCTTTCACATTTTTCAACTTTTGGATACCTAACAGAGGCCTTCGAATGAGCATGCACGTGGTGCTGGACCACTCTGTTAAAGGTATTGCATCTTGGTTTCAAAGTTCAAACACTCATCTGTTGTTCAATTTTACTCGCGTTGGTGATCACGTGCGTTTGATACAATGTTCGCTTCAGCGCTCACCGTACGGTGTTGCTGTTTGCAACATTGGCTTCAACACAGACTGGTCTTTTATATGTCTCCCCAACTCACCGGCTCTGTTGATTTCACTGGCGCTGCTTTGTTGTAGGAGCCAAGGACAGTACCATGGCAGCAGGCAATTCTCCCTGCCTTGATTATCAACGCGGGTGGGCCCCGGGTACCACTGACACACAATGCAGGATTCTTCAGCCTGGTTTCCTGGTCTTACGCTTTCTATTCTCGAGTTTCGTGAAAGTAACAGTTCCTTGTCGCAAAGGTAAAGGGCACTTCCCTTCTTGCGATCCCCTTCTGTTTCGCCGTCTTTATCCTTGTATTAAACTGCCATCTTGTAACAGCTGTTTGCTCGTGTGCTCTGCCTCGCACAGAGTATGCTCCCGTGCTTCGCCTTTTATCCATGTGGGGCAGTGTAATGGAAGTCAGGTCTGCGTAATGGTCAGTAATTGCCTGACCCTTCCTGACCATTGTATTGGGGCATGTGAGGTGTATGGCTTGGATGTTAGTCCATTTTCTTTCATAGTGAGCTGTCCGTGAGAAAGTGTTTGTGTTGTGAAGGGGGTTGGGGAAGTGGAGTTCCTAAGTATCCTACCTGGTAGGTGGTAGGTTGGGGTAAAGGTGTTACAGGGAAGGGGATACTGTGTCTCGCCATTCCGTGTACCACTCCCATACCCCGTAGACCCCTCCCACTGGTCCTCCCACAGGAACTGTATCCAAAAGTGATGGCCGTGTCCTGCTACCTGGATGACAGATCCCCGGAGACTAGCGGGTGAGACACCTTCAGGTTTCTTACAGCTCATTGAGTATCATTGATACTCTTTCTGCTCTGCATCGTTCCCTTTTTCCTACTCGTCCCAGTACTTGGGTAATTGTGGGAGATGGAATCTAATGATGTTAATTGATGTGGTGTATTTGGGAAATCACTTTCAATGGTTCCAAATGAAGAGGCAGTTCTATATGGAGGATAATTAGAATTGAAAAATGTAGTCTTGGAGCTTTTACCCTTTAGACCAGGGATGGAAGTTTTGCCTAAAGGGTTTCGGGAAATGGTTCTTCTATTTTCCCTCACGGGGTAAAGATGCATGAAAATAGGTAATTAGAGTATTGGGTATCAAGGGGTTTTCTTCATGGGAAAATGGAGGTTACCAGGTCTCATTCATTGAAGCCATGACATCCCGCCCCCCCCCCCGGAGGCTGTCTCCTCCCATGTGATAGCCCCTCAAAAAGCAGCCCCCACGATCAGGTAACGGCTGTCGTCCCTGGCAGGGGAGGTTACCACAGAGGAATCTGTGGTTGACTCCATTGGATTAATCGCACTTCCCTATCCCTGATGTAGGCAACTAGAGATCGGCAACCCCTACTGCTTAGTATGCTTACTATGGTGAGGGTCTAGAGTCTACAGCTTTCTCTCTCACTCGCTCCAGGATTCTTCTAGGGGTAACATGTCCTGATCCCCCTGGATGTGGGAAATTGTGCATTCTAGCTGCTCAGGTCTCACTTGGCCTTCTTCTGTCACGCTGTCATATTCCTGGCCCTGATAGGTTTTCCTTTCTTTCCTGTGGTGAATCGCAGTGCTGCAATCGACACAAGAGATTTGCTCATAACTCCCTGGTGGCAGTAGTGATGCTACCCACTGGAGCGAGACATGACGGCTTGGTGTAGCAGATGACGTGTGGAGGAGCGGATGGGCATCCACCCCTTGGCGTGCCAGTGATGGAACGCAAGGAGCCGGAACGGTGACGCACTTGGGTCTGAGGGATGAAAGTAGATGAGAGAAGGCTGCAGAGAAAGAGACATGTAGGACCTCAAAGGAAAGGCTGTAGTGTTTTCATTTGACAGCGCCAGCAGAAGTCCTGGATGTTTGGAACACCATAGAAACTGTGGTAGGACTTGGTTTCAAAGCCCCATAGAGGAACCTTGGGAAATGTAAGGATGTTCCTAGGCCCTTGTTAATAGAAGAATAAATAAAAGGAAATCTACAATTGAAGGGCCAATAGTAAGAGAGCCTAGCACAGGAGGACCAGAGTGGAAACACCCTGCTAGCTTATCCTGTAAGCAGGGCTTTCCTCCAATCAGCAGCCTCAAGGTGGAGGACAGGATCCCTGTGCTTCTCTCCAGACACTGCTGCATGAAGAGATGATGTAACCTGAGGGTTGAGTTCCTGCCTGGTTTGCCCTGCAGCACTGCCTGCCTGGAAGCTGCCTGCAGAGCCTAGTGGAAACTGATTGACCCAGGGGGTTAGGGTGAGTACCCCTGAATACCATCTAAGCAGGAAGTGTGGAAGAACTGACCTACCGGAGAAGCCTAAGAAGAGGTTAAGGAGACAAGCTGACCCAGGGGGAAGAAGGAGAGTACCCCTGCAGCCCACCTAAACCAAAAAGGTTGAAGATCCTAAGAAGAGGCTGAGGAAGCTGATTGGCCCAGGGGGGAGAATGAGAGTTACTGTGCATCCCACATGAAGCCAAAAGGGTAGAAGAGTGACCTGCTTGAGAAGCCTGAGAAGAGACTGAGGAAACTGAAATAACCATGTGGGAAGAAGTAGAGTACCCCTACAGCCAGAAAGGTTAAAGTGCTGACCCGCCTGGGAATAGGTAAGGCAAAACCTTGCTAAGATCCTGGTAGAGATACCAGGACAGAAGCAGAACTGCTGGTGAAAAGAGGGGCAAAAGCAAAGATCCTGTGAAGAAGAGAGTGGCAACAATCCAGGTCCCGAGTACATGCGTGCCAAAAGAAGAAAGAGAAAGAAGTTCAAGAGGATTCACGCAGAGAAAGAGAGATGAACCACTCAAAGAAGTAGATGGAGAACCAAAGCGCAGGACCCAGCTGATCCCTTACCTAAGAGGCCCTGCACCTAGAAGGCAACTCAAGGTCCCAGTTTGATTGCTTCGCATACATGGCCCTGGTCCTTTTCAATGTATTTCTGAGGAAACCACAAAAACCTCTTTTGAATTTTTGGACGTTTGTTATTTAGATACAGATTTTAAGTTATATATTCTACCCTCCATATTTTTCACCCAAGGGAAGGATTTTAAGTTAATAGTCTTCATTGCACCATTCGATTTAGCTATTCTGATCACTGTAAGGAAGGCATGGCATCAACAGTAAGACAGACACAAGCGACCACAGTTCAAGGGTGTTTATTGAACTTCAAAATGGGTACGATAAACGCCTATCTAATCCTAAATCTACAGATGGGAGCAAGCTACAACCATCAAACAATAATAACGCAGTCCTAGTAGTGTCTTGTCAAAATAAAAGAGCCTATACTAAAATAAACTATTGCCATTCCTTACTTCTAAATACAAAGTGTTGGGAATAATGTTTATGACAAAGAAAGAAGTGGTCAAAATGATATATCAGGGTTTCGGGCCGTTGGCATCCCTGCCCCACATTTTCAGCACAGGACAAGACGGTTCACAGGAGCGCAGCACAGTCTCTGGCTTCCTTAGCACAAGGTCACAGTTCAATCATCAGCATCCGGGTCTTCAGAGTGTGTCTCCTTGCTTCTCAAAGTCTCGTCACTCAAATGGTCTAATGCAACCAAATAAACAGCAAGTTACTTTCCTCTTTCGATTTTTACAAGTATTCACATTGGGTGACTCACTATTCACCACGGATCCCCCTCAGCCGGGCTCAGATCCTTTTAGCACAAGGTTCTGCACAGGGTTCCCTCTGCCAGACTCAAGCCTGTCTTTCTCCTTTCACATCATCACACGATGCTTGTAGGTTATTCGTTTTCGGGTGACTCGCGGTTCACTGCGGATCCCCCCTCAGCCGCGCTCTGATCCCTTCAATACAATTAGTCTCCCTCAGCCGGGCTTGGACCAATGTAAATTTTACATCAAGTATCGAAGACTTTCGAATGTGCACAGGGTTTGGCTTGACCCGTTGCAGGACCACTATGATTTCACAATTCTTTCTTTTAACATTCGCACCCTTTCGGTTGGATACCTAACAAAGACTTTCGAATGAGCACCCAGCTGATGCCAGACCACTCTGTCTATGTTATCGTATCTTAGCTTCAAAGTTCAATCATTTATCCCTTGTTTTAATAATCATCTTTATACAATGTTGCCGCTTGCAATGTTGGTTTCCACACAGCTCGTCTGGTATCAGTCTCCCCAACTCCCCGGCTGTGCTGACTTCACTGGTGCTACTTTGTTGTAGGAGCCACGTACAGTACCAAAGCGGAAATGCTTCTCCCCGCCTTGACTATTGACGCAGGAGAACCCCGGGTACCTTTGACACACAATGCAGGATTCTTCAGCTTTAATTCGAGGTCTTACATTTCCTAGTCTCGAAGGCTCATAAAAGATTCGGTCTTTCGGTGAAAACGTCAAGGGCACTTCCCTCCTTGCAATCCTCTTCAAACTTGCCGTCTTCCACATTGTATTAAACTGCCATCTTGGAACTGCTGCTTGCTTGTATGCTTTGCCTCGCTCAGAGTGTGCTTTCGTGCTCCGCCTTTTATCCATGTGGGGAAGGGTGATGGAAGTCGGGTGTGTGTAATGATCAGTAATTGCCTGACTCTGCCTCACCTTTGTATTGGGACATGTCAGGTATACGGCTCGGATGTTAGTCCATTTTCGCTCACAGGGAGTTGTCCGTGGGAAAGTGTGTTGTGAAAAGGGGGTGGCGGTTGAATCCCTAAGTATCCTACCTGGTAGAATGGGGTAAAGGTGTTACAGGGAAGGGGATACCATGTCTCGCCATACGGTGTCCCACTTCCACTCCCGAACTGGTGCACCCCCAGGAACTGGATCCAAAAGCGATTACTGTGTCCTGGCCACCTGAATGACTAGCAGGTGAGACACCTTTAGGTTTCTCACATAACTCACTTTCAGGGAACTTTTGATTCAGGAAACCTTTATTTTAAGTTAAAGGATTAGTTGTGACAGGCAAGTTTACTTTAGGGTTTTAGTATTCGGGGCACTTTTTTACTTCATAGGTGAAGTACGCCTTCAGTTTGCGTTATTCACACAGGGATGGACTTCTAAATCATTTAGTTTTGAACATTTTACTTTATTCTTTATACTGTGTTTTGGTTACACCTGCTTAATAAAGTATTTTCTTTAAGAAGACCCAAAGTCTGAGACTCTTCTGTGGGCCATCTCGTCACACTCCCTTCCTCCTACTCTTCCACTTCCTCCCCCTCCCTACTCTACACTCTCTCTCCCTCACCTCTTCTATTCCTCTAATGTTTTCACATCTCCCACCTACTCTCACATCTCTGGCACTCTCTCTCCATTTTATAGTCTCCACTCCCCTCTATTCTCCATTCCCCTCTGCTCTCCACTACCTACTTCCCTCTACTTTCCACCCCTCCCCCTCTTACATTTACCAAGTAACCCTTCTCACTCTCTCACATACTCTTCCGCCTACCTTCATACACTCTCTTTTTTTCACCATGCATGCATTCTCGCACCCAAGTACCACATTCGCTTTCTTTCACCAACCAATACCTTAACTTTAACACACTTTCCTAATCTCCTCCATGCACTGCTCCACCGTCTTTTGAACACCTGGTCTCTTGGTCTGCCTCCTTGACCTCACCCAAATAACCCACGCTCCTCTTTGGGCCATTCTTTTTTCTAGAGCCTCTTACGCTGTTCTGTCGCTTTCTCCCTCCACCATTCACTACTGCATTCACCTGTTTCCTCATTGTAAGCGCTTCCTGGCTTCTCCCTTGGGCCTGGGTCTGCAATTGAGAGCATTCAAAGAGTCCTTTAGGCATGTCCATGTTTCTCACACCGTGTGGGCTCTAACATTTCATTCACATGCAGAACCTGAGGGTGCTGCACAGTATACATGGGGGGGGAGGAGCTTGCTGCACAAAGGTGGACGTGGTTCTGTGCAGTTTCTTCATTTTAGCAGCTTTTGTAGATGGTTTAGGACTATGCGCTTAAAGGTAAGGTTACCAGAGTTGCTACACTGATCACTTTTCTAAAATGTAATATCCACTTCTTCACTCCTGAACTTTCTAAGTCACACTTACTTTATAGGTTATTTAACTTGCTGTATGTCACATTTCTTTTACTTAATGTAAAACCTTTTTACCTCCACCGGTTAACTAGATGGACGGGCTAGTCGCCTACACTATTGTTTGTTCTATGCTTGCATAATCTTTCCTGCTAGCAAATATTGTGTTTAAATCAATCAAAGAAGTTTTCAGTCCGAGAAATTATCAAGTGATATTTCTTTTAAAAAAAACTAAATTCCATTCACTGTTTCATCCACAGAGCAATGACGAGGAGGCGACAGTACGGAGAAGTGGCCAACCTCCTGCAAGGGGTGGTGAACGTGCTGGAGCACTTTCAGAAGTATATGGGCATCCCTCAGATCAGACAGCTTTCCGAGAGGTAACCACAGCGCCTGCCAATGGAGCAGAAGGTGTGATCGTGGGCTTTGAGGAAAACTATTTTAAGGCTGTGGAGTAGGGATTTGTGGGCCTTTGACCCGTTCAAAAGGCATCCAAGTTAGGGGTTGTTTGACTGATTTTTAATGACTACTGTAAACGATGTAATGTTTTTAGGCATAAAGGACCATGAAGTTTCCTGCTTTCCAATTGTCCCAAACGCCTCTCTCTCCATTGACTAGCAGGCTCAGCAGATGACTAACTCACACTTAGGCACCTGCAACATTCTAAAGTCAGTGGAAATCTTCAACTACGAAAAATCATTCTTCTCTTGCAGTCTCATTCAAATTCGGAAACCAGAAAGGGATGGAAACATTCCTTGATGATTTCTGTACCGAAAATAGATTTGAAAATATGGTTTTCATTTTTGAAAGTTGCATAAACCATCTGTTCGTTTGCCAGCGTCTCTGAGGAATATGAAAATAGCTTGGTTTGTGGCCGGTGTATCTCTTGAGGGTTCATAGTGATAAACAGGAAATTAACAATAGTCCTGCTTACTTCGTTATCTGTCTAGACAGAACATGAAGAATTGTGTGTGTGTGTGTGATGGTTTCAGCTCGTCCATTGGGCTTCTATCCTTCTAATTCTTTTTTAGCTTGTCTTCCGTCTGTGTCATTATAAAGACCAGTAATGTGCAAATTACACTCATCCGTGCCCAAGAAGGGTGCTGTAATGGCTAGGCTTCTAGATTCGGAACATAGGGCTGACACAAGGTAGAGGTGGATTTTTCCTATACTGAGAATCTTAATCCTGGCAGCAGTTGTGGTAATAAATTGCTCGAGTTGTAGGGCCTTTGGGTGATGAATTGAGGAGGTCAGGAGAGAAAGAGATGGCAAGGTGGGGTTAGCTTTGAAGGCAGAGAGAAAGATGGCTTCCCTCTTGGTGGAGCTGAACATCAGGCAGCAAAGAACCACTCATTATCAGATAGCGGTGAGGCAGCTGGTGATGTGTTCAGAGATTTATTTATTGTTGATTTTTTAAGAACGCTAACTGCGAAACACAGCTTTTTCGTGGCACCCCAAGAAAAAAATATGGGGGGAGAGAGAGGTGCTTGTGGTGCTGGACGTGTAGGGTGGCGGTAAGGGATCTATTTATTTACAGCCTTGGAATCATTCCAGATGAGTTAACTGTAGGGCGATAGGCAAGAGGCAAGTGCAGATTAGTAGACATAGACTGAATGTCCTTGTAACCTGTTAGATTAAACCCTCAGTGCTCAAAGAGCATCAGAGTAACCATGTGGTTCGGGCAGCGGAGTGCATATTCCCCCAAAATGTGTGGTTGATATTTATCAATTGATCAATGCCATATCCGGTTGAGATGGCAGAGAGTCTTGGGGAATGGAGAACCTTTTGAACAAATGTCTTCAGGTTTTTCCTGAAATGTTTGCATTGTTCTTCAGTTCTGAGGGTGACCAGACAATTGTTTCAAAGCTTAGCACCAGAAGTCTTCAGCATCCTAGTGCCACGTATCTTACTTTTTAACCGTTCTGGCGTAAGAGTCTTAGAGTTAATTAATCTTATCAGTCCGATAGGGAAGTATTTTCTTGTTTTGTTCCTCGGATGTGTCCGGACAGAATACCAGTAACTCCAATGGATAAAGCAGAGAAACTTGAAGATTATGCACAATTCATTAGGCAGCCAGTGTAAGAATTTTAAGCCTTGGGGTCATATGGCATCTAAGGCTCAAACCTAGGAACACTTTAACTGCCTTATTTTGGATGAGTTTAATCTGGTGCAAGGCACATTTAAGAAGATCCAAATAGAGACTAGAACAGTAGTCAAACCTTGACAGACCCACAGCTCTTTTCACTTAAACCTTGTGCGCAATTGCACAGGTGTAAGAAGGAATGGTATCATCCGCAAAGAGGTGATCTTGAAGGCTAAAGGTTGCCCAGGGAGGAGGTGCAAATGGTGTAGAGGAGTGGGCTGAGGACTGATCTTTGAAGGGAGTCAAATGGAAGGAGTATCGAGTAGGAGGGAGTTATGTTTTCCAAGTGGTGGGGAATGTGCAATGAGACAGATAGGCCACGGAATAGAATATGGTGCCCTTAAAGTCCAGTGAGGAGAGAGGGTTCGTAGGAGGGTGGAATGGTCCAGAGTGTTGAAGGCTTCAGAAATTCAAAGCAGAATAAAGATGAGAGGGAGGTAAGAGTGGTTAACAGAGTTTGGAGACGTAGGGGCAGCCCTACAGATAAGGGATGTATCGTCCACGTTTACTCCCTAGAAATAAGCAAAGACTGCCCAACAATAAAAAAGGGAGTAAAAATACTCCCAATAAAAAATAGTAAACAGACAATTGGGGCCTGATCACGAGTTGGGTGGCATCCCTGCTGGGATACTGCCCAATTAGCGTTAGCGCCCGCCTGTCCAACGGTATTACCGCCAGATCACGGGTTGAGCATTAACCGTTAGTCCCCATTGGGTCAATTGGACCCAATGGGGAATTTTTGGCACAATTATCGCGTGTTAATACCGCCGGCGGTATCTGCAACAAAAATAGGCCTTTTTCTGCATGCTTAAATGCGGCGGTAACACAGTTACTGCCGCATTTAAGGTCTACCGCACAAGTCGTGATAAGGCCCTCAGAACTTTGTTGCCCATCCATTCACCTACAAAGCTCCATGGATAGGTTTGAACCAGTTGTGCACGTAGTACCACAGGAAGAAACTTCTACTATTATTACTGCCTGGTCAGAAGAAGTAGACATGTCTCTTTTAATGTGCGTGAATAACTAGGTGTAAAGAAACAGTTATTGGAAAACACATTTTTACTCGCTTACAAAATGCTCCTTAAAAAAAACATTTTACTCCCAACTTAAAAAAAATAGGGAGTAAAATACTTCCACTTCCAAATCTTTAGGGAGTAAAATACTTCTACTTCCAAATCTTATCTGGACCACTGCGTTGGGGATGGCCGTTTCACCAGAATCTTTACTCATGAAGCCAGATTGGAGAGGATTGCAATGCGAGTGAACCCCGAAGTAGCTGACAATATGTTCCAGAGCACTCTCAAAGTGTTTGGAGTATTGAAGCAGGAGAGAAACTGGTTACTAGAAAGAGGGATCGTTAAGAAGAACACTGAGGGTTTTTTTTCAATATGGAAAAGGCTGTGGCTATTTTGTAGCACTCACGGAAGATGCCTGTTGAGAAGATGCGATTGAAGAGGGAGAAATGATTGGGGGATTGTGTTTCTTGGAAAGGAGTCAATGGGAACACTGGATTGGTTTGCTGAGCATAGGATGGGCATGAGTCCGGCAGGGGAGGTGGCAGAGAAGGGTGTGTGAAGAAAAGGTGGAGCTGGTAGATGGAGAGACAGAGGGAGGCATGCAAGAGATAAGAGGGTTGACAGGGTGTTGCATATTTAAGTATTAGGGAAAGTCATCAGCAGAGAAAGGTGAGGCGAGGAGCAGTTTTGGGGGCAGAGCATGGGGACCTTGGATAGTTTGTGGGGACATTAGCGGAGAGAGAAAATAAGCTAGGTACAATGAGAGGTTTTGGCCGATTCAAGAGCAGTAGTGAGGGCAAGGAAGAGTCGTTGTAGGCAGTAAGAATAGGGAAGCAATCTTTGTCCCATAGGCATAAGTGGGAGGCATTTTTTTTTCTTCAGTGGTTGAATGTCCAAGATCATGTATAGTTGAGAATGGTGGACAGAGGGATCGAGCAGGATAGTGACAGTCGAAGGAGATAGCCGGTATGTTGTTGACCTCCACAAAGATGGGTTCAGTCTAATAAGCAAGTGAATGGAAGAGGGCTTGAGGGAAGGACTTGACTTGGTCCATTTAGGGTAGCATGAAGTCAGGCGAAAACCTCTATTAGTGATTAATGAAGTAAGGGGAAGTGAGGCAGGAGGGGGGGGAGAGGCAGTGAAGTGGATAAGTGAGTGGTCAGAGAGAGGGGTTGACCTAGAGAACAGAGTAATTGATATTGGAGGATAGGAAGTCCAGCTCAAGGGGTTCCAATGGCTCTGCGTAGGAAGTGCATCTAGGTTAACCAGGGAGTGGTCAGAGAGTGCAGATCTGTTTCAATTGATGGTTATTTGTTATAATGCAGATGTTTGAACTTGCCATAATGCCGATCAGGACCTAATTTGGTAGCATTTCTAGTAGTTGGTTTAGTTCTGAGAAAGGGAATAAGGATGCCCGTTGGGGCAGTAGATGAGGAGAGTAGGAGCGGTGGGAGCAAGAAGTTGCACCGAGATGATTGACATAAGAGGAAGTTAAGTTAGAGGGGCAGATGGTGTGTCCCTGCTGACCATTAGGCCAACACTGCTGCCTTTTTTGTACTTAGGTGAATGGAGTGGGAGAAGATTGCAAAGTCAGTCTGTAAGGGGGAAAGAGAGGCACTGTCGTGAGTGGAGATTCAGGTTTCAGTTGTCATGGGTCTTGAATTTGCAGTGATGGGAGTCGAAATGGTCAGTGAGGAAAGATGTTGTAAGGTAAGTTAGTGGGGTTCAGGTAGCAAAGAGGTGGGTAGGCAATAGCTGGTGGAAGACGGACTGGGTAGATGAGGTTGGTGGGAGTGAGGATTGAGGGAGACTGGAGGATGCAGAGAGGGAGTTGGACAAGGTGAGCATATGTAGGTGGTGCTTTCCTTGCTGTCCAATCAAGTAGGCTGGTAGTGGCAGAAATAGCAGATTATAAAGGCCAGCAGCAACCAAATTAGCCAAAATAGGCCAGTTGCATCCAAAATCCTCTGTTTTAATAGGCTCCAAGTGACCAAAAGCTGTTAAAATAAGCCAGCAGTGACCAAGACAGAGCAAACCTCAGAGGAGCGTTTGGTCATATAAAGCATAAAATGTGTGCTTTATACAGGAAAAGGACTCGGAAGTCACTTTTAATATCCTCATAAACACATTTTGCGGGTGTCAATCTTCATAACGCCAAAACAAAGAGCAAAAAATACACATTTTCTGTTGTGATTATCCCTATTGGCAGCATAGTGAGAATCGGCACGTGGATAGGTATTTGGAGAAGGGTGGCCCCCAGTGCAGTTTTGGACCTCTGTGGGTAAAATAGGGCTCGGTGCAGGAATGTGCCCTGTGGTTAGGGTGGTCCTTGTAGCGTTATGATCCATGTGTTCCAGGTGGGGCTAGCAGCAGAGAAGGGCCATTGAGCAGGGGATGGGCCTTAGGCGAGGAACAGGGATGGTTCTGGAGTGAGGGGCTGGGGGATGCCTAAGGTTTGCCAAGGTCGACTTTGAGTGGGAGACTAGGATCTCTTGAAATCTGAAGTGTAATTCTATCATAACCACGTAGTTTTGATGGCATCACTGGCGGATTATAATAAAAGAGATGAACCGGCAGTATGTGCATCCAGTCCCCTTCAGGCACCTTTGAAGCCAGTTGATATTCCCCGGATCCCAGCAGTGTACAGGGCGTGCCTCTCTCGCTCTGCGAGAAATTGACATTTCTATCGCTGCCAGATGGTGCTCTATCACTGTGTAAACAGGGGCAGGAAAAGCCAGCCGCGATAATGCTAAATATAGAAAAGGCCTGACTATTTGGGAGCTCCCTGTGCTGCCTTATCTCCAAGAGGCTGCCGAGAGCTTTGCTCCCTTTTCACGCATTGAAAACGTGACCTCTTGTCCAGCTGCGAATAGATTACGTTTTCGCAGATGTTTGTTGTCGTGCTGCTGTGTGTGGCAGCCAATTACTTTGAAGGAGTGTAGGCAAGTTCCCAGTAACCCGGAGAATATTCACGACCTTATAAAACAGAAGTGCAGAAGTTCAATTTATGGGATACAGCACATCCATCTTTTGGCTATGAACATGTTCTCTTCAGCTTTTCCTCCCTCGACCCGCCCATTTGCATCCAATTGAATATTGGTGGACTCCTGTCATGTGTCCTTATGATTTTGAAAGTCTCTCACTGGGAGTGGGGAATGTCCATTAATAGTTGGTGTGCAATTCGGAGTCCACTAATAGTTGATGTGCATCCACTGCTAGTGACAAAGGTGTGCACCGTGTATGTCTTGTTTGACCACAGTGTCAACATGTTGTTCGGACGATTTTGTCAACATCGTTTTTTCCTCAAACTTTCATTATATCCGACCAAGAAACCTTAACAACTACAAGCAGCCATCCATTCCATTCAATGTAGATGTTTCTTGCTTCCTACTGATTTTTACACCAACATACAGTCCTCCTTCATCCTTTCTTGTGGGGCATCTGTCGTGATGTGACTGGAGCATATTTGCTACCTACATGTAGAATATGTTCCAAAGCAGAGTCGAGGTGCAGTTATGTACCCATCTGCACATGGCTAGTACTGAGCCGCTCAGACTACTATGCCAGTCTCGTCCTTTGTTTCTCTCACTCTACTCCTCTTCAGTCGACAAAGCCCTCCACTGCGTCGCCCGCACCCTCTACAACCTTCCCGCTCTGTTCCCACCTTCAAAAACTGCCTCCATTCCAGTTGACTTTCCGTGATAAATGGGTCCCTCTTTAAACTCCTGTGTGTTCAAATCCCTATATAGTCTTTCATCGCCCCACCTACCTCACACTGTCCCCCTCTCATCGTTCACTTTGGCACACTCCCCAATCTTTCCTTCCACTGACCACTCTATCTCTTCTCACTGCTGCTTCTTTACCCTCCTTTTCCCACTCCACTAGAACGCCCTTGCTCTCACTGTTAAAAACACACTTACTCTCCTTTGTTTTGAACTGTTCTAAAGCTCAGCTTCCTTAATCGAGAAGAAGCACCACCCATTTACTGCCACATTTCTACGCCTCCCTCACTGTGCCAATCTTAATCCCGCTGTACATACTTTCTGCCCTAACATTGTTTTCTGTACCATGCATTTCCCTTCACTCACCTGCACACTGTCTCGTCCACTTCTGTCTGCCACCTGACGCAGGGTTGCCCCACCAACTGACTTCCTCTGTAGGTGTTTCTGGGTTAAACGCCATTTACTCTGTGCCGTGAATGAATGAATACAGTACATGCATGTCGCCTTCTTTATGTCCGACAACCCTCAGGCTTTATGGAGAGCCAGGAAAGATGGCTGTAGAAGACACTTCCAGACCGTGAAATACATGGATGATTCTAACATATAGTTTAATTAAAGATGATGTCAGACAATGACTGAACATTTACAAAATTACAAAACGTTTTTAAGTTAAGTTTTCCTTCAGTAGGATCAACAATTCTCAGGGTCGGTTCAGCGCCACATGTTAAGAAATATAAGAATCCCAGCCCCCAAAATTCACTGTTTCTCTTGGTTTCACTATATTTCTCTGTCTCCTTCCCCCAAGTAATTCGTAAAAGTTCTTTGCATATTCTGAGAATAGTCGCCCCTGATCTTTGTTCTTATTAACCTATCCAGAAAGTTCCTCAATCGCAGCAACTGCCTAACTCTAGCCAGAGGCATCATCGGCAGCAAACTCGATTACTGTAACTCCATCCATCCAGAACCTCCTCAAAAAACCTAAATAAACTTGGCTGCCTATTAAGGCCAGCATCAAGTTCAAAATACTTTCCATCACCCACTGTTGCCTCCACAACACTGCCCCCCAATACGCATCACCAAAAAATCCAACACAAACAGCCTACGATCCTCCTCTTCCACCCCTAGATTCTCCAGAAAAAAAGCAGGCGGAACGAGCTTCACTGTCATCGCTCCCATGCTGTGGAATGCCCTCCCCTCCTCCATTAAAGATGACCCTCATACCGGAATTTTCGCAAACAAATCAAAACTTCTCTTTTTAACAGATATGCTTGATTCTATGCACTGTAACCATCACCGCCATGCCGTGTTACCACGCCATGTGAACTGTCTGTATACTACCATGCCATGGTAGTACGTCTGTATATGTAACTCTAGTGCTGTGATACCTCCGGGTCTCGGGGACTAACAACAACTAAAATAAAGAAATAAAATAAAATATTGTTAAGCTGCTTTGTGATTCCAAAAATCCGACTATATAGTTTACAAGCATTTCTTTACTGACGTCATTGTCGAGATGTCTTTTGTGACCTGGCCTTCTGATATTGGGAGTGTCTGAAGAGATGTATGATGCTTAGTGAATGTGCCAACCTTAATCTTGTTGCAAGACTGCAGCAGTCTGTTTTGGTTCCTACTCTATAGTAGTTCCCCATGACTGGGATCCACGGGGTCACGCAAACTCGGATACATTTTTGGTTCTTTTTAATTTTCTGAGGCTGCCAGTTGTAGTTTAGCGTGATTGGTGTGATCTGTTATTGGGATGTACGCATGATAGCAAGAATGCAAATTGGCAAATACTCCCAAAATATTAAAATAGGGAGTAAAAGTACTCCCAGCAAAAAATTGGAAAAGACCTGTAGAATCTTGCACCCCTGCTTTCACCCTCACAGCTCCATGGATATGTTTGGACCAGAAGTGCACGTAGTACCACAGGAAGAAATTGCTATTATTACTGCCAGATTGTAAGAAGTAAACATGTATATTTTAATGTGCATGAATAACTAGGTGGAAAGAAATACATATTCAGTGAAAACATTTTTACTCGCTTATAAAATACTCACATTGGGTATTGGAATTAAATTTATGCTCCCTAAATAATAATTTTACTCCCATCTTTAAAAAAATAGGGAGTAAAATACTGCCACTTCAAATCTTGTCTGGAGCAGTGGATACACAGATCCGGTGGAAAGCAAAGGGTGGCAGCTCTGCACCGCGTCTGCATGCTACCAGAATCGTTGCATATTTGCATTTGGAGAACCATCGCAATTTTCAGTGTAAGCTGAACAGCTAACTAGGTGTAGCCAAAGCCTGCAAACATCTATTTCAAAGTTGGAATACTCACAACTATCTCTTGGTCATGGTCTTTGGGGCTGCTGTGCAATGTGCACCCTTATTTCCTTAATGTGTGCTCTCCGGATTGTTGAACAACTTGTATCTGCTTTCGAGTGTTGGAGTATAGTAACACCCACTGGGGCCAGAGGAGGTTTTTCTTGACACAATATTCGCATGGGCATCTGAAGGTTGATAATGGAAAGGCCCGAATAAGAGCATGCACCAGACAGCCGA